>NW_022900938.1:35239710-35262171 GCF_012274545.1 Fukomys damarensis | reverse complement strand
AAAAAAAAAAAAAAAAAAAAAAAATCATTACTCTTACAGAAAATAGTTGAACTAAAGCAACTTGGTTAGTCTACCCAATTTTATACATTGATTTACATTTTCTTTCAGCAGTTGACAGAAATGTTTTATAAATCATTTCTTCAAGTGAAATTGCCCTAAATGTTAACTTTTTCTTTACAATTATACTTATGTTTTTCTACTCTGCTGTGAGTTTTGATTCTTATTTTCCTGTTAATGTCTCTTTTTTACATTTTATTTTTAAGAGCTTGCAAACTATCAGAATCTTTCAGCAACAAAAACCCGATACCTTTTGAAAGTAGAAATTAATCTTTGGCATCTGACAGGTAAATATGCCATGCGAGACCTGGTCAATAGGCTTCCTGGTGGCAATGGCCCCAGCATACTCTCTGACGAGACGATGGCGGCCATCTGCTGTGCTCTGCACGAGGTGACGAGCAAAAACATGGAGAATGCCAAAGCCCTGGCTGACTCAGGAGGCATAGAGAAGCTGGTGAACATAACCAAAGGCAGAGGCAACAGGCAAGTCTGCAGCAAGGAGGGGCCTGCACAGGGCTCTCACTCCTGGGATTGTCCTATGTTGGAGCTTTTGTGGAGGATTCATTTCTGCATTTCTTAGCCGCTGTCTTCTAAGCAGTCTCAAAGGGAAGACATTTTCTGGCATGTGGCCTTTTCTATACTTTTTAAATTCTTGAAACACCCACCCCTCATCCTCCACTGATTTCTGGTTCTATCAAAGTCTGCTTAGCAGAATGTCTACTATAGCAAAGTGTCATGAGCTGATTGGCTTATAAACAACAGAAATGTATTCCTCACAGTTGGGGGGTGGGGTGGACAGAGTCCAAGATGAAAGCATCAGCAGATTTGGTGTCCTGTGTGGACCTCTGTCTAGCTGTGCCTTCATGTGGTAGAGCAGTGAGAGGCCTCTCCTAGGCCACTTTTCACAAAAGCCTCACCTTCTAATACCATCACGTAGGACTTTGACATAAGAATTTTGGGAGACATGTATAGTCCGTAGCCATCTTGAAAGCCGCACTTAGTTATAATAATCCCAAGAAAAATCACACATAATTTGAGGAAAAACAGGATGAGGGAAACTATTTTAGTGAATCTTGTACTCTGCTCTAAGCAATAAAACTAAAGCCATCAAGTCCTTACACTGACCTGCAAGGTTGTGTACTTCAGGTCCCATTTACTCCCGACTTTTTCTTCTCTTCCTTCCGACACTCTTCTGCTCTGTCCCACTTAGGGTTAGAGTTATCGGGTACATATATTTGAAGTCAAAGTTTCAACGTAATAATGTATTGTGAGGCCAGAGAGACTGGATCATACTTAGGGCTGACTCCCCAAAGACCAATCCATATGTTCAAGCCTCTGCTGTGGTGACTGAAGGCCTTAGCTGAGGCAGGAAGCTGTGTTGCCCTCTTATTTACCTGTGAGGCCACCATTTTAAAGGAGTGGGTCCCAGATTAGTATGGCAACTTGTTGGCAGTGCTTAAAGCAAGCGCCAGCATTTACAGAAGTAATGTGACCATATTTTCCCACACAAACATTAGAGCACATACATTTCTCTGCATAGAAGTATAAGTGATAAGGCCATGAAAGTACTTAGATGAAATCCTAATAATGGAGAAAAATTAATTTGAGTGGGTCACTGACATTTAGGATGTGTGGTCACGGTTGAATTCATCTCAGAGCCCAAGGGAGGCCTGTAAGAATAGCAGCCCTCAGTAGAGGTACCAAGGGAGGTTGGGGCAGGCATCTGCAGAGACCCTTAGTTTAGGCTCATCCTGGCCCAAGCGTACTGCAGAGCTGCCTGCCTGAGAACCTCTGTGGTTCTTGAGACCTCTGGCCAGCCCTGAACTTGACAGACTCCCCGGTGCACCTGATAGTTTGATGCAGTCTGTCCCTGTGGTCCTCTTGGTCACCAATTTGCAGGCTGTCTCCACATGGAGCCAGAGGCCGTACCACCCACATTCATTAATGCCCACGCTCTCTCCCTAGATCCTCTCTGAAAGTGGTGAAGGCAGCAGCCCAGGTCTTGAATACATTATGGCAATATCGGGACCTTCGAAGCATTTATAAAAAGGTAAGCTACAGGAATAGCTCTGGCATAATTAGCATTCATCAGAACACACACTCATAATCACTTATTGTAATGAAATGTCATTATTCATTTTGAAAGGTTTCTTTTCCTCTTTTAACTCCACAGGATGGGTGGAATCAGAACCATTTTATTACACCTGTGTCAACGTTAGAGCGAGACCGATTCAAATCACACCCTTCCTTGTCCACTACCAACCAACAGATGTCACCCATCATTCAGTCAGGTCAGTGGGGAGACTCCAGTTCTTTGTGACAGTGTTGGTGTGTGAAGCACTATTTCCCCACCAGAGGAGACCGAACATAAGCTAAGCTTGTCACCTCCAGCACTGCACATCAAGCTGAGCACCTTCTTTGAGAACTGCACATTGTTGTAAACAGTAAACCTACTTCTTCCATTTGAAAAATTTATAGTTTTCATCAGCTGTGATACATAAAAGAATCCCAGGGCTTCTCTCCACACTCAGATTCTGCTGGGATGGGGGCCCTGGAATCTGCATTTTGGATGGAGGAGACTAGAAGATCACAGTTAAAGACACCCTGGGTGCCTGGAAGTGTCCGGCCTATCTGCTGGCCTTAAGTTTAGAATCTTCTCTAAAGTGATTTTTTAGGTTTCTTGGGAAAAAACTCTCAAAAACATGGTCCTTGAACAAGATCTTTGGACTAGCCTCCTGGAGAGTTGCCTCCTCCCAGTGCAAGCTCCTGGTCCCTTGGCTGCATTGCGGATCCCCAGCACATTCAGCTGTGGAACAGGCCTCACAGGGTGGCTTTGATTTGTAAGTTGGGAATCTTAACAACCATGCCACCACCTATTTGTAGTATTTCACTTAGTGAAAAGAAGGTTTTGAGATTTAGACTATATTTTTTATATATAAGGGCAGATTGTTACTACCAAACCAATTCAATCCTGTAAATTCTTAACTAAATGAAACGGAGAAAGTAGTAATAAAATTTCTTATTTTTATTTGGCTTTAAATCACCCACTCTGACATATAAATATTATGTTGTCAACTGGGCTACTGCTGGCAGTCTTATTGCTCGTGTGGACAAATGTGACCAAAAAGACTACTATGTATGCCCATTGGTTCTTGCCACATACTGGATATCCCCAGTTACACTAAGAGTTTTTATTTGTAACATTATCTGTGCCTGCTGGGTATTGTGGATATTTTATATCTTAGTTTTAAAGTTATGAGTTGTTTTCTTCAAAGAGACCTATGCCTGGTTTTTAACACCCTTTCTGAGCCAGGGGCTTTTCTTTCATAAAAATACTCAGACTCCTTTAGGAACTTGGGAATAGAGGTGCTGGGAGAACCAAGAGATCTGGCTGCTTTACAAAAAGGCATATATACAAATCTAGAATCATTTCAGACAGATTAGCACAGTTACTAAGCAGTGAACTTGTTTGCAGACGTCTCACGTACACATGCTGGGCAGTATTAACAAAGTGCTAGCCCAGTCCCTAAGCAGGCCTTTGGAATGTATCAGAGATAGGGTGTTCACATTGTTCCTCCAGTCACTCCCAGGGCTACGTGTCCATCCCTTAGCACTAGTGTGGGATCTGCTTCTTGGCACATCTAATGCCGTGCTGGTATAATTGCTGGAAGCAATTGCCACCCCCCAGAAGTGAGCAAGGTAAGTAGCATATGGACAGTGCCTTGCACAACCCCTGTGTCGTAGTCGTGGCTGCTTAGGAAAGGTACCGAGCATCAGTGCATGCCAAACTACTGGGTGCCGAGGTTGGAGGGCCTGTGTCTAGTGAGTAAGTGGCTACTCTTATTTGTACCTAACTCCAGGCAAGCAAGATGGGTTTTTAATGAAAAAGGAGGCAACAGAGTGGAATGTTTCTCTTTTCCTTGTGTGTAGAAATGCCCAAAAGGAGACCTTAAGTAAATATATTATTAGGAAGTTAGCCCAAGTGGGGGTAACAAGTCCTGTGGGCCTCATAAGGCCAAGGCTCAGCAGTGAGCCAGGCTTACTGAATTTGCATGATTTCCCTGACAGCAGATCACCATCAAAAGATTTATGAATTTTATGGACTGGGCACACTTAGAGATGCAGATAGTTGTGAAATAATTCAAAATCAAAATGTGCCATAAATCCTGTTTACTGAAGAGCTGTACATAAGAGATAAAAGAGGGGTGGTTTATAAGCAACTGAACTGCAGCCATAAAATAGCACGCATAACTTCTGGTGTGGTTAGAGCCATTCCTCAGTTACCAAAGGCTGAACAAGTCCCTGAGACCACTGCTGGGCACACCCGCATGACCTCTGCCGCACCTCTCCCGCCAGGTGGCTTGCTGTTCAGCCCGGGCCAAGCCAGGGCATCAGCCTTGCCATTTTGCAGTGATGGCCTGCAGGGTGTGCTCCTCGCCCTAGGGTCTGGCCGCTCAGCTCTCGGCACCTGCAAGAGCTGACTTTTAGCACCAGCTGCGTGCCATTTCTAATTACTGACCTTTGTTTTCCTGGAGAGCATTTTCAGAGGCACTGACAGTCTGATTTCTTTCTTCTTCTCTTTCTCTCTCCCTCCTCCTCTGCTTTCCCTTCAGTCGGCAGCACCTCTTCCTCACCAGCACTGTTAGGAATCAGAGAGCCTCGCTCTGAATACGATAGGACTCAGCCACCTATGCAGTATTACACTAGCCAAGGGGATGCCACACACAGAGGCCTGTGCCCTGGTAAGACGCCAGTTGGGAATACGATGCAGAACCTCGAAAAGTCAAGTGTCCTGGAAAGTAGCCTGTGCTTGTATTGAGATGGTCCCCCGGCAGCTTCCCTGCTTCTGGGATTGTTGCCTTTTCCACTTGTTTTAAGTAAAACAGGTTAACGTAGTTGTATGTTGGCCAGAAATAAAGAGGGCTGGATCCAAAAGGAAAATCATTTTTTGGCAGCCCAGAGATGCGGTCCCTTTGCTCTGTTCCCTCCCTGCTCAAGCAGTCACTCTCTGTGTCCCTCATGCATCAGGACGCTGGGCTCGCTGTGGCTTTGTAGGGGCTGCATCTTCTAGACTGGCTCATCTCTTACATTCCAAGTAAGAATGAAGATCAATTCCATTTGTTTTCATGAAAAAAAGTTTGAATTATAGAATGTACAATGTGATTCTTGGTGATTATTTTTTATAAAAAACAAAAATATCATAGTATTTTATATACTATCCAGAAATATGTACATACATACATAAATAATGCCAGCCCAGAAGGTTACCACGATTTCACTTTGTCCTCATTCTCAACTATCTGACAAATTACAACTACTCCAGAAGTTTCAAATCAGTGTGAGCTACCCCAGAAAAAGTACTCTTTTTCTCAGAAAACCTGTTTATTATTTTAAAAAATACAAATAATGGGTGGCAACTTAACTACTGCCAGGGGAACAATCTCCGTTGTGCTGTTGTCTTTGATATTGTGATTTCACAGGACTGTTTACTAATCGACTGTTGTTACCATGGCAATTAATAGCTCAGAAAATTGCGGATGCTACGTTTCACATACCAAGCCCTGTGCAAAAGGAAATGCACATCCAAACTGAAGTGCATGGCTGCTTCAGATTTGCAGCGGCCTGCTTTATTTTAAAGATCACCTCTTTAGCATGCATGCCCTTCTGTATCTCCTTTGCTTGCTTCAATAAACTAATTTGCCTCGAATATGTTTCATTTTCCTCATTAAAAAAAAAAAAAAACTTTGCTAGCCTTAACAATAATTGAAGAGTAGCTCATGACATCACCAGGAGTCAACTGGGCTCTTGAAGACAATTATGTAATCGACAAGTCCTTTTCATTTTACGGCATACTTCACTGTGGCAGACATAAGATTGTGCTTCTGTGTGGCTGACTGCCTAGGACTGCCTGTGCCTGCTCCTCCTAGAACCTAGGATTTCAGATTACAGCTGTCTTAAAGGCATGGGATTCATTCTAATACTGCATTTCCTTTCTTTTCCCTCACCCACTGCTCTGGCTCAGAGCCCTGGAAGAGTAGCATTCCTCAGCTCAAGAGCTTTGCTGCTGCTCAGAGCCAGCCAAAGAAACACTCCCAAGCCTGAGCAAAGACTGAGAAGGACCCCTTGTTGGATGGGCGATTCCTTGACATTGCTACCATCCCCTACCAGTCCCTGGGGATGCAGCCTGGCTGAATCCAGGGAGCCCAGGCTGCTGCCCCTCAGTGTGCATTGATGCTGGGAAGACAGCCCTGTCGCGGGACACCGCACAGCCTAATGGACCACAGTAATAAGCACTAGTTTTAATTTCATAAAATATTTTTTTACAGGCTCCAGCAAACCTTCACCAATTTACATCAGTTCCTATTCCTCACCAGCAAGAGAACAAAATAGACGGCTACAGGTGAATTTGCAATATTATTTGTAAAGAAAGCCGATTGGCAGTAATACAGTAAGGGGTCCACGTCGGTTGACTTCTCAGAGCTCAGCCAACACAGCAGAGCCTGAGGAACATTACCTGGGGATCTTCACTCCTCAGAAATGCACCCATGATTTAAACGAAGCACCTCCACTCTAGCCTCATGTTCTCAGATATCCACATCTATGCTTCTGAGGCCAATGTGCCACTTATGGGAAGAGCTGAGAAATCTTTAATTCATATTCTTTCCCAACAGCGTTCTTTTCCCACTCATTTTTTCCCTCCACCTTTTTGTTAGTCTTCAAAATCTTTTCCATCCTCAGGGCGAGGAAAGGTCAGTAAACACATGTCGCTCTCTCATCTCATTTTTCTCCTTTTTTGTATACTTCATTTTCCATCTTCATGACTTCCTTCCAGTCTGCACTCCATAAGAACCCTAAGATTTTGGCCTTGAGACTGGATATGTTCATCTCAGGTCAAAGTGGACTCAGCCGCTGCAGGATGCAGCCCACTATAATGAGGCAGTGTTGTGGTTGTAGCAGACCTAGACCCAGATTTCAGGAGGGGTCTGGAATCAGTTTTCGGGGCTTCCTGGGACTATGGCAACAGGCTTATCTTGTCCTTCAGATAAAGATGTTCTAAGAGCCTCTCCTACTCCATCATCTTTTCTAATTAGATGAAAAAAAATAGTTTACCCAGTTGCTCATAATTTATGCTTTTTTTTTTTTTTTTTAAGATGGTCTCACTATGTTGCCCCAGCTGGGCTCAAACAATCCTCCTATCTCAGCCTCCTGAGTAGCTGGCAGACATGCACCACCATGCCCAGCTTATGCTATAGTTTTGGGGTTTTTTAGTAATGAAAAATAGAATTATAACTGCTTTAAAAAGAGAAAGTCGAGTTAGCTTCAAATAGATTGTATCACTGAAATCCTTATAATGTTATAATTGACTGAGTTCCAGAATTTGTTGTTGATGCATATACATTTGTTATGTCTTATTAAGTGAGGGGATTTAGGATTTAGGATGATAAGACAGGCATAAGAACCGTGTGATATGAAGAAGTTGATGTGAAGTTAAAGCTAAGGCAGTACAAAAGGAAATAGGGGTGGGTGAACCCTGGCTTCTCACCTATGCTTGGCCTTGCTTTTTTCAAATGAATTTAAGATGGTCTTTTCCACTAGAATTGTATTTGCTCAGGTATCTCTGCTAATTTTACTACTCTCCTGCCTTGAGGTTGCATACTCCTTGAATAGTACAACCCAACAGCAGAGTTTCCAAAGTGTGATGCTATTTACCAGACCACATGCTTGTTCGTTAAAATTGAGGGTTGGACTGGCTTCATCTCTGAAGTAAAAGATGATTCTATAATTATATAATTGTCTGAGGCAAAAATCCAAACCCTAGACAAATTATGATATGCCAAAGATTCTCTGTGTGAAAGTAAACATTAAAGCTGTCCCCTTATTTCACCTGCGCAGGTCACAGGCCTCTCCACAACAGGATGCAGAACAGGGACTCCAGTAAGGGGAGATAGTCACTGGACATCTGCCACTGAGATTTAGGGCTCTCCTCAGCACCCTCCTCTTTGGAAGCCTTACTTAGCACAGGACTTGAGCAAACTTGGTCAGGCCCACCTATGGGGCAGCTTGAAATCCTCCTTAGCCCAAGTAACCACACAGTGTGTACCTGAAACAAGTGCTAACCTTAAGTCCACAAATACTGCTTTAAAAATGTGACACAGGGAGGCCCCACTATTTTTCTTTAAATGTGCATTTTCAAAAGTTGGTTTCATATATTTGCCTTTCCATTTTGTCAACAGCATCAACAGCTCTATTATAGTCAAGATGACTCCAACAGAAAGAACTTTGATGCATACAGACTGTATTTGCAGTCTCCTCATAGCTATGAAGATCCTTATTTTGATGACCGAGTTCACTTTCCAGCTTCTACTGATTACTCAACACAGTATGGACTGAAATCAACCACAAATTACGTAGACTTTTATTCCACTAAACGACCTTCCTATAGAGCAGAACAGTACCCAGGGTCCCCAGACTCATGGGTGTAGCATCAAGACGGTTGCTTGACAGAGGAACTCTTTTAACCTTGTTTGGATGGAGAGGAAAAGTCCGTCTTGCTGATCTGATGGTGAAATGTGAAAGTGAAATGAAAGGAATGAGTGAAGAGCTTTTTGGGTTTTTTTTTCATTTTGAGGAATTTTCAGGGAAGTAAGAAAACTTTTGGGAGAGGACTTTCTAAGCTCTATTTAGGTGTTAGATCTAATTACTTGTAGATTCTGTAGTCTGGTGAAGGTATGGGTGACGTGATGAAAGAGGTTTGAGACATGGGTGAAATGAGATGGGGGATGCGTAGGTCAAATCAAATTAAAGATGATTTTTTTAATGTGAATAAAGTTATGTTCTGATAGTTTGTACAGAAAAAAAATAAATAAAATGGATGCCCTTCATGTTTTATTGCTATTACTAAATGTCAAGATTGTATGCTATTATGTCTTGTAAATTTCTATTGTTGGTGTAAATATGGAAATGCCACATTGGTTAAGTGCCATCATTTGTAATGCAGTGTGTCATTTGAAAAGAGATTTGAAGATATGGACAGCTTAAAATGGGAAACCCAAGGAACTGTTAACAAATAAAAACAAACTATGACATCTTTTGTTTCACAAGGAACAGTGTACTTTGGAAGCACAAAATCCAGTCTGATTTAGCAGCACCATACCCATTCCCTGCCTCTTTCATAGGACACTTCACTGCCATTTTCTATGCACATGAAACAAAAATAAATGTGGAAATTTCATCCCTGGAAATGTGTTCCCTGTTCTTCCCCACCTCTTCCCAGATGTAACATGGAAAAGCAGATTTAATAAACACTTTGTGAGATGGACCACACCAAAGAATTAAGCTCTGAACTTCCCTCCTCTTTGTCTACCTTAGTACTGTATTTTTATTTCTTCAGATCTATTTTGAATCTAATGCACTCTGCAGTTTTATGTCTTTTCCACAATGCTATATGTATTTATTGCCACTTTTCACATAAGAGAAACTACATCTGAGAGTTTGGTCATAACTAAATTGGCAAAAACTCCTTTCGGCATCATTTTTAAGAACTCAGTAATTGCATAAGAATAGTGGTTGGGCATTTACTTGGTTGGCACTAATGAAGTAAGCCAAAACCAATTCTAAATCATTCTTTTGCTGAATAATTCTATGAGAAACAGTAATTCGTAGATCAAAGATGGGGCGACAAACCCCACAGATATGACTGTCAGAAGATCATCCCCACAGCATTGTCTGTGAGTTTTTGTCCATCTGAAGACAATAAGGGGCACCAACTCTGGGGGGCTTAGAGACTGAGGCCCTCCTAGGCTTTACAGTTTTCATCCTGAGCCCTAGTGCCTGGATCTTCCCTGGAAACAACCCATGTGGCAAGTCAAGCCCGGAGATGTGGCTTAATTCGTTATATCTTGCAAGCATAATAAAACCACAGGTATTTGTGAGTATGTGGGAAAAGGCCCAAGAAAAGTGCTTTGCTAAATGAACAGCTGCCCAAAACTAGGATCCAAAGTGAAATAGAAATACAGTAAAAGCCAGAAGATTCGTAATGTCTGCAAATAGGCTTTCTGAACAGACAACTGAGTCAACTGGCAGGTTAGACCATCCCTGCTACCTAAGCTCTGGCCCCACCATGACCTGGCAGGGCTCTAGAAATAGCTTGCTTTAGTTAGCAGAAGTGGCTGAATTTCCCGAGGAACAGACACTAGGACTTTGGTATGTCTTATCCTTTTTAGCTCTGAATCCCATACTTCCCTGAACCTGATGTTTTGGTGTCTGGGTGAAAGTGAAGGTCCTCAATCAAGAAAAGAGATTCTGGAGCCTTTTCAGCTGCTTAACAGTGTTCGTTTGGTGACCCTATTGTGACAGGCAGCATTTCTGAACTGATTCAAATTTGAATTGCAAAGAAGTTAGTTTATCCTCTACTCAAGACCTCCCAACAGAGACAAAAGGAGGCCTGGCTGTGGAGAAGGACAGGACAGAAGACATGATGCCCTTTAAACTCCTAACCTGTGACTAGAGGAACAAAATTTTGATGAGTCCAAATGGTGGAAAACTGCTTTACTGATCAAAAAGCTGAGCTTGCTGCCCTGATGTCAACAGGAAGCAGAGAGAATTAAGCCCTCAGAACAGGACTGGAATTCTGTATAGCCAAAATCAACCCACTGCCACCCAGTCCAGGAGGGGCAGGGTTGAACTGAGTCAATCTCAATGATGTAGCCAGGCCCTCTTTAGGTTTCTTGCATTTTAGAATCACCTAGGCAACTCACTAGTTCCAGGCCCCTCCTGACCAATCAGAACCACAGAGGGTGGGGTCCAGACATCAGGACTGGAATGCTTCCTGGATAATTGCACAGTATATTCATATAATGGAATACTAGTCAATAAGATCCACTTGGCTGCCCAACATATTCCTACTTTCTACCCTGTCACCTGATAATTTAGCTGTTTTGGTTTTGAGTGTGAAGTTTGCCTAGAAGGGAGGGATAGATTCATATGTGAGATTTTTCTTTCTGCTGGAGTACATCTTTCCTATGCTCACTTATATAACAATATATCCTTTAAAGCTCATGAACTTTTCATCAATGATGACCATACAGTCCTGTAACTGATTCTCCACCTGATGCTGATACTTGCACTGAAATACCAACACACCTTACTGAGTACTTAAGTGCTGAGAGTATTGTTAAACCCTCATAGCAAATATATGAGCTTTGTACTAATATCCCAATTATAGTTTCTGAAGCAAACTTTGAGAGTAACTTGCTACAGATCACACAACCAGTAAGTAGTTAAGCCAGGGTGAGTACAACAGTCTAAAACAGTGCCAGTGTTTTTCAGATTCCATAATTTGGGCTCAAACTATTACTAAACATTATTCATCACTATCTTAAATTTATCAAAGGAAATGTTATCACTAGCCATAAATAAAAAGTACCATAAAAATTAACACTTTAACTATCAAAGGTAAAACTGTCTGAGTATGGGTACCATCACAACTCGCACCTACTACTACCATTGCTACCACATGGACCTAGTTTTAAGAAACTTCAGTCCTGGGCTGGGATTTAGTTCAGTGGCACTGTGCCTGCCTCACAGCCACTAGGTCCCAAGTTTGATCCTCCATACAGGGAAGAAAATAAAAGAAACTTGAGTCCAGATCATTCTGACATGTGTGATGATTTAGCTTAGTCTGGGAACTCCTCCTAAAGGAGCCCTGTGAACTTAATAATATAGGTACATGTTTACTTTTTTTTTTTTTTTTTTTTTTTTTTTTTTTTTTTTGCAGTACTGAGGTGGAACATGTATGTAGTAAATCTATCATATGGTGGTTTTGTTTCTATGATCCAGCAATTACAAAGGGAAGAAACTGGAAAACTTGGCCATTACTGTTCACTTACTAGATTTTTTTAATAGCACTGTTTACAACAGCTTTATTCATAGTACTCAGAAACTGGAAACAATCCAAATCTCCAAGAGAAGAATGGATAAACAAGTTTTATCCAAGAATAGATAAAAAAGTGGTATATTCATATAATGGACTACTGGTCCACAAAAGAGTGAACCAGGTGCAATGACATGGACAAATCTCAAAAACATGCTGCTCAAAAAAGGGAAAAGTACACACTGGATGATTCAAATTCAGGAAAAACTTATCTATGTGATAGACATGAGAGCCAGTTTCCTTTAGAGCTGAGTAATGGCTTGAGAAATGGCCCCTATCTTGATTGGAGTGGCATCTACTCAGGCATGTACATGTCTCAAAGCATCAAAATGTACACTGCATTCTGCTATCTGCCCTTCGCTATGTAAAATTTACCCCAATATAAAAATTCATACTTGTTTCAAAAGTCAGTAGAGAAATATGTAATGGCACTCTCTGAGATTTGGTTTTATGACCTGGAATCAAATTTAAGATTAAGTCTCTTCCGAGTTGAAAAAAATCCAATTTTCTTCAAACATTAACAAAACATCCACTTAAAGTAGTTTCTCCCTCAAAAGTTTTAGAACAAAATTCCTTTGTAGTTATATACACAAGCTAACTTGCTTACCAAGTTAAGTTTAAACAGAAGTCTGAAAAATACGTGTTAGAAAAGCACTACATGGGAGTTACTTTTTAGACAAGCTTTGCCTGTACAGATTTACGTTTCTTAACTAGAAAGTTTGTTAAGACCTAAAACTCCAGCTCCTGTTTAAACGCGTTACCCAAGAGAGAGAAGTGTGTGCTCCTTTTACCTAATGATCCAAAGAGATGTGTAAATAAACACCTCATGCACCTCAGCACTCCCCTAGCTGCAGGGAAAGAGTGTGGGAGCCAAGCCCTTTCAGCCAAATTCCACAGAGGTGTTAGCAGAAAAACAAACAAGTCAGTGAAATCATAGGCAGGACAGCTAATGGGATTTTTTTGAACTCTACAAATGCAAAGCAGACGTTGAATTCAAAGGAGAACTTTGCTGCAGGTCAAGGAAATCCTGGCTGGAGAGGAAGCCCAACAGTCTTTCTTTTAATTAGTGTACAAGTGGAAAGGGACAATTGAATGAGGAGGCAAAACCCGATCTGGGATTCCATCTGACAGTTTCTACCCCCAATATTCAGCTGCTCCTGCTGGCCTGTGGCAAGGGCTGGACTGAGCCAAAAAATCATGTGCAGCCCTGTGCCGCCACCCACCCAGATGAATGTGGCTTAGCAGGTACTATCCAGTCTCCCTTTAGCAGGTCTTCTGTTTTGTCTTCAACTTATTTGCCCTTGTCATAGCAGTTTGCTGTTCAGTTCCTTAATGGTTTTACTTGACTCACTGTAGTTATAAATGCCCTGATTCAGGACAATACTTATAGGCTGCAGACACAAAAAGGAAATTTTTAGCAAGCGAATTATGACTTGAATTGTGTTTGTTTTAGTGCCTTTCTCTGTTTTTATGTCAGCAGCTTTGCTGAAAGCAGCTGGCATGTCCCCTAAGTGGCTGTTTGTGCCTATTGCTGTTGCCTAATTCTAACTTGAAATCACTAAAAAGCAT
This sequence comes from Fukomys damarensis, assembly GCF_012274545.1. Classification (NCBI taxonomy): domain Eukaryota; kingdom Metazoa; phylum Chordata; class Mammalia; order Rodentia; family Bathyergidae; genus Fukomys; species Fukomys damarensis. The sequence continues at coordinate 35,248,613 of NW_022900938.1, read as the reverse complement.
TTTGCACTGTCATAATCATTTGCATAAGCCATAACTAGCTCTTTCATTATTAAACTCCTATCTAATGGTTGCAGGGGTTTTGATAAAGACTTAGCAATGTGATGGGCTCATTCAATGTGAGTTTGCCCTCATTCGTGTCCCCAGTGATTTCAGAGCTGACAGATGCACTGTCTCACAACTTAGGCTGGGTCAAAGGTGTAATTCTGAGATCAGTGGGAAAATATCCAACTCTTTCTTCAGAAATCCCTAATAAATAATGTAATTTACTCCCCAGAAGGCAACACCCTTGAATTGTGCCTTTGTTTGCTGGCAATGAAATGTAACTATTTGGCTTCCAAGCCATGATAAACTGCCACCCACTGTGTACTAATCTAATAAAATGACTTGAGGGAGAACCAAGCCCCTCTGGAGTCCCCTTTAGGATTCTTCAGAGTCAAGGGCCAGCACAGCCCAGCCATTAGGAGCTCTTGTTCCTTTCTAGGGGTGAGGAGAGTACCAGGAGGTGGGAACTGGAGGGATAAATTCAGCCCTGCTGGGCTCCAGGTTGGAAATAATGATGACAGGAGTGAATCTGGACATTATAGAAATGGTTTTGCTATGAGAAATGCATTTCAAGCCTTCATAAAAATATTTTTAAGATAAACTACAAGTCATATTCTATAGCTGAATGATTTAAACATGTACATGTCTCAAAAAATCACTGTGATTATGGTTGGCCACAGTGACTCCAAGTCTTCATATTGTCTCTAACTTTGGTCAAAGATAATGGTGTATTTAGCCAGTTTGCAAGTAACAAGGCTTCTCTTCTTATTTTTCTCACATCTCTAAGTATCCTTTTTAATAATTTTGACAGTTAATACTTTGATACGCAGGGGAATTAGCTCAGTGGCACCACACCTGCCTCGCAAACACAAAGTCCTGAGTTCAATCCCTGGTACAATATATATATATATATATATATATGTTGATATTGAGAGTGGCAGCACATGCCTGTAATCCCAGCACTTGAGAAGCTGGGGCTAGTTCAAGGCCAGCCTGGGATACATAGCAAAACTGCATCTCAAAGAAACAAAACAAAGTCAAAACTTTGACAGAAAAAGCTATTAGGAGAAAAGTAGATAGCGCGGAAAGTCATCGGGTCTGTCACTGTACAACATCTTAAACAGTGAAAAGCCAGTATTACATGACATGAAACTATAAATATTGTCCTCCAAAGCTATATTCTGGGTCATAGTAGTGATTTATTATTACTAAGTGTTATGATTTGCATCTTAAACATCCCCCAAGGGCCTATGTTACCCAACCTGTGGCTCTATTGGGAGGTGTTAGAACATTTGAAGGTGAGTTCTACTAGAAGGAAGTTAGGTCTCTGGAGCATAACCTTGAATCCCAGCCCCTGCCTCTCTCTCCTAACTGCCCACAGGGAGTCAGTTTTGCTGTATCACACACTCCTTACCATAATGTTCTGCCTCACTGTGCCCCAAAACAATGGATCCAACAAATCATGTACTGAAACCTCTGAAACTGTAAGCCAAAGATAAACCTTTCTTCCCTTTAAATTGATTCATCTCAGGTATTCATTACAGCCATAGAATGCTAACACAACTGAGTAACTGCTAGCAATAAAAGAACCCCCCAAATTGTGGCTTCAATAAGACAACTTGTAAAAGGTTTTATTTGTACCTGTCTTTTCTCCACCTCATAAAGAGGTGACCAAGTGCTAATGTGGTTGTTCCATAAATGTCTTAGACCCCATGCTCTGTCCTGCTGGCTAAGTGGGACACTCCTCCTCCTGGCTTCTGAGCTGGCCACTAGGGCTCCAACCATCAGAATGTTCCCCAACAAGGAGATGGGGGGTGGAAAGGTGAAGCTTTCCAAGTGAGTCAGCCCCTTTAAAGCTGCTTTGTCATTTTATTTCATTGGTCATCCAATCTACAAAGGAGATTAGGAAAAGTTAATAGCTGGACCCATTGTCACCTCTACGCAAGTAGCACTAAGTAAGGAAAATGAGAGGATGGGTACAGGAAAGGCACTCAGTCTCTGTCCAGGTAATGCTGTGAGATGACCTCTGCACCTCCATTACTTTGGTTTCTACGAACACAAGCTCTAAGACAGTGCTGTATTCTGTTTGTGCAGAAGCCATGCACCCATCTTTCCTAGGCATGAAAAACAAAGCTGGATGAAAAAATTCAATCTCAAGTTGTCCTCGAGGCAGGAATTCCCAGAGGTCTGGCTCAGCTTCCTTCCTCATACCAAAGCTTAAAGGCTAACCAGGGAAAGTCAGTAACCATCAGACATCTTGCCCAGAAATCTTGCCTCCTAGTTGACTTCCAATCTCTGAGAGGCACAGCCATGGGAAGTCCAAGGAAGTGCTAGAGTCAAGGGGAGGGGCCCTATGAGACCATTTCAGGAAGATCTGTAGCTAAAAGCAAACTATTGACAGGTCAGGCATGGTCTATAACTGACCTTGGGAGTATCTCCCTCGAGTTTTGTGGCTCGGTGTGCAGCCAGTCAGGTGAATTGTTTTACCCTCTGTGTGTATGGAGCATGCCCCTACACTATTCTGGGCACTGTTGAGAAATCTAGCAGCTGATGAGTCTACCCTCATCCCAAAACCTAACTGCCCCAAGCCATCTGAGAAGACAATTGCTCCGAAGTCTGTGTTGAGATGTCAAGGAAAACCTCATAAAGCAAGAGGGACTCAGCCAAATTGTGGGTTCATTTTAAACAAAGGTGCCAGGAAATAATGAGCTTGGTAGAGTCTAGAGTAATAAGAAAACCAAGGTCAAGTGGGAGAGGCAGGAAGAAGAAAGAGTGAGCTCTTCCCATTGGTTTTTGTATAAGAAAGAAAGAAATGACAGCCCTTTCACTGCTCATAATAACAGTAACAATTTGCTGAGAGTTTACAAGTATATTAGGTGTATGGGGCTGTGATGTATGCTTTAACCACATTTCTTCAAAATAGCATAAGACCATGCAGAAGAGAAAACTGTCACTAGAAATATAGCATACATGGCCCAAGGTCGCATCAACTAGAGCTGGATGCCTGGATCTTTTGGATTGTCAGCCCTTCCCTGAGGAAGCAGAATAGCAGTCCCCTTGGGCCCTTATGTAATCTGTGTTTATGCTATACTAAACTTTGTGACAATCTCTCTCCAAGCCAGGAATCGCCTTTCACCTTCCTACCAGCTTTCCAGGCTAATTAAGCTTGAAGAATTCAAACGAGTTTCAGTGTTTTTCTTAGCAATGAAAACTAAAGAAATACCATAATGGCGAAGTCAAAGTTGATGTTTCTAAAAAGAAAATTATCAAGTTGCCTATTCACAAATGAGGCTCAAGTCCAAACAAATCTGGAGCAAAAGACTTTATAAAATCAAATAAAGCCAGAAGAGAGGCTCTTTGCTACTCTGGCCAATTCTACTGCTCCCAGCTCAGCCTCTAGGAGTATCTCTTCTGGGACAGTTGACTCAGGCAGGAGACTATATAGGTCAACTTGGGAACGGTCTGCCAGCCTCCAGGATGAGAAAGCCTCCATCTGCTATCTAGCTTTTGTGGAGAAACTTTTTCTAGCAACATTTCACTCACAGTCCTTAACGTCTATATAAAGGAAATTATAGGCATTCTGAGGTGTGGAAAGAAATCTTTCATCTTTCTCTTCACTCAGTCTCTACTCTTGTTCAAGGAGCAAAGGAAGGGCAAAGGAAGAATCATCTAATAAAACTAGGGAAAGCAGAGTAAGCTCAGGAAGCTCAGCTGCCAAGGGTGAAGGCCAGAGCATGCGCCATTCCTTTCAAGGTGAGGTCAGAAGGCTGCTCTGTGTAGCAGGAAGGCTTGATGTCTTGATTGAGTGAGCTTGGTTGACCCAGGTATCTATGGAAGCCTGCTTTTTGCTCTGGTTAAGCTACCAGTCCCATATCTGCCTCACAAGTGAAAAAGGACGTTTCAGTGCATATAGTGTTTCTGCATATCCCTCTATCAGAGACAAGTGGCCTACATGTGAGCCTTCAGAAATCCCAACAACCCAAACCTGTGAACCTCCTTTTACTATGCAGAGATCAAACTGAATCTCAAGATGGAAAACAGGCCCCGACCTGGGAAGCAAGGAACAAGATGTGGGGAGGGGTGTCTTCAGTGCCTCTGGGATAGCACATACAAGAGAGGAAGTCCTACCTCATTAACCTGGATCACTACAAGGAACAAGCCCTCAGGCAAAGTCTTTGTGGAGAACGTAGCTGAACCTACAGTTAGATTTCTCACTCTACCTTCCTATCCCCAAACAGAATTGTTTTGTTTTTGTTTTGTTTTTTAGTCAGAGCCTCTGTAATTCAGTCTGGCCTTGGACTCACTATGTAGGCCAGGCTGGCCTCAAATTCACTGCAATCCTCCTGCCTCAGCCTTCCAAGTAATGGGATTACAAACATCATGCCCAGGTGCAGACAGAATTTGTGACAGCCAAATCCACAGCACAGATCTAAACTAACTCTCCACCCAATCAGGGGCCAGAAGGAAGAAACTTGGGTGGAGCCATCCTCATGGGAATAGCCCATTCAAGAGTGTTTACACGTGGGAACAAAGAACAAGGGTCGGCCCTCTAGCCCACCAGGGTCACCCATAAGAAACAATAACGTTCTTATCCACAATGATGCCTCAGACATGGAGCAAAACCCTCATGTGGATTATCCCACCAGAAGATTAAGAGGAAAGTGCTACTGTTGATTTCAGGTAGATATAATGAAACCCAGCAAAGGGAGGTCAACAAAATCACCCCAAGTGAAAGTGGCCATGATAGTCACTTCATAGACTAGCAACTTCATCCCTGCTGAAAAGCACAGGAAAAGAGGGCAAAAGCTCCATTCAGCAGGCTTGTGATGTCCCATCCAAACAGACAAGGTGGAAAGTCCATTCCGGCTCCCTCCACAGGAGAGGTTAAACATGCTCTTTGAATGCTATCTGTCTTAGTTACTTTCCTCACCTTTGGGACAAAATACCTGGCACAACTCCAAGGAAGAAGAGTTGATTTTGGCTCTCATTTCAGAGGTCTCAGCTTTTGCATGACTGGTAGCCTGGTGGAAGAGCCTGGGTGGTGGAAAGCCGCTCTTATCATGGATGTCAAGAAGCATAGAGAGTAGGGAAGAGACAGAATGGACTTGTGCCCTTCCAGGGTGTGCCCCCAGTGACTGGAATCTAACCAGCCCCCACCTCCTAACGGCAAGTCAGAGGTACCACCCCATAATTCAAATACCTCCCCAAAGCCCCACCTCTGACCACATGAAACTCTTAGGGGATATCAAAATATAAACTATAATATTCTGTCTCTCATTTCCAAGACTCATGTACAACTGTGCAAAATTAATTTTATCCATCTCTAAAAGTTGTCAGACTTAACACTTTCAGCATTGTTGACAAATCCAAATTCTCCTCTGAAACTCAAGACAAACTTAGCTGTGAGTCCCTATCCTACAAAAATCAAAAAGAAAGTTAAACACATCCAACATACAGTGGCACAGGATAAACATTTCTACTCCAAAAGGAGGACAGCAGGAGATAAATAATTTAGACAAAACCAAGACCAAAGCCCATCAGGGCAAATGTTAAATCTTGTAGCTCAATGCCTAACATCTGGTGCAAGTTGTTGGGAGATGTAAATTTTAAAGAACTTGGTCAGCTCTGCACCTATGACATGACTTGCCAAAGAACCCGTGGCCTCTCTCTTGGGGTAGTTTTGTTGTCTTTGGCCTTCCACATGTTGCATGTTCCTGCTTCTCCAACTTTCTGAGGTCTCCACTAGACTTTTGGCTTTACTTTCAGAGTTTCCATGTACTGACTTCTCAGAGGCCCACTGCCTGACCTCCCAGGTCTTACTCTTAAACCTATATGGAATACTCCCTGACCCCACTACTCTTGCATTCTGTGTGCCTGTAAAAACAACACCACACAGATGACGCCAAGGTCTGCCAGCAGTTCAAGCAATAGCTAGGCCCCTATGAGTCATAGCTATAAAGATTCTCAGTGCCTGGATGACTGAACTCTGGGAAACTCTTTTCTAGTTGGCCCTGAATGAGCTCAGCTCCCTGAGGCCCTCTTTTCAAATGAAAGCTTTATAGCTTTGCACCCACCAGGCTGCAAGTAGAGGCATCTTTTCTATTTCCAGATGCAAAGTACTTGGCCTCTTTTTAATGCTAATCCTTTCAGCAACCTAGCGCTCCTGTTTTCCAACTTTATAGACCCTTTCATTCTGACAAAACTGAAAAAAATATAGGGGATGGCCTTTTTCTTCATGTTTCTCAGTGGAAATCTTGCTAACAGCAGCAAGCAGTACCCATGTCACAGCCTGAACATTGGGTTCCCTTGAAATTTCCTTCACTGCCCTAAATTGCAGTCTCTGGCAAAGTCTCAGGACCTGAGCAAAATGTAGACAATTTTTCTGCGATAGCATAACACACAGCCTGGAGTCTAATTGCCAATGGAGTCCTTGTTTCCAATTGACACCTCTTGTGCTTAGCTTTTACTATCCATATTTTTATTAGCACTCTGGTCTTCCAACTTCTGACTGGTATCACCCATCAAGTTCAGCTTATAGTATTCTAGGGGTTTGCTGCAAACATCTCCAAACTTTTCTAAACCTTTCCCATTAACCAGCTCCAAAGGCTTCTAAAACACATGGTCATGTAATCACATCAATGATTACACTTCTCTGGTACCAAAATCAGTCTTGCATTTTTGTTGTCATGACCTAATACCCAGCATCCACAATTTAAAAAGGAGTTTATTTTGGTTCATATTTTCAGTCCATAGTGGGACAGCTCCAAAGCAGAAAAGCATGGTGAAGGTGTCTGGTAGAAAGCTGCTTGTGTCACAGCAGTCAAGAAGCAGAGAGAGGAGGGAGAAGCCAAGGAAGAAGCTATGCCCAAGTCATGCCCTGCTCCTAACTAGGCTCCGCCTTGTAAGAGCAAGTCAGCTGTACCTTCTCCATAATTCAAGCACCTTCCAAAGTCTCCTCTTCTCAGCATGAGGCTCTTGGAGGCCAGCTAGATAAAAACTATTATAGTATCACGTTTTACCTTTAGGTAACTCTCCCATCTGCAGGACCCCACATTGCTCACCAGATCCAGAAATACTCCATTTCTGCCTCTCTCCCTTGGTCTACCCTGGGCCTCAAAAATTTGTCTCTCTACCTTGTATCCTTGTATTTTGGTTAGGATATAAAATGTTCCACAAAAATCTTATTGTGCTGAAAGCCTGGTTGCCAGCTGATGATCTCTACAGTAAGTGATTGTATCATCGATGGATTGGATAAATGGGTTTATTAGGAGATGGGGCCTGAAATGAAGCGGGATCAATGAGGGCACAGCTTTGAAGGGTACTTTGTCCTCAGTCCCTTCCTTTCTGGCTCTTTCCCTCTTTCTGCTTCCTCGCTACTATGAGTTGAGCAGCTTTCCTGTGCCATACCCTTCCCATGAGGTTCTACCTTGCCACAAGCCTAAAGCAATGCAGCCAGTGAACCAAGAACTGAAACTGAATCTAAATTAAAATTTCCTCCTTTTGAAGATTTTTATGTCAGATATTTTGACACAGTGACACAAAGCTGACTAATACACTCCACCCTTGCTTCAAACTTCACCATCAGCTTGAGGTGAACACTTCTCAGCTCACACAAACCCCCACCCCCCATGCCCCCAGCCCCAGAGCACAGATGACATCAGCTCTCATGGTTCCTTCTCCAGAACAAGCTAGCAAACTTCTGGATGCAAAGCAGAGGTCGCAGCACTCAGGAGAGCAGTTCATCCTTTTGCTGAGTAGAGCAGTTTCCCAAAGTGCATGCCTCAGAACATTAGCTCTAAAAGTTGTCCCCAAAAATGTTTTACAGTTGAATAGGTCTGAAAATTGCAATGTAGTATATTTCTCTCAGAGATTCATGACATCTGTAAAGTTCATACTGAAGCCTTTGAAAAGACTTGCAGTAAAAACTGAATTCAGTATTTCTGAAATATGAGTAGATAAGTCATTTCTGCCCACTTCTTTTTCCCTTACATAGTCTGTGCTTTTTGTTTGTTTTGCTTTTTGTGTTTTGAGAAGAAACTTCACCAAGCTTGAGGTGAACACTTCTCAGCTCACACAAACCCCCACCCCCCATGCCCCCAGCCCCAGAGCACAGATGACATCAGCTCTCATGGTTCCTTCTCCAGAACAAGCTAGCAAACTTCTGGATGCAAAGCAGAGGTCGCAGCACTCAGGAGAGCAGTTCATCCTTTTGCTGAGTAGAGCAGTTTCCCAAAGTGCATGCCTCAGAACATTAGCTCTAAAAGTTGTCCCCAAAAATGTTTTACAGTTGAATAGGTCTGAAAATTGCAATGTAGTATATTTCTCTCAGAGATTCATGACATCTGTAAAGTTCATACTGAAGCCTTTGAAAAGACTTGCAGTAAAAACTGAATTCAGTATTTCTGAAATATGAGTAGATAAGTCATTTCTGCCCACTTCTTTTTCCCTTACATAGTCTGTGCTTTTTGTTTGTTTTGCTTTTTGTGTTTTGAGAAGGGTCTTGCTGTATAATTCAAGCTGGTCTTGAACTCACCATGTAGCCCAGGCTAGCCTCAAACTCATGGCAATACTGCTGCTTCAGCCTCCCAAGTACATGACAGGCATGCACCAGCACTTGGCTAGTCTATGCATTTATAATTAAAATATATTTTCTCAGATTGTAAGCTACTCTTAAACTCAAAATAAGCTAACTAAAATCCAGACTCACTTATTTTGTAGAGGACAAAAGTGGGCATAAAATGTGGCCCAGAGACACTGATATTAATGATGTAGGGACTCAAATATACTCAATAACTTCCTTAGTTCTGAAACTTTCAGACACAGGACCTCTTCACACTTTTTTTTTTTTTTTTTTTTTTATT
>NW_022900938.1:35231538-35239623 GCF_012274545.1 Fukomys damarensis | reverse complement strand
TTTTTTTTTTTTTTTTTTTTTAATGTTTGTGTGTGGTACAAAGGATCAAACTCAGGGCTTTGAACATGCTGGGCAAGTACTCTACCACTGAGGTGCAGCCCCAGTCCTTTTTAAATTTTGGTGGGGGGTACAGGGTCTCTGTTATAGTTTGTACCTAGATGTGCTCCCAAAACCTCATGCAGTCATGGGTGGGGCTTTTCAGAGGTGGCTGGATCTAGAGTATAGGATACTGGGATTAAGAGTGTGTGATTACTAAATGAGATCTGATTAGCTTGGCATAATTCTGGGTAGGATTAAAGTTACTCCACCCTGGGTGTGAGTGCTACGTGCGGGCAGGGAGCCTGGATAAAAATATAAGGGACAGAAAAGAGGACTAGCAACATAGCTGCTTTCTGCTTACTGCCTCTGCCTGCCCTGCTTTGTCATGGACTGCTTTTCTTCAGTGATGCCACCCTGCCTTGGAGCCAACTGATTATGGAATGAAACCTCTACAAAGTGTGAATTGAAATAAACCTTTCCTCATGTACCTTTTTCTGTTAAGTATTTTCTCTCAGCAGCAAGAAAAGTAACTGATGCGATCTTACTAAGTAGTTTAAGCTTTCCTTGCACTTGCAATCTTCTGCCTCAGTCTTTCCAGTGAGATTACAAGCAAGCACCACATCAGGCTGCACTTTTAAATAATTGTGAGAACCCCACAGAACTTTTGTTTATAGGAGTTATCACTATTTATATGTGTATTAGAAATTAAAACTCTGAAATTTTTAAAATAGAATAATTTATTTTAAAAATAAGCCTAGTATATGCTACCATATACTATATATTTATTAAAATTACTATTTTTTAAACAATCAGTTAAAAAGGCATTGTTTTACATTTTTAAAGATCTCTTTCATGTCTGGTTTAATACAAGATAACTGGATTCTCATCCTGCTTTTGCAATGAATCTGTTGTTACATCACATGTCACATAGTCTCTAGAATAGTCACTGCCTGCTCATGAAAGAAAAAGTGTAAATGGGAGTAAATTACAAGTTATTATTTTGACCCTGTGGAAGGGTCTCTAGGACCCGAGACACTGTTTTGGATGACTGATTCAGTTCTTTCCTACTCCGCACATACCTGAGAAAGCCGGAAACATGGATATATCTTCCTGCTCCATAGAATAATGAGTCCATGACCCCGGGAGATCCATGCCTCAGGAAGCTTGGGGTTGTGGCTACTAGAGGTCAGCATGGCTTTCAACCACGAAGGCCCAAACTGGCTGAAGCACCTTCGTCCCTTCTCCCCACCTCTGCCCACTATGGCTCTTGGGACCCAATTGAGCAGAGACAAGCTTTCATATTCTAACCTCATAGAATTTAAAAACTTTTTGAGGTATAGAATTTCATTAAAGCCATAAGGCCTCATGGTAGTCATTGTCCAAACATAGATATTGCTTTCATTAGTAAGCCACAAAATTCCCGCAGAAATGGATTTAAGCTTTGTCTATAAGCCATACTCTTTTCTCCTGTAGGGTTTCAGTTGAGTTCATGATAAGAGAAAGGCAATAAAATCTATCTTTTGCTCTTTTTCACACACAGGAGCAGATAAAACAGTCTTTTATCACTGCACTGGAGAGGTTTGAAGCCCAGACACAAAAGGACTTAGAGGAAAAGGAAGGCCCTGGCTCTGGCAGATCCAAGTGTAGAGGACACATGCTGCCTGCCCACCCCATATGCACCTCCTGCCATGGGCCAACTTACTAAGACCAGTGAAAGATGGGACCAGAAGTGCAAGACCTGGATAGAGAGACCCCGGGGGAGCAGTCAGGCATGGATAGCAATTTTTCTGCATTGGGCAAAAGAGAGAAAAGGAAATACTGAATCCTGCTTCAGACTATGGCTACAGCTGCAGCCTGTGCCCTCTGTAAGAACCTGTGCGTATGAGGCTCAGATTAGAAGCCTGGTTTTAGAACTGGGTACACAGAACAGAGATCTTGTCAGAGCCACTACCTAGCAGCGTGACCCTGGGCAAAGCACACAGCCCCCCAGGAGTCACCATTTCATCATATGTAAAATGAGTGATTGTAGGATTTGCTGAGATAGTGCACATTAAGCACTAACTACATATCTTACTTTTCTCCTTGCTGAGACAAATACCTGGCACCCAAAGTTACAGGAGGAAAGGTTTATTAGGCTTACAGTACATAGAGGTTTCAGTGCATAATTGGCTGGCGCCAAGGAAGGGTGGCAGCAGAGCAACAATTCATGGTGGTAGAAGACAGCAAAGGCAGCAAGGGACCTTAAGAGGTCTTTCTGCCCCTTTTATCCCAACCAGACCATCAGGATTAGGGCGGTGCCAATCCAATCATTCATATGTAGTGGTTTAGTAATCACACAGCCTTAATCCTAGCATCACACACTGTCATGATTCATCCATCTCTGAAAACGTCTCACACCTATGACCACATGAGACTTTGGGGGACATCTAGACCCAAACCATAAAACCATGGTACCTATAATCAAACAGTTCTACTCTTCAAAAGACAATGTCACCAGGTGTGGTAGCACATGTCTATAATCGTAGCACTTGGGAGGCTGAGGCAGGAGAATCTCTATGAGTCAAAGTCAGTGTGAGCTACAGAGTGAATTCAAGGCCAGCATGTACTACACAGCGAGACAGACCCCTGTCTCAAAAAACCAAACCAGGGCTGGGGATTTAGCTCAGTGATTCCTCCACCTGCCCCAAAGGCACAAGGTCCCGATTTCAATCCCTGGTACCAAAAAACCCAAACCAACCAAAACACAAAACACAATGTCACAGGGAAACAGAAAAAAATATATAGATTGGGAGGAAATATTTGCAAGTAACACATCCAAACAGTTATCCAAATCATACAAAGAATTCATACAACTCAACAATAAGAAAACAAACAACCTGATTGAAAATGGGAAAAATCCTTACACAGATACCTCATCAAAAAAGATAGTATCTGGGTGTGTTGGCATATGCCTCTAATTTCAGCATTCTATGAGGATGGGACAGGAGGACTGCAAGTTCTAGCACAGCCTGGGCGACTTAGCAATTTAGGAAGAGGTTCTCTCAAAATAAAAAGGAACTGAGAATGTGGCTCAGTGGGGAAAAAAAAAAAAATATATATTACCGTACTTGCCTTTTGCATATATATGTATATATGTACATATATACATATATATGCAAAAGGCAAGTACGGTAACTGAAAAGATGTCAACATCATACGTCATTAGGGAATTGCAAACTAAAACTACACACCTATTAGAACGGTCAGAATCCAAAATATTGACAATACCAAATGGTGATGAGGATGTGGAACAACAGGAACTCTCATTCATTCCTGGCAGGCATGCAAAATGGTACAGTGACTTTAAAAGTTAATTGGGCAGCCAGGCCTAGAGATGCATACCCATAATCCCAACAATCTGGAAGGGTGAGTTTGGAGGACCACAAATTTAAGGTAAGCCTGGGCACTTTAGAAAGATCCTGTCTCAAAATAAAAAAATAAAAAGGGCTAAGGTTGTAGCTAAGTGCCAGGCCTTGCATTCAACCGCCAGTACTCCCCAACACCACCAAAAAGAGTCTGGCAGTTTCTTACAAAACTAACATAGTAGCTGGGTATAGTAGCACATGCCTGTAATTCCAGCACTCTGGAAGACTGAGACAAGAGGATCGCAAGTTCAGCCTAGCCTGGACAATATGGCAACTTAGGGAGACCATGTCTCAAAATTTTAAAAATAAAAATAAAATGATGGGGGTGCTTGGAATGTAGTTCAGTGAGAAGGCCCTGGGTTCAGTTCTCAGTAACAAAACAAACCAACAAAGCTAACATAGTGACAGAGCGATACGTAAGGGCTTCCAGTGATGGTCTCCCCAGAGACACACCCGGTTGAACACTATTCACCCACCAATTACCTCACAAGAGCTAAAGAAACCAGGTGCCTGATTTTAGTAAGAAAAGATAGACTGAAAAGGGCATTTCCTCTTTCCCCCTCTGCTGGAAGTGCTGAGCTGTAGATTACTACGACTGGGCCTAACCTGCCTCCTCCCTCAGATGAGGCAGGGCCCCTTGGGAGGAGAACAGGCAACAAGAGGACATGGCGCAACAAGGCCTGGTGAGAAGAGGACAGAGGACGTGTCTTCTTCCCCATCCATTCCCCATAAAACCATCAAAGCATGATGATCTGCAGACCTCAGCTACTCTCCCAGTTCCAGTGACAGACCAGCTCCTTTTACCTCCCCCTGCACTTCCCTTATCTCTGCCGCTATAAAGAAACACGCAACAGTTGCCTGGTGGTCTTTCTCTCCCATCATGAGGAAAGCCCCACCTGGCCCCAGCTTTTGTATCTCTTTGTTCTTTCGTTCTCTTTGTTCTAGGCTTCTTCATCCCCCACAGTTCTCCCCTCCTTTCTCCCTCCATGTACCCTTCGGCCACAGGCCAGGCCGCAGCATAAACTCCCCCAATCCAAACAGCTCCACACACAGATAAGCTTCTTGCTTCAGGGAGGGAAGGATAAAGTCCAGGACTTCAACTTGAAGCACAGAGTACAAGGCCTGCCACAGTGAAATCCAGTGCTGAACTGGCCCTCCCATCAAGCAGAGACCTGTGTATTGGTAGGAGATAACTGAGTTTCAGCCCCATTGGTTCCAGCCTTGCAGTGGGCTTGGGAAACTCCCCCTTCCTCTTGAGACTGCATTCTGATGAAACTACGAGACTTAGGTATGACCCAGCTTTGTTGGCCTCCCCCATCCATCCTCCAGGCAGCATAGCTATTGCCAGATCAATGCTCACAGAAGGGGTTTTAGATCAACGCCTGTGTCAGGAAGAGATTTGTACCCTAGTGTCACAGACTCATGTTTCAGCATATATCACCACCAAATGTAGTATATGTCTCAGTGCACACTTGAGACTGTCCAAGTGCTTGTAGTTGTGAGATTCAAACTCAACCCAGCTTAATGTTAACCTTAACATTAAGTGTTAACGTAATGGCCAACAGACTGCCCTTACCAATACTACCCCAACCTCAAGCTGCATAGTATTCATCGAGGTTAGAACAGGATAGTAAGCACAAGACTTGCCCTAGAACCTAGTGCAAAGGGTAAAACCTATCACTAAGTAGATCTCAAAGATTCCCACTTCCAGGCCTGCCTATGAATGGAGCATTTGGAACAATTCTAGTGCTGGGAGAAGATACATAGTGCCAGTTTATCCAACTTTTGTTTCTAGCATCCTTTGTGGCTGGTTACAGCAGTCTTGAGCCATCACTTCAGGGAGCCAAAAGCATTGTGGTCTTTGGTCTTACCTCAGTGTGGTGCCCATCTTAGTGGTAGCCTCAGGTATGACATAAGAGCCTGGGACTGGTAAATCCATGGTGACGCTGCCCAGACCTCGGCAGAATCCCAAGTGCCTGCCTACAGGAAAAAAATAACCTACCCTGGCTCCAGAGAGAGGCTAGTGAGGACATTCTTCTCCATTCTAGGTACTCTCCTTGTTCTTTCTGAACAACATATCAAGTATATTTGGGGAAATATGGGCTTGGATTGCCCTCTGGTACTCAAACAATAACAATGAATGAAGAGTAAATCTGAAGTGATTGCCATACTGTGCTCAAATAATAAAGTAGGCTAAGAGAAAATAAGTAGTCTATTTAGAACTTATGAATAGACAAACATGCAAAAATTAGACGAGAAAGAATGGAATAAATACCTAGTCCTCTAATGCCCAGCTTACTTGCATGCTAGCAAATATCAACAGCTTTCAGGAAACCATGACCTCATGTGGTACACAAAATAAAGTGCCAAAAACTGACCAGATAGTAACTGGACTGGAAGAACACTCACAGAATTTAAAATAAACATTTTAAGGAAACAATGAGCTTGAATAAAACAGAGAAATATGTTTCAATACTCTAATATAAAGCCTTAACAAAGAGATGGAAATGGTGACTTAAATCAAAATCTTGAGCTGAAAAATACACTCAATGGAATTAAAACTGTAATAGAAGGTATCAATAGCAGAATACACTGAACAGAAGAAAGAATTAAGGAGCTCAAAGATGAGCTATTTGAAAATACATAGTTGGAGGATAAAAAAATAAAAAAGAAGGAAAGGAATAAAGAAAGCTCACAGGGAATATGAAACACTAGTAAAACAATAAATACTTAGGTTATTGGGGTTTAACAAGGATTTCAAAACACCAAAGGAGCAAAAACTTATTCAATGAAATAATAACAGAAAACTTTCCAAACCTAGAGAAGGACAACAGAACACCTGGCAAATTTAACTCAACCAACTCTACCCAAAGAGATTTTGTAATACAGCTCTCAAAGATGAAGGATAGTACTCCTAAAGCTACAAGAAAAAAAGGAAATAATACAAACTGTTTTCCCATTTCACCATATAGAGTGGTACCTCAGTTCATGAACTTAATTCTTTTCATGATTCTGGTTCACAGACTTTGTTCCATGATTCTAGTTGCAACCAAATGGCAGGAATAGTATATATTTAGAACACAGAAACACAGTACATAGAAACACAGGAAATATTTAAAAACAGGCAACATGACTTCTCCAAATATTCATAGCTCTTCAGGAAGTGAATTTAATGATATCAAAATGAATGGAATCTGGAAAAAGAATCCAAAAGATTGATTTTCAAAATGATCAATGACTTCAATGATGAATTAAGAATGACAATGCAAGCTATGAAAGAGAAATTCAATAAAAAGACAGAGATTATGAAAAAAGAGCCAACAGCTTGGAAATGAAAAGCTCAAAAAATAAATATAAACTCATTAAAAATTCTCACCAATAGTCTAGATCAAGTGGGTGACAGAATTTTAGGACTGAAGACAAGGCTAATGAATTATCACATTCAGACAGCAATAAAAATAAGAAACTGAGCAGAACATTCAAGAACTCCCCAGATGCAATTAAAAGCCCAAACTTATGAATTTTTTCATAGAAATAGTGCTGAGGTACAGGCTAAAGACAGAGAAAATCAATTCAGTGAAATATAGCAGAAAATTTTCCATCTATTGGGAAAGATATAAGCAACCAGGCACAGGAAGCATTTAGAACCCTTTACAGATGATCATAAAAGAACCTTCCGTATTCTATTATCCATATTATATTACTGAACTATCAGTAAGTTGCTAAAGAAATCAGAAGGGAGATTTAAAAACTCATAGAATCAAATAATCTGTTGGATATAGTGAAGACAGTTCGAAGAGGAAAATTTATAGCTGTCAGGGAAACATTAAAATAATTGAGATATCTCCAAAAATAACTTAATGACATATATCTCAAGGTCTTAGAAAAGCAAGACCAACCAAAACCCCAAACCAGTAGAAAAAAAGAAATAATAAAGATGATAGTCAAAATTGATGAAATAGAAACCAAAAGAACAATACAAAAAACCAATGAGGGCCAGGGATTTAGCTCTGTGGTTCTGCTGCTGGCCTTGCATGCACAAGGTCCCGAGTTTGATCCCTGGTACTAAAAGGAAAAGAAATGTAAAGACCCGATTCAAAAATGGGCATCCGAAATGAACAGACATTTTTCAGACAAAGAAGTAAAAGCAGCAAGTAAATATATGAAAAAATGTTCCACATCACTGATCATTTGAGAGATGCAGATGAAAACAACACTGAGATTCCACCCCATCCCACAAAGAATGGCTGCTATCAAGAAATCACACAATAACAAATGTTGGCGGGGTTGTGGGGAGAAAGCAGCCCTTCTCCATTGTTGGTGGGAGTGCAGACTGGTGCAGCTACTATGGAAATCAATTTGGAGATACCTCAAAGAGCTTGGACTAGAGGTTCCATTTGACCCAGCCATCCCTCTGCTGGGTTCCACCCCATCCCACAAAGAATGGCTGCTATCAAGAAATCACACAATAACAAATGTTGGCGGGGTTGTGGGGAGAAAGCAGCCCTTCTCCATTGTTGGTGGGAGTGCAGACTGGTGCAGCTACTATGGAAATCAATTTGGAGATACCTCAAAGAGCTTGGACTAGAGGTTCCATTTGACCCAGCCATCCCTCTGCTGGGTATCTTTCCAAAAGAACACT
>NW_022900938.1:35165509-35231396 GCF_012274545.1 Fukomys damarensis | reverse complement strand
TAAGATTACTGACATTGAGAAATAGGAAGAAAGGAGCTAGAGGTGTAGGGAAGGTGGGGCAGGTAGGGTAAGGGTAAAAAGGGAAAAGAAAAAAATGTGAGATAATGAAAAGATGGAAATAAAGTGGTTGTAGATGGGGAGGGGAGGAGGGGGTGAAGGGAGGGCAGGGACAAGGGGAAAAAATGAGAACCAAGACTTGTCATGTAGAGGTACAAGATCCCAACAATGAATGTAACTGTACTGTATCCCTAAAATGTACCAATAAACTCAATTAAAGCTGAAAAAAAAAAGAACCAATGAAACAAAGAATTGGTTCTTTTAAAAGACCAGGGATTTAGCCCAGTGGTTCTGCCACCTGCCTTGCAAGCACAAGGACCTGAGTTCGATTCTTGGTGCCAAAAATAAAAAAATGAAAAGATAAAATCTATAAGCTCTTAGCCAAATTAACCAATAGAAAAAACCTAAATAAATAAAATTAGAGGTGAAAAATGAGGCATTTAAACAGACCCTACTGAAATCAAGATCATTTGGGACTATTTGGAATACATTAGAAAATACATTGGAAAATCTAGAAGACACTGATAAATTTCTAGACACACATGACCTCCCAAAAGTGAACCAAGAATATAAAAATCCTAAATAGATCAATAATAAGTAAACAAGTGATACTGAAGAATGATTAAAAAGTCTTCAGCCTGGGGATTTAGCTCAGTAGTTCCGCCGCCTGCCTTGCAAGCACAAGGACTGAGTTTGATCCCCAGTACCAAAAAAAAAAAAAAAAAAGAAGTCTTCCAATAAGAAAAAGGCCTAGGACTGGACAAATTCAAAGCTCAATTTTACCAGATTTTTAAAGAAGAATTAGCAACAATTATATTCAAACTATTTCATGAAATAAGAAGAAATTAAATGCAAAGGAAGGCCTATCCAAACACCAAAAGTACACACACACACTATTGACCAACATCCTTGATAAACATAGATGCAAAAACCCTCAACACAAGTCTTACAAATCCAGTTCTACAACACATTAAAAAGATCATAAACCATAATCAATTTAGTTTCATTCCAAGGATATAAGGATGATACACAGCATCTAACTAGAATCAAAGATTAAAATCACCTGATCATCTCAATACATGCAAAAAAATCTTTGACAAATTCAACATCCTTTCATGATAAAAGCTCTGAAGAAACTAGGTATAGAAGGATCTTGCCTCAATGTAATGAAGGCTGCTGATATGGCTTGTATCTAGATTTCATAGCAAAGCCTAATGATCTCATAGGTGCAGCTTTTGGGAAGTGGCTGGATCATGGGTGTGTGATACTGGATTACAGATGTGATACATGAATTAGTCCACTGGTTGGTTTGATATGGTTCTGGGCATGGGTAATGGGAAGCTCCATCCTAAGGTCTGTAGCCTGAATGGAATATAAAGGGAC
The DNA here is from genome assembly GCF_012274545.1 of Fukomys damarensis. Taxonomy (NCBI): domain Eukaryota; kingdom Metazoa; phylum Chordata; class Mammalia; order Rodentia; family Bathyergidae; genus Fukomys; species Fukomys damarensis. Next base: position 35,229,956 of record NW_022900938.1, on the reverse strand, counting down.
ATAGGAAGACAGATTGGCTGCTTCCTGCCTGTTACACTATGGACTGTTTCTCCTCTGCTGTGTTACTTCTGCCATTCCCCCTTGTCTTGGAGCCAGCCAACGATGGACTAAAACCTCTACAACGTATGAGCTAAAATAGGTCTTTCCTCCTCTAACTTGTGGCTATCAGGTATTTATCTCATCTAGAAAGTAACTAAGACAGCTAGCTATATATGAAAAACCCATAGCCATTATCATACTGACTGGGGGAAACTGAAAGCATTTCTTTAAAATCAGAGATAACACAAGGGTGACCACTTTCATCACTCTTATTCAATACAGTAATTGAAAATTTAGCCAGATAAAGCAAGAGAAAGAAATAAAAGGGATATAATTAGTAGAGAAGGAAGCTGAATTATCCCTATTTGCAAATTATATGGTTCTACACACCAAAGACCCACACCTCCACCAAAACACAGATCTAAAAAAATGTATAAAAGTAGAAGGATATATAATCAAAATACAAAAGACAGAACTAAAATATTTAACAAAGTAGCAGGATATAAAACAAAATATAAAAAATACAGTATCTTGTCTATAAATCAATAATGAATCCACTGAGAAAGAAATTTAATTCACAATAGCTTTTAAAACCCTAGGATTAAACCTAACCCCACCCTCTGAAAAAAACTCTATAAGGAAAATTATAAAATACTCAAAGAAATTGAAGAAGGCCCTAGAAGATGAGATCTTCCATGTTCATAAATAAGCTAATTAATATTATTAAAATAACTATTACCAAAAAAAATCTACTGATTCAGGGCAGCCAATATAAAAACACCACTGATATCATGCTTCACACAACTAGGGAAAAAGCCTAAAATTCATATGAAAACCCAAAAGATCCCCAAAGACAATATGAGAAGAGCGAGAAGAGCAATGTTAGTGGTATTATGATACTCAGTTTCAAAATATACTACAGATCCTTAGTAACAAAAACAGCAAGCTACTGGCATAAAAATAGACCAATGGAAAAGAATAGAGATGGTAAACCTATGCATCTACAGCTATCTGATTCTTCACAAAGGAGTCAAAAAAACATAACACTGAAGAAAAGACACCCTTTTTAACAAATTGTGCTAGGAAAACTGGATATCAACAAGTAGAATGGAACTGAGGATCATTATGTTACATGAAATAAATGAGGCACAGAAATGCAAATACCACATGATTTCACTTAAACAGACTCTTAAAAAAATTGATCGCATCGAAGAGTACATTGAAAAGAAACATTTGTATCATCATGTTTGCTTATTTTTTGTAAGAATCTTTTTGGTTTATGTCTTCTGTGGTTAACTACTTTGAAGATGATACAATGTGATAACAATTGTTATTCTATTATTATTTGATTATAAAATTTTTATTTTTTCATAAAACTTTAAAAAAAGAAGTTGAGAGTACAATGGTGGCTACCATATACTGGAGAAAGTACAGAGGGTGGACTGTGGGGAAAGTCTGATCAAAAGGTTTTAAATTAGAATTAGAAGCAAAAACTTCTGGGGGGCGTGGGCAGGGATTTAGCTCAGTGGTGGCCCTGCCTGTCTCACAAGCACAAGGTCCCCAGGTCGATCCCCGGTACCAAAACAAACAAAAAATGAAAACTTCTGGTGGGCTACTATGTAGTCGGGAGACTATATATAACAATAATGAACTATTTGTTTTAAAAAGCCACGCAAAATAGTTTTGAAAGTTTTCATCATAAAAACATAAATGTTTGGCCTGAGGATTTAGCTCAGTGGTTGCAGGGCCTGCCTCACAAGCTCAAACACCAAGTTCGACCCCCGGTACCAATCAATCAATCAATAAATAAATGTATGTATGTTTGCAAAGACAAATATGTTTAACCTGATTTAAATATTATGTAATGTACATATGTATCAAAACATTCCATGGACCCCCATTAATATGTATAATTTTGATGTTTTGTATATTAGTTAATATATATTCTAAGAAAGTAATATTATGAGTAGTAAACAAATACTGACTGGCTATAAATACCATATATGGAAGACCATAAAACTCTAATGTAGTAACCCATTAAATGGCAATAGCTTTCCCCTCATGTTTCTGCAATTGGCACGATCTCATTCTTTTTATGGCTGAATAGTATTCCGTCATGACTATATTACAGCTAAGCTTGGGTTCTTTACTATCTTTCTCCCAACTTTCCAATTAAACGTTTTCTCCTATACATTTGTGCTTTAGTTTTAATTTCCATTTCTACTAAAGCAAGGACCCATGCTAGCTGATGACAAGGTAAATCTCCACTCACCACCAGAAGCACATTGCATACTTGTATTAGATTGAAAGAACTGCTACAGAATAAAGCATAGACCCATCAAACACAAAGCGTGCTCTTGAAGAGCAGTGAGAAAAGGACAAATGGATGCCTGTCACAACTGGGATCTGATACTTTGTGATCCAAATTATCTATTGCATTTCTGTTATCTAGGGTGAAGCAGCTGTCAAGTCCTTTTTTATTTGTTCTGTTTCCTGGACATTCCCTCTACCTGCTTTCTTCCTGTACTTGGTAGCACTGGGTTTCTGCCCAGACCTTCATTCTGCACTTCTCCCTGTCCTTTAGCTCAGCTGCCTGGGGTTTAAGCTGACACAGAAAGAGATGTGGAGACGCTTCTCCCTGGGGCTGGGCAGTGGCAGTCTTGACAGTGGAGTCCTGGGTTCTGAGTGGCTGAGGGTGTTCCTTAATAAGTGTAACCTGATGTGTACAGCAAGAGCAGGAGCCCCTCTGACCAGCTGTAGCGATGGGACACGAAAGGGCCTTGGCAAGCTCTCCTGCCAGGTATGAGAAGGCAGCTCATTGATGTCCAGGCACACAACCCTGAGGAATGGCAGAGATGCACCCAACAGATGCTTCCAGGCACTGAAGTCGGGTAGGGTTGTGCAGCACATGCTGCCGGCTCGTTTTGATGTACGGCTTCTCCATCCAAGGAACCAAGGCCCTGGAAGGAAGTGGGGGGATGGTCGACAAGAAAATCTAGACAAACAGCTCAGTTCTAATTATTTCTGTGGATCTCTCCAGTGCCTTGCTTCACTCTATGATGTCTGAGAATATCTCCTCAACCCAGCTCCCACTGAAATGTTAAAGCAATCGTGAGGGACTCCGGAGAAGGCTGGGATTATCTGTCATTCCCCTTAGCTGCAGCTCAGTGACTCCTGTCACTACAATTTTTTTTTTTAAATCCAGCAGCACCTGAAGGATTTAATGAGTTGACTTTGAAGGAAAGAAAACGAATGATGTCGAGATTACAGCGGGAAAAAAAAATCAATGGATGCGTAAATCCTGTTTAAAGTGGACTGTCTTCCTTCAAAGCACCACGGGGCTCCTAAAGAACGGCCTGGACCTATACTTATACTCTGTGTCCCTGTCCTCCACAGGCAGCCCCAAGAGCCATGTTAGCCCCAAAGTATTTGATTTCTTGTCCTAGTCACAAAAACTATGACCCAGCAACTGCTTCCTAACATCCCCCTCCAAAAGCCTCTGCTAACATCAGACTCTGCAGCTTGTTGCTGGTCCTTTTCTCTGCTCACTCCCTTTTTCTCTTTTTCGCCATGACCACTTGGTCTATTGAGATGATAAACTACACATTGTGTTCAGGCCGGAGAGAGAGAGATCAGCAAAAGGGACACCAACCGTGTCAACAAATCAATTTTATTACCTGTTCTGTGCCAGCCCGTAGAGCAACCCAAAAGGCAAACAACACAAAAACCCTAGATGTTTCTTTGTTTCTGATTCTTCGGAGCAGTTGTCTCCATGGCCACAAACTCCTCTCTAAGGCAGTGTTTCTCAACTAGGGAGCTGTTTTGCCTCCCCGGAGGACATCTGACAAGGCCACAGAAGTCTGAAGCATGACGCCTGGAACGGGAGTGGTACAGGCGAGAGGCTGGGACATTGTTGAACATCTCACAGTGCACAGGCAGAACCTGCCATGAAAAGGATTATTTGGTCCAAAATATCAATAGTGCCAAGGTTACAAATTTCACTTCAGTGTTGCTATGGGTCCAAAAGTCCTGTCTATGTTTTCCTCATATACCCTGCATATAAATTTCTTATGGCTGTCGTAAAACACGAGTGGTTTAAAACAGAAACTATTCTCTCACAGTTTCAGAGACTTAGAAGTCCAAAATCAAGGCGTCAGCAGGGCCACACTCCCTTCAAAGGCCCGAAGAAAAGACCCTTTCTTGCCTCTTAGAGTTTCTCGTGGCCCCAGGCTTTCTTTGGCTCATCATGAAAAATACCCAGTCTCTGTCTTCAAATGACTTTCTTTCCTATGAGTCTCTGTATCTTCCACTCTTATAAGCACCTCACATTGGGCATGGTGGCATACTCCTGTAATCCCGTCACTCGGGAGGCTGAGGCAGTAGGATCATTGTGAGTTCAAGGCCAGCCTGAACAATATAGGGAGACCTTGTCTCACAAAACAGAACAAAACACCCTCAGTTCCTGGATTTGAGGCTAGCTTAAATACAGGATAATTAACCAATTACATTTATTTCCAAGTAAGGTTACATTCTGAGGTTCCTAGGTCCTTATGCATTTTCATTTCACCACAGCCTAGGAAGGAATGACCTTTAAACTATAAGTAGTAGCAGTCAATGTTTTAAAATACAAGAAGCTAATGCCCATACTTAATTTCTAAATATAAGTCCCAGTTTCAGAGAAATGAAAAGAAAGAAGGTAATTCTGGCAATTCTCAACTCATCACTTCTAGACGTCAGAAAGGGTAAGTTCTTCCCTTTTGCATATTCCTCCTGCAAAGAGTTTTTTTCCTACAGAATAACAAAGGAAAATAAAACTCATAAAAAAATACCAGGGCCTGTAGAGTCTGTAGGCTATAGACTCTGCACACCTTCCATTGAAAGGTTGAGATCATTTTGAATCTAGATGAGCTTGAGTCTGCTTCGACCAATAGAGGAGGATGAAAATGACACTGTCACTTTTAAAATTGGGTCTTAAATGGCCTTCTGCCTTGTTCTGAGGGACACAGAGCAAGGAATCCACCCAGAGATCACTTTGGTGGAAACCTCCAGGAGGGGCTAAGAGGGTGGGAGGAGAGAGAAATCACCCCTGAGCTCCTTGCCCTAAATTCAAAGGATCTCAGCCCAGGTGACAGCATGAGAGTAAGAGACCTCCAGACAAGCCAGCCCCTAGCCTTCAAATCTTCCAGGTGATACCCCAAGTATCACCGAGCTGGGCCATCCCTGCTATGACATCCACAATCCTGACCTGTAGTCATTGCAAAATGGTTGCTGTTTTACAGAAGAAAGTTTTGGGTGGATTAAATAATTGAAACAGTTTGCAAATTCATTTTCACCCAGATATCAAATTTCCCACATTTTTTAATTTCTTCCTCTCTTTGGACCTCTCTTAGCAAATTACCCTGCAGAAGGAAAAGGAACTGGATCATAGCAGCTTTTATTTATCCTCTTCCCTGTCCCAGGCATTGTGCTGAATGCTTGCCACATGTTATGTCCATTATATTCACAATTGCCCAAGGAAGTAGCTATTATTGCCCCTGATTTAAGGTTAAAAAGACTTAAGCTTATAAAGTTAGATGGCACAGGAGGTAGGGCCTGGCCCTGAAGCCAGTCTTCACAGCTACCCTCTGTGCTGTCTTGCCTCTGAGCACAGAGTGTCTAGAGTGTCCACCTAAACAGACTTCATATAAATTAAATTTTCTAGAAGTCTGTGTTCTTGAGAAAACTAAATTAAACCACTGTTGAAACGGTCACAGCAACAGGAAGGATTAATCATATCAAAACATCCCTGGGCATGTTTTCCCCAAGATGGCACAAACAATGTTCATTTGTTTTTTTATATGGATGTTTCCTTTTAAGCTCATGGTAAATATTCTCCTTGACAGTGAGATACCTTGCAAGGAACAGGGTCCTGTTTCCAAGTCTATCCTCTTGGGAGAGCAGGTTGGCAGGCAGACAACCACTGGGTTTCTGGGCAGAAAATAAACACTGCGGTTGTTGACTCTACAAAATTCTCCCATCCTGTAAGGGGCTTATGCCTCTTGGAGTTTCCTGTTCATATCCTCTGACTTTGTCCAGAAGGAAAAAAAAGGCTTATCACGTTGCTTGTAAAACAGAAAGTTGAAGAAACAACTATATTTATGTCAAACAACCTGTGATGGTTAATCTTGACTGTCAACAGGTCTGGATTAAGAGACACCTAGGAAACAGGTAAGGCACACTTTCTAGTGTGTCTGTCAGGGTATTTCCAGAGGTAATTGGTATGAGGGACAGCAAACAGTGGGGGATGATCTGCCTTAGATGTGGGCAGCTCTATCCAACAATTGTTGGAGCCTGGATGGAAAAAAAAAGTGGAAGGAGGACGCTCCCCAGCACATGGTCTTACTCTCTGTACTTCCCAGTCAGCATGAAGTGAGCAGCTCTACTCTACCACATCCTCTCTGTGATGATGATTCAGCCTCACCATAATAAGCCTAGAAGCAACAGAGCCAAGTGACCATGGACTGAAACCTCTGAAATTGTGAGCCAAAATAAAATTGACCTCTTTAAAGTTTTTATACTCAGGTGTTTTGTTACAGCTACAGAAAGCTAACACATGACCCTTTGGGCTTGTGGTTTATAGTCTGGGATATAAGGAATTTGGAAGTTGCCACCCATCCCAAGAAATAAAAAACCCCAAAATTGAAAATCAGCAATTCTTCTCATATCACTCAGAGAAGTGAGGATACAGACAATCCCTTCCCCAACCTTCAGGTACAAATAGCAGATACAGAGAATCATATTACCTAGCAGAAATCCAGGAGTAAAAACCTATGAGGAAACCAGTGCTGAGCTAAAAAAACCTTTAACGCTAACTGACAAATTGCTGGAAGTCTGATGTAGACAAGGCTAAAAATATAAAAATTCCGGGGAGTCTCAGTCTCGGGGTACCCCACACCTTTGTGCATTCTATCTCTAGTAGGCCTACTAGGTTCTTATGTCAAAGATTGGAGAAAACCTCCATCACACTTCCTGCACAAAAATAAAAATAAATGAAATACACAAGAGCACTCTATTCTTAACAAGGTCTACCCTCCGGAGAAACTACTTTATAGGAATCTAAGCCACCTGGAGAAAGAGAAACACCCAACCCCAGCTTCTCACCGGGGAGAAAAATGCCTAATTGTGTCCTCCTGAACTTCTTGTTCTACCTAAAGTAGGGGTGAAGGGCTACTGAGAATCAGTTGTCAAGGTCAAGTCCAGAGACACAGGCTTGCCAAAAGACTGAGAACAGTAAAATGACTAAAGAGTACTTTCCTTCCCCTCACATCTTACCATCACATTGCTCACTTTTACAGTGTGTCATGTCTGCTTTGTAACAAAACATTACAATGCATATTAAAAGGCAAAAAATGCAGTTTGAAGAGACAAAAAAAAAAGCATCAGAATCTGGCTCGGATATTACAGGGATGTTAGAATTATCAGGGAAGAAGTTTTAAAAACTATGATTAATATGTTCAGGCTGCTAATGGAGAAAGATAACAGGCAAGGACAGATGTTTGATGTAACTAGAGATAAAAATTATTTTAAAAACTATTTAAAAGAAAGGGTAGAGATAATAAAAACAAGAGTCTTGAAACAGAAATGAAGTCTGTCTTTGATGATCACAGTTTAGGAAAAAAAATTAGTAAGGCTAGTGATAAGTCTATAAAAACATGCAAAATTGGAAAGCAAAGAGAAAAAAAATGCTGAACAGAACACCCCAAAACTGTGGGACAACTACAAAGGGGTAACACACACATAATGGGACTGTAAGAAAGAGAAAAAAGAAACTGAAGAACTACTTGAGGCAATAATGACTGAAAATTTCCCAAAATTAATGTCACTGAAGTAGAGTTTCAGGAAACTACTAAACAAACACTAAAAAACTACACCTGAGAATATTATATTCAAACTGTAGAAAATCTGGGATTAAAAAAAAAATAGCCCTTTACAACCCAACAGCCAGGCAGGCCCATGCACCAACTCTGAGCCAGCTCCACATTATGTTTTCCCTTGGCATGGGACAACAGAGATGCTAAATAACTGACCCATCTGATTGTGCACAAGACCAGTACCCAGGAGTGACAGTAACTCCAGTGGGTCAGCAGACTTAGGAGAAAGTATAGACCTAGCCAGCAGTGCTAGTCCCAAGAGAAGCCCACAGCTACTATAAACTACAAAAACAGCATGAGGTTTTCATCTAAAAGTGGCTTCTTCATGATAGGCTAGAGATGGAGAAGAAACCCAATGCAGTGCCCACCATATTGCCAAAGAATGTTTAATCAGGATCCATTTTTGAAAGGGGGTAAGACTGGGTCATAGAATTATTAATTCCAATTCAAAGACTCCAGTGTTACCCTTCCACAGTGACTGGGTGAGAGATACCACAGGAGACATCCACAGAGATGCTGCAGGCCAGACATTGATCCCCTGAGAAGTTTAAGCTCAGGTCAGGAAGGACAATGGTCCTGCCCACCATAGTGAGAAAACAAGTCTGGTAAGTGTGCCTTTCAGAGAAGGATAGATCTGAAAATGTTGGCATGAAGTCCAACAGTATACTCAAACACCACCCCATTGACTATATCCAGCAGAGACCAGAGGGTGATTGCTTTGTCTATCTACTAACACGAACAAGGCAACACCTCAGCTTGGATGGTTGCCATAGTCTGGGAAGAACTGACAGAGAGGCCTCTGGAGTGGGAGGGCACCTCACAAACCCATATGCTACAAAGCTGCATGGACAAAATCACGAGTTACTGGATTCTGAGAGTATAGATCCTGAAGACCACATATTCAAAAAACACAGAGGAAAGTTTTTGACTCAATTTTTCTTTCCTCTCTTTCTCTCTCTCTCTTTTTAAAAATCTTTTTCCTTCATTTGTGGGTTTTTTTAAAGGTTTTGGAGGGATTTTATTTTTTCTCTTTTTTATTTTCTTCTTTCAACTTTTTAACCTTATTCTTTCCTTTATTTTGCTGATTGTCCTTTTTTGTTCGTTCTTTTCTGTTAATATTATCTAACACTATTATTAACTTCCTTTTTCTCATCAATAGGATCCCCTATCTGAATTTTCTTTCCTTCTCAGCTTACAATGACTACTTTTCAAATTTTCCTTTTCGCACTCTCTGATTCTCCAACTCCTCTATCTTTACTAGCATAAACCATTAAGCTTTACAAATCCTTAAGAGTGTTGGGAAGCTTTATAATATCACTGTTCAATGCTGTTCTTCTGTTAGTGGAAATAAAGTTGTTTCATTTAGTAGATATTTATTTAGGTCAATATTTGGTTTATCTTTGTGTTTATACTATGCAGTAATTATAGACCTCTTTTTCATGGGTTATGGGTGGTATATTATTAGTGCCTAGGATACAACAATATCCAGGTTGTTTTTCATGTTATTATTATTGCCAATTTTAATACTATAGCCAAGGTGACATAGTTGTTGATTACTTTGTTTTCTCTGTATTCCAATCTCTGGTTGGCCTTTGTGTCATTAACAATACTGTGACCTATTCTTGAAGAACTGAGTAATAGGCCAATTACACTCCATCCTCCCCTCCCAAATAAACAGAGGTGGTTGGATTCTGGGACAGAGTCAAAGGCTGATAGCCATGCTAAGAGTGCATCACTGAAAAGCAGACACAAACTAAAGAGATATTTATACTAGTAAGAAAGTCTTTCCACTATAACCAACACTCAAACATCAGCACACACACACATGAGAAGACAAGGCAACAAAATGTATCCAAAAAGTCCCAGACCCCCAAAGCTGATCCATGGGACATCAAGGGAGAGAAAATCAAAAGCCACACAGTTGAATTATTCTAATTGATAAAAAGCATATCAATAAGGAGCTTGGCAACCTCAAAGGAACTAAAACTAAACAGATGATCAAGCAGATGATTAAATATTTAATTGAAAGTAAGAGCAGCAGAAGTGACCACTATGAGGACAGAGTGTCAGAGCTAGAAGACAGGGCTGATGTTGGTGATCATTCACTCAGAGATACCTTAAAAACAATAAAAGAACATGAAAAATGGGTCTAAAAGTTGCTAGATGATGCAAGGAAGACTAATCTAAGATAAACTGGCATTACTGAAAAACCAGACGACAACACAAATAGCATAAAAAAGTCTGTTTGTAGAAATAATACCAGGAAGTATTCCAAATATTTGAAAAGAATTTAACACACACATAAGTGAGACATATAAATCTCAAATAGCCACAATCAGAAAAGGAAGTCTCCGTGACACATCACAGTCAAAATCCCAGAACATCAACATAAAAACAGAATCATAAAAGCTGTTAGAGAAAAGCAATGAATCACATGTAAAGATAACCCCACTAGAATTACAGAAGACTTCTCAACACAAATCTTAAAAGAGCAGGAGAGCTTGGAATATAGTGTTTCAAGCCCTATGAAAAAAAACAAAACAAAAACAAACAAACAAGCAAAAAACTTCCAAGCTAGGTTGATATGTCCTGCAAAACTATCTTTCAAAACTGATGGAGAAATAAAATATTTTCATGGTAGAGAACACTTAAATAAATTCATGATCAACTAACCAGCACTCCAAAAACTTCTCAAGAATAACCTAGAAAAAGAGAATGAAGTTAAGGTGAACAGTTAAGGAGGAGGGGAAAAAGGCAAAAGATTTGATCAGAAGAGAAATCAGAAAGAGGAAGGAAAGAAAAGGAATAACAACAGGTAAATAATGCAATAATGATAATAAATCAGTATTTTTCAGTAACAACTCTCAATGTGAATGGTCTCAATTTCCCAATCAAAAGAAATAGACTAGCAGAATAGTTCAGGAAACAAAACCTAAGGGTATGCTGTATACATATTTAAAACATTTTTAAACCAAAAAGCAATCCATAGACTAAAAACTGAAGGGTAGAAAACAACATTCCATGCAATCGGAATGCACAAACAAGTAGGAGTATCTATATTATTTTCAGAAAAAGTGGATTTTAAACCAAAACTGATCACAAGAGGGAAGGAAGGTCACTGCATATTGGTTAACAAAACAATTCAACAGTAAGTGATAACAATTATAAATAAATAAGTGCATCAAACAGTGAACACCCAATTTTATTAAATAAACTTTATTGGACATTTTTTTAAAAAAAGACAATAAACACCAACACAATTATAGCAGGGACCGTTAATACCCCACTGTCACAAATAGATCAACTAGACCAAAAAAATCAACAAAGAAATACCAGAGTTGACCCAAACCTTAGAACAAATCTACTTACCAGAAAAAAAACGAACAAATCTACTTGATATCTTTAATATTCTACCCAACAAAAACAGAATATATTTTCTTCTCAGCAACACATGAAACAACATGGAACTAAAATAGATCACATAATAACCAATAAAGCATACTTAAATAAATACAAGGGAATCAAAATTGTATCATACATATTATCAAGTCACAGTGCAGTGATACTAAAAATATATAGCAAAAGATAACATAAAAATTATGCAAACACATGGAAGTTAAACAATATACTCTTGAATATTCAATGGGTCGCACAAGAATCAAGGAAGAAGACAATTCCTAGAATTAAATGATAATGCCACAGCACACCAAAATTTATAGAACACAATGAAAACAGTCCTGAGGGAAGCTTAAAGTTGTGAATGCCCACAATAGAAAAACAGTGACCCCAAATAAATACCCTGATGATGCCCCTCAGGGTCCTACATAAATAAGAACAATCCAATCTAGTACTACAACAACAACAAAAATCAATGAAGAGCTGGTTCTTCAAATGAATAAATAAAATCGATAAACCCATAGCCAATCCTATTTTTAAAAATCCAAAGCAATGCAATTAGAATTGAAAAAACTGAATTCACAATGAACACTGCTGAAATCCAGAAGATTATCAACTACCTCACAAATCTGTTGACCAATATATTGGAAAATTTAAAAAATTGGGTAGATTCCTAAGTACTTAGGAATTACCAAAACTGAACCAAAAGGACATAAAAACCCTAATAATCTAATATCAGGCAATACAGTTTTAAATTTTAACAAAAGTAATTTTAAATTTAAAAAACCTGCCAAGTAAGATAAGCACAGATCCTGATGCATTCATTGCTAAATTCTACAAGAACTTCAGGGAAGATCTAACACCAATACTTCTCAAACTTCTTAATGAATTTGAGGGAAGGAATACTCCCAAAGTCATTCCTGGTAGCTACTCTTACCCTAATACCAAAATTAGGTAAGGTTCCAACCAAAAAGAACTACAGGTCAATCTCTTTAATGAATATAGATGCAAAAATCCTCAATATGATACTGGAAAACAGAATGCAACCTTCACCAAAACGATCACAGATTGTAACGAATTAGGCTTCATTCCAAGCATGCAAAGATTGTTCAATGTACATAAACAAATAAATGAACGTAATACATCACATAGAGATACAAACAAAAATCCACTATCATCTCACTTGAACGGCAGTAACAACATCCTTCATGAAAAAAACGCTGGAGAAAGTAGGTGTAAAAGAACCTTATTTCAATATGATAAAAGCCTTTATGAAAAACCTACTGCCAACATCACATTAACCGGGGAATAACGGAATGCTTTTCCTCCAAAACCAGAAACAAGACAAAGAGATCCAGTATTATCACTCTTGTTCCACGTAGTACTCAAATGATGCCCTATATAGAAGGCCAAAAGCACTCCACCAAAAGACTCCTAGAATTAGTAACCTAACTCAGCAATGTAGCTGGATACAAAATCAACACATAAACATCAATAGTGTTCCTGTATATGATTAATAAACTCACTGAGAAAAATAATTAGAAAAACAACACCACCACAATAGCACCAAAATAATTTAAGTGCTTAGGAATTAACCTAACCAAGGATGTGAATCTCTACAAAAACCACAGTGCGCTGAAAAAGGAGATTAAAGACAACATCAGAAAATGGAAAGATATGATTCCCCCCGCAAAAAATACAGGATCCCCTGTTTCTGGATAGGCAGAAGCAATATAATCAAAATAGCCATACTTCCAAAACTGATATACAGATTTAAAGCAATCCCAATCAAAATACCAACAGAATTCTTCACAGAACTGGAGAAACAATTCTAAAATTCACACAGAACCAGAAGAGATCCAGAAAACCAAAAGCAATCCTGGGTAGCAAGAGTGAATGAAGCAGAAGATATCATAATCCCAGAATTGAAATTATATTACAAAGCTACGGTGATAGAAAAACAGTATGTTAATCAATGGGACCAAAGAAAGGATGGAAAAACAACTCCAAGTACATTCTGCTATTTGATCTTTGACAGAGGGACCAAAAACATACATTGGAGGAAAGAAAGCTTCTTTGGTACTGGAAAAACTGGCTATACATATGCAGAAGATTGAATCTAGGCCTATATATCTCACCATGTACTAAATTTTAATCAAAATGGATCAAAGATCTAAATGTTAAAAACAGAAATACTTAATCTGCTGAAACATAAAATAGGTGAAACTGTTGAAGACACAGGCATAGGAGAGGAATTTCTGATCAAAAACCCAGGGGCACAATAACTAGTACCAAGAATCAACAAATTGAATTATATTAAATTAAAAATTTCTGCACAGCCAAGTAAACAACCAACAGAATGGAGAGAACCTACAGAATGGGAAAAATTTTTGCAAGCTATTTCTTAAACAGAGGACTAGTTTCTAGAATATATAAAGAACTCAGAAGAATTAGACGCTTCAAAATAAATGACCCAATCAAAAACTGGGCAACTGAAATGAACAGATGCTTCTTGGAAAAAAATACAAATGGCCAATAAATACATGAAAATGCAAATTAAAAGAACATGAGATTCCATTTACTCCAGAAAGAATGGCTACCATCAAGAAATCAAATAACACATGCTGGCAGGGCTGAGGGGAGAAACCCTTCCTTAGTGTTGGTGGAAATGTAAACTAGTACAATCACTATGGAAATCAGTATACAAGTTCCTCCAAAAACTAAAACTACAGATTGCATTTGACTTAGCTATTCTCACTGTAGTTATCTTCCCAAAAGAATTAAAGTCGTCATATTACAGCAATATATATGCATACCCATGTCTATAGCAGCACAACTGATAACAGCTAAATCTTTGAAGAGGTCTATATGTCCATCAGCAGATGAATGGATAAAGAAAATGTGTTCATGCATAATGCAGCACTACTCCACCATAAGAAATTGTAAATTTGAGTCATTCATAAGAAAATGGATGCTTCTTGAGAGCATAATATTAAGTGAAATAAATCAGATATATAAGCTTAGACACCACAAGATTTCTCTTTTATGAGAAAACCAAAAATGTAAATAATAGCAAAATAAAAAATAACTCATAGGAAGTAGGGAGATAGAGCTTTTTAAACGGGAAGGGGATCGAGACATGGAGGGGTGGGAAGGGGATTTTAAAAAAGAATTCCTATGTCTGTACATGTACCATGACCCAACCGGTCATCTTCTCCTCAAAACATCCCACAGGGTACAGTTGTCTCCTTTTGTCCAGTGTCAACATCAGGGCTCATAATATCCCATAGTCACATGCTAATGAGTTATAGAACTGAGACTCACACCTAAGTCTTCAACTCCAAGTTCACTACTTCCTAGTCAATGCCTGGGTTCCCACTACAAGTAGCCCTGAGGCAACCCCTGCCCTGAGGGAATGCCCATCTGCCAAGCATATGAAGAAATTTAATTTTATCTTCAACCCACGTAGAAGGCTTTTAAAAATTTTGTTTCATGTTTAATTGATCCATAATTATATATATGTATAGGATATAGTGTGATGCTTTGATACATGTATGCTTTGATACATGTATATATTGAGAAATGATCAAATCAGAATAAATGTTTTCTTAAATTCTCTAAATTGAGATAATTACAGATTTAAATGTAATTGTAAGAAATAATACAAAGAGATTTTCTGTATCCTTTATTCAGTTCCCCCTAATGGTGAAATCTTACACAACTATACTGTAGTATCACAACCAGGACCTTGTCGTCGATGGCCAAGGCAGAACATTTCCATCACCACAAGGTGCTCTCAAGTTACCCTTGGTAGCCATATCCACTTCCATCCCAAGCTCACCTCCTCTGTAATTCCTAATGTCAACTAATCGGTTGTGTTGCTCTAATTTTGTGTCAAGAACATTACATGAATGCGCTCATATTGTAAATAACCTCTTAAGATTGCTTTTTTTATACCTATCTCAATCATCTACAGATTAGCCCAAGGTGCAACATGTGTGGATTGTTTGTTTTGGTTTGGTTTCGGTACTAGAGATTGAACCCAGGGCCTTTGCACTGAACTATATCTCTAGCCCTTCAAAATTGTTATTTTGAGACAGGGTTTCTCAAAGTTGCAAGCCTCCTGCCTCAGCCTCCCAGAATGCTGGGATTACAGGTATGTACTACCACACCTGGCCACCATACATCTTTCCTTTCTACTGCTGAATAGTATCCTAGGGTGTATATATAATCTACACACACACACACACACACACACACACACACACACACACACCACAATTTGTTTAGTCATTTACCAATTGAAGGACATCTAGACTATTTCCAGTTCGGGGCTTTTACAAATAAAGCTACTACATTTCTGTACAGGTTTTTGTGTGAAGGGGTATTCATTCTTCTGGGGTACATGCTTAAGAGCTCAATTTCTGGGTTGTATGGTAGTTTGTAGGTTTAGGCTTTTTTTTTTTTTAACTGCTAAACTCCTTCCCAGAGTGGCTGTGCCGTTTTCCATTACCACCATTTGTCTAGGAAAGACCCCTTTTCCCCACATCCTCTCCAGCCTTTCTGTACTTTTTTGCCACTTTTACCATTTCATTTTGCACCACCATCACCATAACCTTTGCTGTTACTATTTTTTATGCTACCTATTCTGAGAGGTTTGTATCTTAGTGTACATACTTGTATCTGGGATCAGGATAACAACTTGCTTCACAAAATTAACTGGTAAATGTTTCCTCCTCTCCTACATTCTAGAAGCAATTGTGATAGGTATTAACAATTCTTTAAACTTTCAGAAGACTCTCCTGGAAACTGTCCAGGCCTGGAGATTTCTGAGAATTTTTAAATTAGTATATGTGCTGCCAAAGCGAACACCTGAGAATTATTAAATTAGAAATAAAATTTCCTAATTATTATAGGGGCTACTCAAATGACATATTTTATGTTGAATAAAGTATGGTAGTTTGTATTTTTAGAGGAAGTGGTACATTTAGCCTAAATAGTCAAATTCACATGTAGAGAGTTGTTCATAAAAACCCTTATTAGTCTTCAGTATTTTCAGGGCCTATAGTAATACCCTCTGTTTTATTCCTAATATTGGTAACTTGTGTCTTCTCTGTTTTTCCTTATACATTTCACCAAAACGTTGCCAATTTTATCGATCATTTTTTCAAAAGCTCTTTTTTAAATTTTTTTACATTTTCAATTTTATGGATTGCAGATATTACCTTTATTATTTCCTTTTTCTGTTTTCTTTGGGTTCATTTTTCTTTTATTTTTCTAAATTTTTGAGGTGAGAGCTTAAGTTATTGATTTGAGGATTTTCATTTCTAATGTATGCATTTAGTGTTATAAACTTTCTTCTCAGTGGCGGTTTAGCTGGGCCCCACCAATGTTACTATGGTGTGTAGTACTGTATCTTCATTCTTGTAGATGGGTTTTTTTTCCCCTTGAGCTCTCCTCTTTGACCTATGGGTTATTTTCAAGTGTATTTAGTTTTCAAGTGTTTGGACATTTTTTCACTTCTTTCTGTTATTGATTTCTACTTTGATCCCACTATACTCATATGGTTTTACATTTTTTACATTTTATAAGGTTTATCGTGGACCCAGGATGTGGTCTATCTTGGTATATGTCCTTTGAACACTTGAAAAAAGTGTATTCTGCATTAAGAGGAGTTTCCTGTAAATGTTGATTCAATCCTGCTGATTAATGTTGCTGAGTTTAGTCTTTCTTTTTTTAATTGAATTTATTGGTACATTCTAGGTATACAGTATAGTTACATTCATTACGGGGATCTTGCACCTTTACATGCTGGGTCTTGGTTCTCATTTTTCCCCTTGTCCCTTCCCTCCCTTCACCCCCTCCTCCTCCCCTCACCTTCAAACACTTTAATTCCAATTTTACATGTTCTCATATTTTTTCCTTTTCTCTTATTCCCCTTTCCCTATCCTTCTCACTGTCCCTACACCTTTGGTCCTTTGAGTTCTTTTAGTCTTGCTAAGTCTTTTTCTAGTCTTACTGTTTTTTTCTGTCTAGTTTTTTTTTAATGTATCAACTGCTGACAGAGGTGTATTGAGGTATCCAACTTACTGATTTTTGTATTTCTCCTGTCTATTCTATTAGTAATTGCCTTACCTGTTTTGTAACTCTATTTGGTGCACACAATTGGAATTACCATGATTTATTGGCAAATTGAACTTTTAATTATGTTTTAATGTCCCTTTACCTACTACTTTTCTTGCTCTTATATCTACCTTATATTAAAAGCTCCCGCTTTGTTTTGTATAAAACATCCTTTTCTGTTTACATTTTTGCCACTGTAACCATTTCAATTGTACAACCATCACCACCGTCTACCTCCAGAAATTTTCTCACCTGAAACTGAAACTGTACTCATTAAACAATAACTGCCCACTTCCCTCTCTCCCAGTACCTAGCAACCATAATTCTACTTTTTGTCTTTAAATTTCATCTTAAGTGAAATCATACAATATTTGCCCTTTTGTGACTGTCTTATTTCACTTAACAGCATGTGCTCATGTTTTACCCATGCAATAGTGTCAGAATTTAAGATTGAATAATATTCCACTGTATGTCTATACCATTTTATTTATCCCTTCATCCACTGATGGTCACATGGGTTGCTTCTACCTTTTAACTATTGTCAATAATAGCGCTATCAAATTGGCATACAAGCCGCCTGCCTTGCAAGCGCAAGGACCCGAGTTCGATCCCCGGTACCAAAAAAAAAAGTAATAATAATAATTGGCATACAAACACCTGTTCGAGGGTCCATTTTCATTTTTGTAGGTTTTCTTCAGTATATACCTGTAAGTGAATTGTTAAATCAGATGATAATACTGTATTTGATTATTTGAGGAACTGCTGTTATTTTCCATAGCAATAACATTTTATGTTATCACTATCAGTGCACAAGCACTCCCATCCCTTTATATATCTATAAATATTTATTTTTTGGTGTGTGTGGGGGGTTCATGTGTGTGTGTGTTTGTGTGTGTGTGTATGTGTTCTTTGAAAATATCCATTTAACAGAAATGGAATGGGTCTATGCTTTTACTTTTTAATCTGCTTATTATATTCAAAGCGATTTTTATAGATAGAATATAGTTAGATCATGATTTTATATCCACTCATTCAACCTGTGCCTTATAGTAGGTATTTTAGGTCACTTGTGATTAATGTAATTATTAATATACTGGTTAAGTCTGACATTTTATTTTTGGTTTGTTCTGTTTTCAATTTCTTTTTGTATCACCTACTAGGGGGCTACTTGAATACTTTGTAGAATTCCATTTGGATTTACCTATAATTTTTAAATGTATCTCTTTCAGATACATTTTAGTAATTGCTGTATTACATTATATACACATAATTATCACCATCTACTGGTGTCCTCTTAGCAGTTTGAGTGAAGTGTATCTCAGTTCCCTTTACATGCCTTCGTTTCATGAAATACTAATACCTGAAATATTTCCTTTACAGATATTTAAAACCATATGGGACAGTGGTGTGATTTTTGTTTCACCCATCAAACATAATTTAGAAAACTTAAGAGATAAAGCCCATTGTAATTACTCATATTTTTGCTGCCTTCTTTCTCAGTCACCTAATGTTCCTTTTTAAATTTTCCCTTATATACAGAAAATTTTCTTTAGTCATTTTCTGAAGGATAAGTCTGTTTGTAATAAATTCTGTTAGTTTTCCTCCATCTCAGAATGTCTTGATTCCCTTTCATTCCTAAAGGACATTTTAGCTGGCTGTTGCATTCTGGTCATTCTTTTCTTTAAACACTTAAAGGTTGAGACGATTTACTTTGGCCTCCCTAACTTCTAAATGGAAACCATAAATTCAAATTGGATTTTTTTCTTATAGGTATGATGCTATTCACTGGCTGTTTTCAGCATATTTTATTTGCTTTTAGCTTTCAGAAACTAAACTGTTGTATATCTTGCTGTTGATTTCTTTGAATTTATCTTATTTGGTATTGGCTCAGCTTCTGGAATCTATACTTTTCTGGGGACTTGCCAATGATTCTTTTTCAAATAATTTGTCATTTATTTCATCTTTTTTCACTCCTTCTGGAACTCCAGTTATATAAATTACATCTATTATAGTCCCACAGGCATCAGAAACCCAATTGATTTGGAATTTTTTCCTAATTTTTTTTCTCTGTTGTTCAAATTGGTCTATCGTTATTCTTCTATCTTCCAGCTCAGTGATATTTTCCTTTGCATCCTCTATTCTGTTGAGTCCACTGAGTTTTAAATTTTTGCTTATTTTACTTTTTCAGTTCTAAAATCCCACTTGGTTCTTCCTTGTATTGTTTATTTCATTGGTGAGATTGTTCTAATTGACTGCTGAAGTTGTCTATTTTTTTCCAGCATGTTCATATTACTTGTTGAACCACTTTTTATCATGATGTATTAATATTGTCATCAAATGATTCCAGAATCTCTATAATTTCAGTGTTGATCTCTACCAATTATCTTTGTTTAATTTGAGATTTTTCTAGTTTTAGGTATGAAACATTTCCCTTTGAAACTGGACATCTTCATATTGTTATTATTGTAACTGGCTTTCTTTGTACCATTCAAGCAGGAGTTAGAGGATCATGCTGTCTTCTTTTTGTTCTGTGGAGGCAGATGCCCAGGTTCCTCACTCAGCCTCCATAGTTTCCACTGACACAGCTGGGTCCACTGGGCAATGATGAAAATTCTGACTCTCTATTAGGTCTTCCCTTATACCACTCCATCCAGGGAGGGGAAGAGGGCTCATCATAACACTTGGGTGGGAATGGAAGTCCAGATTCCCTGCATGGTTTCCTCTGACACTATGAGGAATATGTACTCCATTATTAGCAAGTAAGGATGAAAGCCTGGCTCCCTGCTTGACCTTTTCTGACACCATTCTGGTAGGGCTGTTGGAACTCTTTATTATGGCACTGAGAAAGCTCTTCACTTGGCTTTTACTAGTAAAGCTAGAAATCAGCCAGTTTTTTTCTATGGTATCTGCCTGGACATGGGTTGTTACTATCTAAAAGTTTCTGTCCTGCTAGGCTCCCCTCCTTGGTCCTTTGGCTATAAAGAGTAGATTTTTGTGAGAGCTTTTTTGTGCCTGCTTATTACTGTTTACACAGGATGTTGACCTTGGTAGCTGTAAATCTGAGGTATATGAGGCAAATAAATAAATAAAAATAAAACCTAAAGAAACCATCATCATTGTTACCATTCCTTAACCAACATTTTTTTTTTTTGGTGTTTTTTTAGACAGGGTCTTTATAGGTAGTCCAGGCTGGCTTCAGACTCACAGTGATCCTCCTTTTCAGCCTCCCAAGTGCTGGAATTACAGGCATGAGCCACCATACCTGGCCACCAGCCTGCCCTCTTCCATCTTTCAGAGTCTTCTTCAATTAATGTTATATATAATGTCCATGTGTTAAGTTGTATTTGGTAGGAAGAATAAGGAAAAATCTGCTTTACTCCATCTGCCCAGAAGCAGAAATCTGAGAGAATCATTTTTAGCAGATTTTTTTAATGAGCTTGATATCAAGAAGAGCATGATCTTGTTTAATCAAAATCAATGAAGACTATAGATATTTTGTATTGCCAAAGGCGTAAGAATGAGCATCAGCACTTTCCACTTTGTTCTGAGACACATTAGTAGCTGTGCCATGAGAAAAATATTCCTGTGATCAAAAGCATGTTAGAAAAGCTGCATTTGATCCCCTTCCCTTGAGATTCTGAAAGAAATTAGTGTATTAAATGCTCTGAGATGATCTGCAGTAAAGAATGTGCTTAACTTTAAAATCGGGTGTTTCCCAAAGTAAACCAAACAAGAAACATGCTTTTCCAGAATATTTAATAATATTGTTTAACGGTGTCCATGTTAGAAATAAGTGGGTCACATAACCCAGGAAATACCTCAGGGCAGCCTCTGCAAAGGAGGGGATTGGCATCTTACCGCACGAGCTGTCGACCCAGCTCCCCTAATGGGTGGCTGGACATGCTGTCTTAAAGAAACATACATGGGAGAGGGATTGGAAAACCAAAGTTATCCTTTGCATTTTCTCAACTCTAGTAGCTTCTGCACCTCTACGTGTTCTTTTTTAAAAATCAGTACCCGCCTCTACAAGGTACAAGGGGAAAGTATTACTGTCTCCATTTTGCAGGTGACAAACAGAACTCCAAAGAAACGTAAGAATATTTTTAGAAGAGCCAGAACTAGACTGTAACCACAGACTAGAAAGGCCCTTCATAATTACTGAGTCCCTGCAACTCCAGACTGGAGCCCTGTCCCGCCAAAAGTAGGTGTGATCTCACTTCCTGGGCCTGCCTTCCTTAGACTTTCCTAGCCAAAACACACCAAAGGTGCTTCTAGGACATTTCTAATCGCTTGCTTACCCCGCACAGGGTTGTGCAAGGATGGCCTTCCTGCTTTCCAGAAACCTTTGTTCCATGGAAAACAAGTGCTGTTTTCCAGAACAAAACCTCTGGGGAGATAAGGGGAAGCTAGAATCCTACATACAGGATAAGGATCGAAATTGCTCCCTGACCTCACTTCCTCTCTGGCCATGACAGTTTACTGTGCCTTAGCAGAGAGGAAGTGGCTGGGATTTCAGAGAGCAGATTTGCTAGGAAGAAGAAAGGCAACTTACCCCTGCTACACAATAGAGACTCATCTGCCATGTCACTTCAGGGAATCAGAGGAGGAAATGATCACTTTTATTTTGAGGATAGTTCACTATGAGGGCAAAGTCAGCCACGGAAAATGAGGCATGGAATGACACTATACAAACCAAACATTTGTTCCAGAAAATGACCCCTTCTGAAAGATTCTATGTATCTGCCTCTGTAGTTATGTCATAGCCTCCTTTTGTCTACACATGATCTTAGAAGAAGGCAATTCTTTGGAAAGTGGAGAGGAGAGAGAGAGAGAACAAGGAGTTTTGTGGGTGACATCACTACTCAGGCTGGCCTTGCTAGAAAATGGAGTTTCCTGCAACACTGCAATTAGTTCTTCCTCCTTAGCAATTCTTTTTTCTGCTAAAGATGGTAATTGAGGCATTCCAGTCTTAAATATTTCCCCCACCAGCCAGGTTTGCCTGTTGTAATACCTATAAGAGTTACTGAGGACCACTCTTAAAACATAGCTACAACATTTAAGAGTGAACATGGTGTGGTTATTTTGGGATTTTTGTTGTTGTTGTATTGTTTTGTTACTGCCATTGTCATTTTGTAGTATTGGGGATGGAAGCCAGGGCCTTCACACTGAGCTGCATCTCTAGCCCTCTCTTTTATTTTGTTTTGAGACATGTCTCATTAAGTCATTAAGATTCCCAGGCTGGAAATGAACTTTCAGTCCTCCTGCTTCAGCCTCCCAGAATTCTGGGATTACAGACATGCACCACCATACCCAGCTTTACTTGTTTATTTTCTTCACTTGGAATCTTTTTTCCAGCTTGGTCAGAGTTGTAAGTAATGGGACACAAGGCAGATTTCACAGGGCAAAGTTTAGAAAAGCATGTAGCAAGTCTTGGGAGGGGCTCAGAAAAGATGCTGTGGTCCATCTGGGGCCAGCAGAAGGGCCCTGGCGACACAGTGCAAGGGAGGCAGATGAAGGCACACAGCACAGCAGCGGCAGGCCATGGCTGTGCCCACAGCAGGCTCTGGCACAAACACGGTGTTTGTGGGGCCTGGGAGGAACAGGAATGTCCGGGGAGCTTGCTTCTCATCCAGATCCTGCCACACAATGGAGTTGCAGATAGGGAAGACAGCTTCTCCTTCTAGAAAACTTCCATGGCCAGATCCACTGCTCCAAGACCATTTTCAGCTCTAATGTCCCCTGATTTAAAATTGGGGGTATTTTTCCTTTTCTTTTCTTTTCTTTCCTTCCAGGTTCATCTTTTTACTACATATTCACTTCAATCGGTGATTGTCTCAAAGGAAAACAAAACGATGCCGCCACTCCCCTATCCTGCTCTCCCCAGGTCATTGCCTCCAGTTTCATTTCCAGACAACTGAAGTAGGGAGGTTAAGATCATGGACTCCAAAACCAAATGACCCAGTTCAAATCCATGCTCTGCTCCTTCCTAGTTATGAAGCTCCGAATGCAGCCGTCCCCTCCTGCTATTTTCTCCTCTGTGAAACCGAGACAATGATGTTTTCTGTGCCCCTATGAATACCATATAGAACCCAACAGTGCCTGGAGACGGTGTTCTATATATGTATATACTAGCTGTTCTTATTGCATCTCTGTTCAAGGTAAGGGAACAATAAATACAGCAGACCCAAGTGTTAGCTTCAAGGAGCTCACAGGTTAAATTCAGCCCGTGTAAAACGCCAGACCCACTTGTTATTGGATTCATGCTCCCTGTGTGGACATTTTATACTGAGAAGATTCTGGTTAGAGCACAGAGCAGATAAGCAGATGCCCATGACTGTGTGACTGCAATGCACAGTCTCTTCCACCAGGCAAGTTCTCAAAAGGAAGCTGGACAATCTGTCTAAAACTAAGTATCTTAAAAGGGCATTGTCCAAAAAAAAAAAAAAGCAACAGAGGAAAGAACTGAGTTTCCTATTAATAATGAGTTTTTATGTGATGCAGAAATTCCCAATCTGGCATTGTCTGGCACTGACCACCCAGTGATAGAGAAATGCTTCTTGTCCTACAGAGCAAACCAAATTCTTGCTATGCTCGTGCCCTCGTTCTCCCTCCAGTTTATGTCCTGCCTTCTTCAGCCTGCACCTAAAACTGAACTGGCGATATGTCCAGGCTCCCAGCAAGGTCTTCGTCCAAATGCGCCTTGTGCAGCCTTTCCAGCTCATGATCAACCCTGGGCTGGTTTGGTGTCCTGTGATCTCAGACTCTGAGTTGGTCCCATTGGCCAGGCCCCACAGAGGCTTCCTCTGCTCCCTCCAAGCACAGCTGCCCTTTCCTTTCATTCCTGAATACCTGTATGTTCAAATCCATGCTCAGCGTAGAGTGGCATCCGGTGATGCTAGAAACCAGGGACTACTTGGGTCAGGACCTAATCTACCCTTCCATAGTAGGTCCAGTGTCCCCATCTGTAAGGTCAGTCAACACTCGTGTCAGCCTCATAGGCTTGCAGCCATGTTCAAACTGATACAGAGAAAATGCTTCGCATTCTGCCTGAAATATATGATCCTCAAAGCAAATCCCCCTTGTTACTTTCTATTGAAATTACATTTGTCAGGCTGCGTGCCTCAATAAACCGCAAGCTCCTCAAGAGCCAGAACTATGTCGTATCCATCTCTACATCTCTGATACTCTGCAGTGCCAGACTCTGGAACAGCTATATACAGTAGCTAGCTGCGTTAGTTACTTTTCTGTCACTGCTCAGATGAAATATCCGACAGTTGAAGGGGAAGGGGTTAATTTGGCTTATAGCTCATAGAGGTCTCAGTCCACATTCAGCTGGCTCCAAGACAGGGGTGGCAAACAGGCCTCACAGAAGAGAAACGACATGGCACCCACACAGTAGCAAAGGAAACAAGAGATTTTAACAGCATCTTTCTGCCCCTTTTATCTTATTCAGATTACCAGAATTATGGTGGTACCAAACTAATCATTCCCTGTAGTAATCACACTCCTTTAACCCTAGCATCATATATTCCAGATTCACCTACCTCTGAAAAAGAAAGTCCCACCTCACCCACATTAGGCCTTGGGGGACATCTAAACATAAACCATAACAGTAGCCAAGGCTTTGGTTATTGCTGTCACAGTAATACTACACAGCCAACTGGACCTAGTAATGTATTTAGTGCATGATCCATCAACTTGGCTATTTAAGCCAAGCTCTGCTGTGTGGTTCTTCTGGTCTCAGCTAAGCTCAGCTGCAAGTCTTCTAGGCTCCACTGCTGGGGTGGCAGCAGGGAGAACAAGCGACAGGCCATGTGCAACTTTTTATCAGACTCTCACTAGGGGTCTTCCAGCTGTGATCTCAGGAGCCAAGTTTGGGTGTGTTCAACAAAGCTCACACCTGGTCAGGCTCTAACAAGGAAAGCAAAAGGCCTCTTGAATACCAGACTTTAAACTGGAATGGTGTCAGTTCTACTACAGTCTATTGGCCACACACAGCAAGTCAGAAGCCAGCCCAGACTTGGGTTATAGACCCTCTCTCTTATGAGGAGGGCATGTTTTAAAAAGCATGGATTTAGAGCAAAATGGGAGTTGTCACCAACACCCATGTTTTTTAATTAAAGAGGTAAGTTAGGGAAAGAGAAATTAACAAAAGGGACAATAAGTAGAAGAGCCCACATTATTTGCTTGCAGTCACAGGCAAGGGCACAGGCATTCCAAGTTGCTCAATACCAGCGATATGAAAATTGACCTCTCAAACTGTTAAGTAGTTGAGGGTTCTCCAAGGTACAGTAAAAAGAATAGGTGCCAATGGGGGGATAAATCAAGGTGCTCCTCTCCCAGTGTCTTGGGAAGGCAGATGAGCCTGGATTTATTGAGGACACTCAGTCCCCTGACAGCAGGATAATTACACACTCCAGCATCATTAATCAGCAACCCACTGATGACTGAGGGAGTCTATAAACCTCCAGCTCTCTCTTTCCAAAATTGATTTGACTTAAAAACAATTACTTAAATTTCATGTACTTGAGCATTGACTTAGGAGAAAGTGGGGAAAATATAGAAAAGGAAAGTGTTTGTTTATTGCCACTTCTAGGACATCTTTTATTATCCATTCGATAACTTAATTAACCTTCTGTTTACTTACACACACACGTGCACTTTCTATCAGACTCTCACCAAGGATCTTCTAGCTGTGATCTCAAAAAGCTGGATAATGAATCAAGGGGTCTCCTACTCTAAAAGAGATGTTGCAAATCCACACACTTGGAGGTACACATCTTAAGTGAAGCCAGTCCATAAGGTAGGCTAAGTCTGCACCTATGTGTGACCATCCTTCGCATAGTCCTCCAACCTCCTGGATCGCCTTTCCCTCAGGACCAAGTAAACTGGTATTGGCACTGAGGAAAGTCCTATTCTATCTACCACAGGAGATCCAGCAATCCCCAATGTATCTGTGGATTTCCGGGATAAAGAGGCTGACGTTCTTCTGGTCCATGCTTGCTTATAGTTGGCTTTGTCACTGCACCTCCATATTACCAGTGCCCACCTCCCCCTTTTTCGAGGGATCCTGCTGTAACACAAAACCTCTTTTCCTTCTTCATTCCAGCAAAGTATTTGTACGTGGGCCACATGTAACAGATTTTACTTGCCAAAGGGGGCAATTACATCATAGACCGGCAGGAAGTTAATTCATGGCCAGGGGTTAGCGGCCTTTGCCTCTGCCTCTGTGGGGTTCTTTCTGGTTTGGTTCTCTACAAGCTCTGTCTGGTGCTGTCACTGAGCCTCACTCCATTCTTGGAGCTCCCTTGAGACCTCTGCAGGTCTCCAAAAACAATGGAGCCATCTACTTTAGGCCCAGAGTCCTCACTTCTCAGCAGGAGGGAGCCCCTGTCATTTTGTTTAAATAGTCATTTAGCCTGTTAGAATGCATTTCTCCCCCTAAGAACAAGTGTTCCTCCCTGAACGAGGAAAAACGAAGCATCTAGACTAAGGTAACGGGTGTTTTCCCTCATCAGGCCATTCTTGCCATGTGGCTTGAAAGCTCAGCCAGACCGATCTCACCACTACTAGGAAGGCTGACTCTCTGCAGGGGTTTAAGGGGAGATGCCTCCCCAGGGCTGGTGGATGCCTGCACTCTTGGCTTCTGGCTAGCTATATCACTCCATTTCATGTACCCATCTTCACATGGCTCCTTCCTCTTCTCTATTATACGAAATTCCCCTGCCCCTCTCTCTTTAAGACACTTAGCACAGCAGGTACGGCCTACCAGACAATCTACCTCTCACAAGATCCTTAAATTAGTCACACCTGCAAAGTCCTTTGGCACCATACAAGGTAACATTCACAGGTTCCAGGGAATGGGATGGAGGCTCTTTTGAGGGTCATTATTCAGCCTATCACACCATTCTTTCAGGGGTCCCAGGAAAAGGGGCCAGGATAAGCAGGAGTACATGAAGGATCAAGAGTTGTGATACTGGCTACAGGGAAGCAGGCCTAAGGGAAGAATGGGCACTGGACAGGTATGGGCACCTCTCTGTGGCTTCCTGGAGTCAGGGGTGATCCACGATCCAAGGGAGATGAATGTGTCTGCCAGGGAGAAGGTGGTCAGGATGTATCCAGGATGCCTCGATCATTGCCCAGCCTCACAGACCCTCCTCGGCTGAACTGGTGGGAATCGAGATGCGCCCAGGGACACGTGGGGTAGGAAGTACTACATTTCCTCATGCCCACTTAGGACCCACTGAGAAAGAACAAAGAACCAAGTTCAGCTCTAGCACAGGGTCAGCCACTCTCCACCCTTAAGCTTATCTAATTCCCACCTCTGCCCAAAGAGGGTATCAGCCGCAGCTCAGAGGCACTACAATTTGCTCACAGTTACAGTTACACATGGGTCTATCTCCAGAGTCCTAAGGGTCCTGCTGAGGTGAAAAGATCTAATTTGAGTTGAACAGACCCGGGGTCATATCCTGGCTCTGCACTTAAATGGCCCTGTGAACTTGGCAGTACCTGTCCCTTCATCTCTACACTCAGAGGCACTGCTACTGCTACTGCCTTATAGGGTTAATCATGATGATAGGCAAAGTGCTGAGCAGTGTTTGGCACAAAAACCCTCAGGTAACAAACTAGCATTCCCGGGCCTGGCCAGTGCAAAGAACGGGGCCTGCCCTTGCCCGATGGGGAAGGTGCAAGGCTGAGACACTGGCTGCTTTGCTGCTATAACCAGCAGCCTGCTGAGCTGGCCTGGTTAGGAAGGGGATTTCTACACAGAGGACTTCCTGGGGTCATAACAATTGGACTCTTCTAGTCCAATTTAGCCCTTTTGCTTCCCCAGCCAGTCTGCTGTCAGCCCTCAGCAAAGCAGAGGGCAGGGAAGCCCCAAGAGAATTCCCCACTTGTCTATACCACCACTGCTGACCTGTCTTGATGGGCTTCAAGGCCTGTGTTGTTCTGCCAGCTCGGAGGCTCTCAGCAGGCCCGCCTCACACCCAGTGCCAGCTCCAACAGCAGGGCTGGCAGCCAGACTAGAAAAAGCAGGGGGTGTCCCATCCCTGCCCCCAGCTTCTAGGGGCTTCTGTCTGGACAAGCATCCCTTTCAGAGCTGTGAGCCCAGTCAGGGGACAGGCTTGTGATTGTGCACATTGTTTTAAAGAGCTTTAGCAAACCCAACTGGACCAACTATTGCCTGAATAACATTGACTCTGGAAGTCACCAAGCCTGGGGTGTCCACTCCATTGCGGCCCTGCCTGATCAGTCCCTGGCACCCAAGGCCTGGCAGTGGGCAGACCAGGGAATGGTACACCTCGCACCCACTCACAAACAAGGGAATCTGCCCTTTAGTGAGTGCCACTGTGTGCCAGCCTCTGTCCTTCTCGTCGTAGGTGAGGGACTGGTGACCTATAAAAAATGCCCTATGCCTCTGCCCACCGCCATAGTGAATTTGACCCAAATGATCCTCCTTCATTAGTTCCAAAAGGACCTGCTCTAACCTGTTATGTATCACTCTTGCCCTGAGTCTCACAACTTGTTTCTGCTTTTCTCACGGGCCCCTCAGAGAGGGTGTTATGATGAAATCTGGGCCGCCCAAAAGCCCCTCGGCTCCTGATGCTGTGTTGCCAAGCACCGTCCTGTGTGCTGCAGCCTGGCCCTGATGTGAGCAGTCAGCACACACTGGCTCAGAGCTCACTTCCAGCTCATGACAGGATGCCCTCTGTGTTTACCAAAATGTGACACATCCTGAAGTTCATCCTTTAAAACAGGAGTACGGCAGGCACAGCCCCATATGGCCCGGGCCTCCTTATCGCTGACATCACTAACAAACAAAACAGAACAAGAAAGCACTCAGACAAGTAGGCAAACTTCCTTTGGGTTTTGTTTTTTAATTTTACTTAGCATCTGCAGGAGCTGCAAAGGGCTGTCAGGATAAAGATAAGTAAAGTCTTAATTTTATAATGTGGGACCAAAACACTTAACTGGGACTGGAGTTTTAAATTCAAATTCCACCCATTACTCATGTTAGCACTCCTGCTGCAAGCGGATGGTCTCTGTAATAAAATGCCCACCCGGTGTCTTATCAGGGGCCCTCCTTTGCCTCCCTCCTGGACAAGGGCATTCTGAAGAACCGCCTTAAGAGCCTGGGCTGGGCAAAGGCCAGTCCATGGAAGAGGGTCGGGAGGCACGATGAAACTCGCAAATGGGCCCAGACTGAGCAGACTCTCTTCTCAGGCATAAGGCAGGGAGGGGACCCCAAGTCTAATGCCCGCAGGGATGGCACTGGCTTTGGCCTCCAGTCTGGTCTTGTAAAACTGGAGAACTGGCTAAATCCTCAGCTCTGCCAAGTTCAGAATTGGGTGTTGTTTTGTTTTTGCCTATTAATGTGGAGTAGAAACATCTTACCTGTTTCAAGATTAATCAGCATAAAGCACTTCTATTTTTGTAGGTGTTTAATAGTATAAACAAGAACTGCTCCTCCCAAATTCCTACCCCAGCTTCTCCCACCAAACCAATCAGGTTATTGCTCACAAAGAAGTGAACCTCATCAGTACATATACATGTATTTTTTTTTCTTACCTGTTTTTCTCCTTCCATTAGCCTGTGTAAACAAAACAGGGAACTGAGGATTTAGCTAATTTTTCAAATCCATTTAGCTCCATAACAAGCTGCAGTCTTATAATAAGGGATAGGTTAGAAAGTGATCCTTATACTCACTTTCAGGTGTACCCATTATTCTGGGCCTCGGTTTCTCCAATTACAAAAATTAAGACAAAAGATTGAGAACGGATTTCTCTAATGAAGCTAGATTTTCAGGGAGCCCTAGCTGCCTAAGCACTTTTCAAGACCATACGTAGTATGTTTATAATTTGTGTTCTTTTTCTTAAAGACCCCCCCCACATTACATATACCTATGACTCTGCAAAACCTGATCTACCTCTGGACCCTGTCATCTCGCTAACTCAGAGGCACTAAAGATTCACAACATTTTAAAGAAGGAAACCAAACTCCATGAAAGAGAGATAGGAAAGCATGCTCTTTTATCTTTGCTTTTACCAATGCTGTTTTTTTTTTCTTTTCAACTGCTACTAAAATGTCGGCAATGTTAATAGTAACAGCAAGCTAACATCAGATATGCATTAACAGGATTCTATTTGAAAAGCTACAGGGCTTTGGGTTACAATGGTATCTATTATTAATGAAGAGATAAGGAATTTCCACTGTGAAAAATAAAACTAAGCTCATACAAAATTTAACCTAGTTAATTTGAATTGAAGGCTGAAGAGCTGGGGAAGCCAGAAAGAAGAGAAAAAAGAGGTAGAAAAGGCTTGGAAACAGAAAATTGGGAAACTGGTCAGTAGGGCAGGAAAAAACATCCCCTCATCTTGAGCTGCTGTGTACAATGGAGAAGATGCCACCCAAGCCCCTGCTGATGCTCTATGTAGCAACAGAAAGCACAACATAGAACAGACCCTTTCTTTGCTGAAAAATTACATGGTGTTGGGTAAGAAGACTTAGCAGTCACTGTTAATTCAGCAAATGTTCTTGCTCTTTGTCACTAGATGCTGGGAACATAATGATGAGTCAAACAGACGCACCCCTGAGTTCCAGACTGGAGGGAATGCAGCCAAGCAAAGGCCAGTGCTGTTCAGTGTAATGTGTGCTTTGGTAGGAAAGGCAGATTTCAGGGGAATTCAGACGGGACATCGCATCCAGCTCTGAGGAGTCAGGGAAGATCTGAGGGCATGTAAGTACTCACCAGAAGACAGAATGAAAAGTGCATTTTAGGCAGAACTAAGAGGGAAGTATTCAGTGTTTCTGAAACCTGGTGCGTGCTGTTGTTGGGAGGAGGATAGAGGTGGCATTATTCAAGCAGGTGCTGGATCATATGGGTTCTGGAAGCCCTGGTAAGAAGTGTGGACTCAAGATAGTAAGAATGACTTCATGGTATCACCAGAGGGTGTGAGGACTAGTGAAATGCAAGGCTGGGGACACGGAGGCCAGTTTGGTGGCTGTGTTAATCGACACAAAAGATGATGGTGGCCTAGAGAGATGTTAATCATGGATGGAGAGATGGTATGACTTAAAAAATACTTCAGTCACAACAAACTGCCTTGATAGTTGGTTAGAAATGATGTGTGAGGCACCCAAGGAATGTAGGATGACGTCGGATACATCTGACCTGGACAGGTGGGCAGCCAGATGGTAAAGGCATTTGTGACTCCAGGAGGAGCAGCCTCAGTGCTTCTGAACTGAATCAGCCATTAGGATACAAGGAAACTTCAGGAATTACAGAAGAAGGTCAAGTTGAAAGGCCTGGACTGACTTATTAAAGTTGTGGAAGACACGACTGAGAAAAGGGCAAGAGGTTGAGAAGTCAGGTTGAGAGGTCAATTAAAAAGACATTCTGATAATAAAAACAGGCTACAAAACCACATATATAGTAAGATACAAATGCACAGGATCCACACACGGAAAAGGCACTAGCACTGCCTCCCTGAATATAAGATCAATGGTGGTTTGTAGTTCCTTCTCTTTGCTTTGCTGTAGTATTTGAAAACTAAAGATTGTGCAAGCAGTATGTAGGGTTCTTTGTAGTAAAAACAAGATTTTTTTCTGTTATGAAGGTGGGGCATTATTGAAAGGCTTTTAACTTAAAGAATGTAATTGGAAAGGAGCTAAAGGATGTATTATGACTGACTGCCTCACAAACTTGGTCATACATGGAATCACTTACAAACTTTAAAACACACTGGTCCTGAATTCCATCTCAAGAGATTGATTCAATTGGCAGGAACTGTGGCCTTGGCCCTGGAGAGTTTTTAACACTCCCCAGGTGATTCTAATGTCAGCAGATGGCAAACCACTAATGTAATTATGAAAAGAGGGATAACCTTTTGACTAGCATTCTGAGTTAATTAAAAAGGAGTGAGACTCTTGGGGAGAAGATTTTCAGGGTCAGGCCATGAGGCTTGATCAAAAGTTAGTAATGAGACAACATCCACAAGTTGGGCACGGAGCCTGTCACACAGTTATGTCCTTAAACGATTGCTTGGTGAAAAAGAGCTGAACTCAATTGGAGGGAGTGTTGCACCTGACATGGGACTACACGACCACTTGGGACTAAGAAACTGCAAGAAATACCAGCATTTTTATGGAAAGAAAAGCTGAGGCGTCTGTTGTTGAAAATAGGTGGAAAACATTATTGTATCTAAAAGCAAGGGAATCTCGCCCTAAGGCCATATTTAGCAAAGACCAGCATTCAGACAACAACT
Source organism: Fukomys damarensis (assembly GCF_012274545.1). Taxonomy (NCBI): domain Eukaryota; kingdom Metazoa; phylum Chordata; class Mammalia; order Rodentia; family Bathyergidae; genus Fukomys; species Fukomys damarensis. The sequence continues at coordinate 35,197,222 of NW_022900938.1, read as the reverse complement.
CAAATGAAAACATTCACATGCGCAGAACCTAGCACAGGGGTTATTTGCTAGTACCAAGGAGTGGTTTTCAAGTAATTTGTCACTAGAGGACCATCCCAGGCTGCATGTTCCATGGCAAAACCATCTTCGCAGAGACAACAGGATGATGCCTGCCTAGAATTCTAGACCCTCCACCAACTATCCTTGTCTTCTCGGGTGAGTTACCTCATTGTCCTGACCTCCAGCTCCTTGCCTGGAAAAAGGATACTATTGTTTCACAGGTTTCTCATGTTTAAATATAATGGGAGCAGCTAATAAGGTTTCTTAATTGCTTTGTGATTGCCATTATTTGAAACAGGAAGAGTCCTTGGCTTGTGAGCATAATTTGTTCGAGAAACACACTTGTAATCCAAAGCACTTGTATATCAAAGTGTATTTCCCCATAAGAAATAATGGAAATACAGATGGTTTGTTTCATAACCCAAAAACTATTCATATAAAAATGATTACAATACTGTAATACAAAATAATGAAATATAAAGAAAAATAAATTGATCTGCACTTACCTTTGAAAACCTTCACAACTGGTCTGAGGGGAGGAGAGATCATTGTGCAGATGACTTTCACAATCACTAACAGAATCACTGCTATCTACTGGCTCAGTGGAATCTTTTTCTTTTCATGCAACTTTAAGGAGGAACCTATCCAATGATGCTTTTGCCTTCATTTGAGGATTTCGCAGAAATGTGGCATTGTATTATTAAACTGGTTCATCACTCCCACTGCTACAGCCTTATCGGGTAGTGCTTTTCTACAAAACTTTGCACTGATCCCGCATTTTACACATCACCCTAATCTCATTCGAAGTGAAGAGTTCCTCCTCTGCAGTTAAGATCTCCTGCATAACCTCTTACTCTTTGGAAACATCACAATCCCTCAGTGTGTGCCTGCGCATGCGCAGGCAAGTGAGCAATCGAGCGAATCATTGGCTCAGTCGTGATCATGTGACGAGCGTCATGTAATACTCATTTTGAAGACGTTGCTCACTTATCAAGTTAAAATTTATTAGAAATTTATTGGAAATGTTTGCAGAATGCGTGTGGGATAAGTTACTCATGACCCAAGGTTTTACTGTACATACGATTGTTAAAAGTCAGCCGGGAACTGGGGTATGGCTCAGCGACAGCCTTTGCTTGGTATACGTTAGGCACTGGGTTTCCACATCAGCAGTGGGGGGAAAAGTTAACCTGGTCCATTGCACCAAAAATCTTCCTGCCTCACTTCCATCTCTCACCTGATATTTTCTCTTACTTAACCTTCTAAACTCTAAAGGAAGGGAGCTAGGAAACTACTCTTTTCTTGGTAGATTAATGGTATTGAGTATGTAGGCTTTTTAAAAATATAAAGTTTAGCCTGGTGTGGTAGTACATGCCTGTAATTCCAGCACTCTTGAAGGCTGAAACATGACGATTGCAAGTTTAAGTTCAATCTGGATAATTTAACAACTTAATGAGATCCTGTTGCAAAATTTAAATTTTTTAAAGGGGTAGGGATGTAACTCAGTGCAAAGATCCTGAGTTCAAACCCCAGTACCAAAACAAAACAAAAAATCCACACAACACATAAAGCAGAATCAAAGGGTGGGGATTTAGCTCAGTAGCACCGCACCTGTCTAGCATGCTTAAAGTCCTGAGTTTGATCCGGATACTAGAAAAAGAAGAAACAAAAAGCAGAATCAACAAGCTTAAGGCATTATTATGTAAAATATCTTTATATTAGTAACTGTCAGAAAATAGACAATAGTTATTGAAATTTAACTCTAAGGAAAGGCAAAAGGCAATTGTAATGTGCGGTTTTGCTTATATTTCATTAAATCTGAAATGCCTTTTCTTTGATTGTAAAATATATCACATTTTATATATTATTAAGGAAAAAGAATGTTTTTAATTTATAACATAATACTTTCCTCTTAAGCTTTCTCCTTATTAAAAGAATTTTAAAATTTATTTAAACGTCTACTATTACCATGTATCACTCTTGTACCTATCTAAAAGAGAAAACAAGTGAAAAGAATTGGGTAAGGTATTCCACAAAAACACATTCTCACTCTTCTGAGTCACTTTGCAGTCATCAGTAACACATTTTTCCACACAATAATGTCCTCTGGGCCAACCAGCAAATTGATGATATGCTTTCTCGTTATCTCCTGTATTTTCTTCAGAACAACTGACATTGCTTTTTTTTTTTTCAAATTTTCTTGCCTACTGTGTGATAGACAATGCTTTTGTGCATATCTTGGTAACAAAATATAACTTCGTTTTATCTACTTGTCGGCATCTTCCCTTCTTAGGTCCTATAATGCTCCATTTCTCAAACGCTCATGTTTATATAAATCACCTGGGGATCTTGGTAAGCAGTAAATAGAGAACAGATCTTGGCTGCAGCTTGAAATCCTACCATTCTCACAGGTGAGGCCAGCACTGCTAGTCCCAGAAGCAAAGGTTAGGCGACAAAACTATAAAGCAACTGAACCAACTGATTGCTTCTTTGCGAGAAAAAAATGGCAGTGTGATTATCCCTCCAAGCAATATTTGTTTCACTGATATCAAATTTATGTCCTGCTTCTGTTTCCATCCTCTTTTATGTATGCAATAATTTTTCATTTCACTGCCAAATCATAGTATAATCTTTTTGAAATCACTTAAATGGCAATGAAACTCAAGACGTGTAGCACTAGCAATGCCTTTGACTCGGTGAAGTAATAGCAAAGTGCAGAGCAGGAGCTGAGTACTGCACAGTCTTGCCCCCCACCCCACGTCAACTATAACACGTCAAAAATTGCAGTCTACACCCCGAGATCAGAGATATGAGAAATGAGAAATATGCAGCTTTGGGTCGGGTAAATATGGAAAACTTGTTGCAAACCCCTGTACTGTTCTAGTCTCTACTCTTCACAGGATTTTTTCCATATAAGAAAATGCTAAAATCAACATTAGGAAGCAAAAGCATAGTAAGAGCTCCAGTATGTTCTTCAGTGTCTCCGTTTTTAACCTTTGACTTCATCTTTATGAATGAAACATAAAGAGGGTGAGCACTGATGACCTCTTTAAAACCAACCTCCCAGGAGTCAGGGTCACGAGATCACACACTCATTGAAAACTCCCAGCTCTGAGCGCCTCCTAATTTATCAGAGCTGTGTCTCTGGGGTCCAATTCCTGAAACTCTCCACATTCCTCAGGGAGACTCTGGGATCATCAAGACTGGGATCCACTGGTTTAGTACCTGCACACCTTTCTGCAGGGTTTAGCCCATCAGTTTTCCATGCAGCAAACACTGCCAGGCATTGAAGGGTCTAATATAAAACCTCTCCCCTCCTGATGGACATTTATTCCAAAGAGTTTAGAAGAGAATACCTAGAATGCTGTGGGTATTGAGAAGAGAACTGAAAGGTAGGAACAAGAGTTGCTTCCACTGGATGTGGTTGGAAACGGCTTCGTGAAGATAGGAAATGTGCTGGGTCTTGAAGGGTGGATGAGATTTGCATAGTTTAGAAGAAGTCATTTCAGGCGGGTGGCATAGCAGAAACAAAAGCAAGGAAGCAGGTACAGCATGGGCCAGGTGTTCCAAAGAGCAGGTTCAGGTAACAGAATTAGAAAATAGATGCTTGGGAACTTTAAGGACAATAAGGCAATGCCCTAAGAGAATTTACCCCTTGTTTCTTTCTTTCTCCCCCTTCTACCCTCTTTTCAAGATCAGAGAGGACAGACCTAGAGCCTGTGGTGTTTCTTCATTGTTGCAGGCCACATTCCTGTCCTCTGCTTCATGCTGGTTCCCTGGCCACTCAGTGTGCTTCGGAGCCACCTCCTTTGCCCCATTCCCTGTGCTGTCAGCTGCTCCACGAGGAGAACTGCAAGCTCACTGCAATATTAGTGTGAGCAAAACACAACTGAAGAGGAAATTTTGCTGCTCTGTTGCAAATAGCATACGGTACCTCCCAAAAGCTAAAATAAATGATTTTTTAATCATCTGCCGTTCAGGATTATCCACGCTCCCTTTCCTCAGCGTGGATAATTGAAGGTTGGCTGTATTTGGATTTCAAAGTAGTTTGGACTTTATTGAAATCCAAGGCTCCCAGTTGGCTCCCCACAGCCGCAGTGGGCATCCGTGCCTGTAATTAAATTGATCTTCGAAGGAAAGGCCAGGAGGTAGCTCTGATGTGAATGGTTACCACAGAAAGACAATTGACATTTTTTTTGTGCCGCACATGTGTCCCACATGTGGGACCAAAAGGGTAGCAACTGCTTTCGTTGCAGAGAGAGGCCTCTCATGTGGCTCTGGGGTGCTGTTCCCTCTGGACCACTCAGAGCTGCTCTCTGAACAGCCTACACCCCTTTTAGGCTTGACCTCACCGTGGTACCCACAGGTCTTATGTTGCAAGCAGAGCTACTGGAGGTGATCTGTTTTTGAGGGGGACAAAAACTGGCACACACGCGTACACATACAGCCTAGGACTGAAGTTGTAAGGCAAGAGAAGCACTGCATACGGCATGGTGAGAGGCTATCTGTTCCCGGCAGGTGTGTGCAGTTTGTGTGTGAGGAGGAAGGTGGGCAGCCTCTTCAAGAAGTACAGGCTGATGAGCAGGTGGTATGTTACTTCAGAGTCGTCCCTAGGTGCCAGGGACAGATGGGAAAAAAAAAGAGAAGATATGAGCCATCTCTTCACCTGGATGTGTTTTCCATCCAGACATAAAGGAAGGGAAATTTTAAAATGAAAACATGGGAACACATACAAAGGAAACAGTTGAAGAAGGGCTCAGCAGCTGTGGAGGCTCCTCATGGTTCTGGGGGCCAGCACCTCGACGCTGGAAGGGGGCCCAGGAAGCAGATTGTCGCTGGCTGCCCAAGGGACTGGGCAGGCAGCTGAGCCAGTTTGGAGGGGGCAGAAGGACAGGGGAGAGATGCAAGGGTGAAAGCAGAATGCATCAGCTGAGCTTCCTGGGACTCTCAGTGATCAGCCACACCAGGCTCCCTGGTGGTCATGTGGCCATGGATGGCATTATCCTGAAGGACACCACCCTCGTGGACTTGAGGCTGCTCCTGCCCCTGTGGAAGTGAAGAAGCAGGACTTGGGCACCCTATTCAAGGCCTCGTCCCACCTTGCTAGTCAGGACCGATGTGGCCATCATTCAGCATCTCCCCAGATCACACTCAGCAGCACACCCCTGCTGCCCTTCCCACCACCAATGTAGTGCTCTGGCCACAGCCACTTCTGTTTTGCTGTCTGGCCTCTACTGGCCAAACAGAAAGGATGCCTTTGACCAGCCCAGGAAGGGATGAGGATGTGCTAGCCTCCCCTCCCGCTCCCTCCTTGGCCTCCTCCACTTTTCTGGCTTGTGCTGGAGGCTGCCTCACCACCCCTGTCACCGCACAGGCTTCTGTCAAGATTTCCTGCACACATGGAACTTGTTACTGAATATTTATGGCTCTCCCACTGTCCCCCAGCCATGCACAGCCAACTGGCTCTCCACCAAAATGAGGATTAGTGTCTGGGCTAGGAAAGCAAGCCATCCAAGGTGTAATTCCATGCCCTCCTCAGAGAGGAGGGCCAGGCCATTTTCACTATTAAACTCCCTAACCACTCCCACAGGCCTCCATGACAGCTTCTGCAGATTGCGGTGGTTACTGATTAAAGAAAGGCTGGGTTATTTTTCTTGGAAGATAATTAAATGCAAGCACAGGAGAGATAGAGCTGTCCACTGCAACATTCCTTACAAAAACTATGGATTGCTCAACGCATCTCCTCATCACACCAGTTGCCCATGATTGCCCAACAACAAATGTGTATGCTATGGGGGCACAGCCACCGTGGCCCTGCCCTTCGCCAGAAGAACGCACAGACTCCTCCAGAGTGTCAGACAGAATGCTGGACCCTGGGTGCAGACACGAGCTGCCCCGAGGGTCCCTCTGCAACAGGGAGTCTGGCCAGGATGCACTTGAGCAGCTGGAGATGGATTTCAGGGTGTTCCCTCCCAAGCTGCTCAATACTGGCTGATTCTGCTTTCAAGCTGCCCATCCATCTTGCTTTATAGACTGAAGAATGGCAGCTGGACCTCAAAGGCACATGCTGCTGGCCCCTCTGATTTGGGAACAGTGAACACTCCACTGGCAGCTCTCCCAGCAGGAATAGCAAGTCTGTGCTTCAAATAAAGTTTCCTCTAAAAAAAGAATAATAAAAATAAGGCACTAGCCTGGTGTTTCCCATATGTGTGCCTGCCCTTTATGGCCTGGACTCTATCCTCACTTGCTGAGAGTAGAAACACTGGTGACTTCATACAGGGGAAGCTCCAGGATTTCTGAAACACAAGGGTAATATGTGTCAGCAGTGGGGGCCAGACCAGTGCTCAGTGAAGACAGTGGTTATTTGGGGGATCTGATGGAGATTGGGAGGGTTAGCCCCTCTCCCACTGCCACCCATCCTTGGCAACTTCCCAGACCAAGCCTTAATTCCATGAACAAAGCCAGCACTGAGACTCAGGAGAGCCACATCCTACTTCCAGCTCTAATTAGCTGGGGGACTTCACACAATCCCAGAACTTTTTCTAAGCTTCAGGATTCTCATCTACAAGAGTCAGAGTTGGACCACATCATCTCTAAAATCTCTCAAAGTAATTCTAGGCCTTAGGGGAAGGAAAATAAATTGGAGTTGCAGTCCCCAACCCTGAAAAAAACTAATGATGTTGAACATATAGCACCGAAAGGAAAGATTGCACGAAACTACAAATGGTAATAGTAATATGAAGTTCTTGCTTTTTCTCTGCCATCATCCACCACCACTGCTTCTGACAACAGCCCAACACACTTGCAAGTGTTATCTAGTTAATCCTCGTATAGCACCAGTGTGGCTCTGCTTTCCCAGATGATGCAGCTGCAGGGGCAAAGTTGAGTGACTTAGCCAAGGTGGCAAAGCCAGATGGGTCCCATGACAGCTCCATTTAAGGTCTTCTGATGCCAGTGTTGTGTTCAGTATTCCCCCCTCAGCCTTAAATGGCCTTCTCAGATGAAGGGAGCAGCCTTGCTGCTCTAACAGAGGCAGGGCATGGGTGGGGTTGGATTGGCCTAAAGGCAAAGCAACCTGCTGTTTGTGTTCTGTTTACCTAGGGTTTTCTTCAAAGCACTCCACCTGTTTTTTCACATAACTATTACAAGCCTTTTCTGAGCAAGTGGAGAAGAGACAAGGCACACAATGGCAACAGATGTTCTCCAGCCTCAGGAGCTGACAGGCTGCCAGAGCCCAACATTTGCAGGACACACCTCCATGATTTGTCTGCAAGAAGGAGCTTGGCGCCTTGCAGGTATTCAATCTGTGCTGGCCTTTGGTCCTATCAACAAAGTACAAGATGATGAAGCTTCTGGTGTTGCAAAGAGTGACAAATGTCCAGCTCTTATCCCTCAGGCTCCTCTCCCATGGGATCCACTGAGGAAGGCTTCACTGGTCTGGTCCTCAGTCTTGGCTGACCTTGCTGGCCCTGCCCATGACAGTTCTGAGTTCACCTCCTGGGCCTGAAGTCTCTTCAGCAGCCACATGCTGGCTGCCCACATGACTGTTTTCAGGAAAGAGCCTGCAGGAAAACAGCTCAGCCATGTTTATCTCACTTATGCCCAAGGCTGCTAAACTGTCTAGTGAACTATGTGCTGCAAGGTGCAGGGAAGGCTGAGAGGGCACCCCAGCTTCCCTGCCAAACCCCCAGACTCTGACTGCAGATTGAGAGCCCTGGAGCTGACTCCATTCAGCCATGGTGACTTCCTCAGCAGCAGGCCACCAGGAAGCTTTCTGAGACCTGGGTTAATGACCTGTGGGCCTTCCTGCCAGGCCATGAAGTTCCTTCCAAGTGCCAACTTGTGCTGCACTCCTCAACGCGGACACAAAAAGATCCCCCAAATAGCTCTGTAGAATGGAAACTGGACACTACCCAGTGTGGAGTCCAAATTCAGCCAGAAAAGATGGGTTGACAGTTTTCATAGGGATCCAAGTATTGACTTCTTCAGGCAGTTCTCAGACAAATAGTCTGGACAGAGACATGCCAGTTCTTGCCTGGCTTTGGACAGCATCCCTTAGGCTAAATGACCATCTGTCTCCAGACCTTCAAGGGTCAGATAAGTTCCTTCTTCACTGAAATGGAGAGTCCCCTCAAGTTCTTACCAACTGCAGAATGAGGCAACCCCTGAAATCCATCAGGTACAACTCCCAGCCAGGTAAGCGCACCCTCCGGGCAGGCTCTAGTGATGTTCAACACATACCCATCTCTCTGTGTGAGACTCCCTGCAAGGGAGACTGCTCCCTATTAAAAGGATGCCACTCAATCACAGAGAGGTTGAGGCGGAGTGGGTATCCTTGGGTACAGCTTGGCTACAGCATAAAGCAAGCCAGGAGTTCACTCATCCTGAGGTTAGCTAGCTCAAAAAAAAAAGCAGCAATGATCTCACCTTAGAACATTGTTTGTGGTACAGACAAACATGGTCATAATGCCAATCTGCGGTCAATCGCTGGCACTTCCCAGCACTGTTCTGAAAACATCAAACTGCTAATTTATTAATCCTCATCACAACTTTAGCAGATGAGGACCGAAATTATGCCCACTTTATAGATAACTGAGTCACGTGGAGGTTAAGTGACTTGTCTGGGATCACATGGTAAGTGAGTAGAAGAATTGAAAAGTGAACCCCACACTATGCTTCCAGAGTTCTCCATAGCTTGAACATGAGGACAGGGCACCAGGTGGACCTGCAGTCCTGTAAGTCAATGCTCCGGGGCTCATGAGATTGGCAAGAGGTGGTGACAAGGGCACCATCTGCCTAACAGGATGGTTAGGGTAGTCTGGGAAACAGGTCCAAGTGTTTTGTGATAATGTCATAGACATATGATTGGATGAACGAAAAGCACCACAGAGTGTTCCAGACAGGTGTGGCTGGTGAAACAGACAGGAAGGTAACGTCAGCCACAGACCCTTGGAGGGCTGGGGGAACTTCAGCTTCTGCTTCCTATAAACACAAGTTCTCCTAGCAGGAAAGAGACTAGAATTAAACTCCAAGGAGCATGCCTGTCAACCAGCTTCTCCTGCTGCCCAGGACCACTGCAAGGGTCTCAGGGGACCCTTGGTCCTCTCTGTGTTCTCATTCAGCCAGAGTCTGGACACCTGGGCAGCAGTCTCCTTCCCCTTCCAGGGTCCTTTTCCATATCAGGCTTTGGAGCCACACAGAGCAAAACAGAGCTGGCCTGATACAAGTGCAGTTGGCACTTCTACGTGTGTAATTCAAAAGCATTCCCTCATTGTGAGGATAAAGCCAACTACCCTCTCTCCCTGCATGTGTCTGCTCCTGGGAGCCCTCCCTGCGGAGACCTAAGGGAGGCGTACTGTTGGCAATCACTGCTCATGCCCTAGTGAGCAGGTAAGTGGGAGATGTTTAATGGTGCTGTTCAAACAGAAAAGCCAAGGCTGTGGATGTAGGCAGAGGGCAGCTGCAGAGGACAGAGGGAGACAGGGTTGAAAGGGTGTGCAGGAGTGAAGCAATAGGGCATCCCCTCCCATGAGGCTATAGAGCTGCGTGCAGCCACTTCCTTGGGTGGCCATGGAGCCGTTAGTGAAAAGGCTTCCTGATCCATGGGATTGCTGCCTTCCCTGGGACACGGGCATGAAAGACCTGAGATGGAAGCAGATAGATTCTGCTGATGTAGCAGGGGATCCAGAACTGGGGAAAATCCTCCTGAGAAGAGCTGGGTCCCGCACTGGGCAAACACACCTATGTTGCCACTTACAGAGGAGAAAGTAAGAAGAGAAAGGGAAGGCAACATTTCTGAGGCCCCATCCAAGATGGAGTCTGTGAAGAGAAAGCCCCCAGGCTCGATACAAAATGTGCAGTGAGTGTTGATGTGTAACCAGGCGAAAATCTTCTCTACTCGCGTACATTACACAAATGCAAACATACCCTACGCTCCTCCCACAAACACACAATGAGCAACTCTCCACACACATAAACACAAGGTGCTGGCTATGACTCCGTCCTTGGGGCCAGATACTGAAATCATGCCACAGTCTTCTGGGGAATTTTAGAACTGTGGTGACTACATCTCTTGGATAAAGTTCAGTGATGTCTTCTTGTTTCACATTCTGTCCCCTGATGAATACTGGTGCCATGAGATTGAAGTTGATGGACAGAACCAAAAGCCATCCAGTATCTCAAATCTGATCTTCTGGAAACTAAGGAAACAGACAAGACCCTCCCAAGTCTCCCCCAGTGATCTTGGTCAACTCACATTAATTCTCTCTGAGAGAGAGGCTTAGCCCCCTCTTGCTCCGAGGAAGTCAGTGAGTCCTCCTAAGGGGAAAGGGACCCAGTACCAACCTTTATAACCAGGCTCAAAATCTGCCCATCCTTGTTTATCTCTTATTTATCAGTGCTTAAAGCATCCCTTCTTACTGGAGTCCTCTTGAAGATTCTCTCATACACTCTTACAGTTGCTTTGTAACAGGAGACAGTGGGCAGGAGGGGTGCAGGGTGGAAACTCCACAGGGGGCAAGCCTGGCCCTCGGGGCATTTGTAAATAGAGATGGAAACTATAACAGCCCAATAGCATTGGTCCACAAGGAATCTAACTCCAGCGGGGTCTGTGGCCTGTAAACCACTTCTTGTACCTTTGATTGTGGTGGCAGTGGGGGAACTCAACCTCTGAGTTGCCCAAAACTTGAAGACTCAACTATCCCTGGTCTTATAATTTATCCTGTACAGAACCATCCCAGTGGCTGTGTTACCACATAGGACATGGGTTTGCCACGCCTTAGCCTTTTATTTAGAGAAAAATCAAACCTATGTGGTGCTTCCCTAACTAGTAAAGGGCTCCAGGATTGTAAATATGGGGGTCAGTGGAGGACGAAAGAGAAATTATTCCACTGGACATGGTGATGCATGCCAGTTACACGCCGGTAATCCCAGCACTCTGATGCCTGAGGCAGAAAGATCACCTGAAGTTTGAGGCCAGCATGGGCTACATAATAAATTCAAGGCCAGCCTGAACTACATATGAAACTGTCTCAAAAACAAAACAAACGAAACAGAGAGAGAAGTTATTTGTTGCTTTCAATATCTCAGCCATTTTTAAGGTAAGCTTCAAAAAAGCAATTTTTGCAAATTGTTGGTTCTCAATAAGAACTCCCTCTTCTGCCAAAGTAAAGATAAAAATTCTCCATGGCACCACTGTATACCTGAGTGCTTGTGTTTAACATAACAGCAGGAGCACACTCAATGACAATCCCATATACTCCAGCAGGCTTCACGGAGTGGGCACCTCCCGCCTCCCTGGCCTCTCTGTGGATGCCATTGCCAAGGGGAGATGCTGCCTTTCAGCTGTGACCTTTCTGCTAGGAAATTGCTCAGTTGATCAGTGCTTGATACGTTTAATGTGGTATTTGCTAGGAGGACAACCGTCATTAACTGGTAAGGTCAAAGGCAGTGTTGGGTGAAGAAGCCCAGAGATGCCATAAGAGTGGCAGGAAAACAGAAGAACAGAATTATAAGCCCTCCCCAGGGTGTGAACACAATCCAGGAAGATAGAAAAAATTCTCTTGGGCAACGGCCACAGCTTCCTGACTTTGAAAGGTGTCACTCACCTGCTGGAGCACCAGCCAGCCCCTGTATGCACAGTAAACAAACATTAGGTCTGGCTGCCTAGGAACTCAGTGTGCTGAGCCTTTGGAAGACACCAGGGTATTTAATTCACCTGGTGAAAGTTAAGGGTTTCAGCAGTTCTGTACAAAAGTTTCCCATCCTAACAAAAGCCAAAATCCCACAAGAGTTTGCTAGGGACCCTGAGAAAAGAAAAACATAGAAAGGACCACCAAGTGTAGCTGCCCAGGAATTTTGAAAGTCTGCTTACGGTCTGCAAGTGCTTCACAAACCAGTTGTCAGAGTATTCTCAGATGATATCCAAGGTAAGATATTGTTCCTGTGGCCCAGATTTCTTCGGTTTTTGTCTTTATGGTTTCTCCCCCAGATCCTTTAAAATACACACAGAGTTCATATGAGGAAGAAACAATGACAAAGACAAAAGAGCATGTGTTCGGGTCAAAAGCATCAGTAGTTTATATCCTGGCTCTACCACTTACTAGCTTGGTGACACTGGGCAGGTTAACAAAGTTCTCCTAGCTCAAGTTTTACTAGCAGAAGGAGATAATCATTTGGGGCTTGGGGGCTGCAGATCACAGAAACCCAAATGTTAAATGATGAAGCAACTTAGGGGTTGAATGGCCAGCAGCACTGAGCCTAGCTCTCCTGTTCCCTTTTCTATGAGCATCTTAGCTGCTGGCTCTGCCATGTGTCAGGTGGCATGGAAACTGCAGCAGCTGTTCCAAGCCTTACATTGCTGATGATAAAAAAACACAGTGTGTATTTACATTTTGAAAGATGTTGTACAGTGAAAGACACAGTACCATTAATCTCCCTCAAAATACTCCCCCATTCTTTGAACACATTTATCCCAATATTTTTGCCACTTTCTGAAGCAGTTCTGGAATCCAGAAAGATGGAATGTCTTGATGAAATGTGATCAAAGTATGGTGAATGCTGCTGCCAAGTGCCATCCAATGGAAAGTCAGGCTCATGAAAACATTTCAGTGTGTCCTCATTCACCCTATTCACCAGATCTGGCACTGTGTCCCAAAGTCAATATGGCCATGAAAGGTAAACGTTTTTAACTGATTCAGAACATCAAGGCAGCCATGACAACACAACTAAAGATACTCATAAAACAGGACTTCCAGAAGTGCTTCAGAAAGTAGCAAGAATGATGCGTTAAGTGTGTTCAAAGTGAGGCAGAGTGTTTTGAAGGGATCTAATAGCAATGTGTCTTTTACTGTAATAAATTTTCTAAATACAAACATTTCCCATTTTTTTTTATTATGCCACATAGCCACATATGACAAGGTTGGTATGAGAGAGTCCATCTTCCAAGAGCTCTCTTAAAAGAAAGCAAACATCTTTCCCAGCAACCTTAGCAACCTCCTCCTATTTCCCATTGGTCCATAGATCATGTGATTTCTTAATTGCTGTGGCAAGAAGAACGCCATACCTTGAATGGCCCTCAGACTTTGATGGCAAAGGATCCCTCAGCCTTTTGACAGCAAGATACCTCCTGGAACCCTAGCTGGGAGTAAGATCCTCTCACCTGGATGGCCAAGGACTCAGAGCAGCAGGAATAATGTGAGGAGAGAGGAAATAGATCTGTAGCTAGGCGGGTAGCAATTCCATCACAAATACCTATCTCACAGACGTGGTGAGAACCAACCGAGATATATGAAAGTGCTTAGTCCAGCCCTGATGTATGCATAGTAAATCTCAGCAGGAGAGAGCTTCTCAAAGGGGGGAGATGGGGGAGAATACCATGGGTGAAGGGAAACCAGAAGCGAGTCCCTCACACTTCAGAGAGCATGCTTCTTTCTAAATCACATTAAATCTTATTCCAGTAGCTACCACCACATCTTAAAGACAAAAATTTAGTGTTTAGAGTTCAGAATATCCTCATGTGGTTCTAAATTCTGAGAAAGGAACCAGAAGACCCTTGGTTGCCTGAGAGACACAGCTTGTCTTAGCCTTCAGGTCCTCCTTAATTTGCTCTCAGTTATTTGCCACCTTTGTAAGTGACTTCATGTTATTCCTATTGACAGCCAAATGCTACAGTATTGTCCAGTAGAAGTGATAGCGCTTTTTGTATTGTCCACTTTGGTGTTCACCAGCCCAGTTATGGCTATTGAGCATTGAAATGTGGCACAGGAATTAATTTTTTTTATTTTGGTTACTTTTAATTTTAATTAAAATTACCCCCATTTAGTTAGTGGTTACCATAAGGAATAGCATGGGCCTAGACTGTATCTTCCTGAAAGCCGGGAGAAATCTTCAGCCACCTCCACCTCACCACTGCCCGTGCATCTAGCACGGACGCCTCAGAGGGCCCTCCATGATTGCATGTCCCCATCTAGCTCAGTGACTCCCGTCTGCCCTGTTCAGTGAAGGTAAGAGGCCTGAACCCTGGCAGCACTGTGTTACAATGGAGAAATACAGAATTCACCAGGGCTTGGAGAAGGAGCAGCTCTTGCTCCATTCTCTGCAGCAATGGATTGCAGGGTTTTCCAGGTCGTGGACAAGCCTGTCCTTGTGTGAGTTGGAAGATGTACAGGTCCATTGTCTGAGTAAATGAGGGTGCCCAGGAAGGGGAGAGGAACTGCGGACTTCCCATCTACTGGCCTTGTTGTCCCAGGGATGGCTCTGACCTGTCGCTGTATCATTTGTGGCACTGGCTGAGAGGATACAGGCTTGAATAGAGGAAGGGAGGATCCCATTCCAGAAACTTAGGGCTCCTGGACAGTCGAATGACTCCACCCTTTTCCCATTGTGTTCAGCAAGCCGCCACGGAGCACTCAGGAGTGACAGTGGGCCCTGCACAAGGCCCTCTTCTCAGAGCACTGAGCTGTCCTTCACCTCTCCTCCTGGTGGGAAGGCCACAGCTGACGGCTCTAAGGCATTCTCAGGATAGGATGCCTCCCCAGCCACTGTCCTCAAGATAGTCAGACCTCTGCCATCTCTAAATCGGGTCCAGAAGGCTTGGCTTTGGGGTATCTTTGGGCTAGGGTGGGGAGCATTATCTGTATAACATCCCCTGCTTCTAAAGTGAGCTGTGCAGCTCCATTTGCTGACGACATCTCTTGCTGTTCTCAGGTTTTTATTACGGTCTGTGCACCACCTAGAGGCCACTGTCTGAAATTCAGACTCAGTTCCAGCCTCCACCTATCTCTCATCAGATAAAAGGCCCCAGAATAAGGCTTAGCTGAGCGGACTCCATCGTGGGGCTACCTTCCCGAAGGAGGCCTCCCTCCATGACTCCACACGCCCCCCCTCATGCCTGCTCGGCCTGCACCGCAGAGGCAACTCTAGTGCTTTGCAGCCTCTGCCAAGGAAAAGAACTTTCTGAGTTGTCTTCAGACTGGAGGAAGTTACTTGGGAAAGGTGAGCTGAGGCTTTGCTCCTGTCCCAAAGCCTCTGAGCAGTACACCTGGCAGGCCTTTAGGAGTGGGGTGCTTTTGCCCAAGCCTGATGAGACAGTCCATCTTGCCTTCCCCCCAGGTCCACGTCTCTGCCACCTAGTATAGGTCAGGACCTGCCCTCGTGGAAGAACACCATTTTAGGAACACTGATACCAAATATTTTACTGCCGTCACTGTCATGTTCTTCATTCTAGTTCATGATGGTAAATATAATAATATAAAATTGGCCACTTTAACCGTCTGTGAGTGTGGTTCTATGTAAGCATATTCACAATGTTGTACAACCAGAATCTTCCACTGTTCCAAAAGCTCCACTCCTATGAGACACTAATCCCCAGCCCTCAGTTCCCCCAGTCCCCAGTAACTTCAATTCTACCCTCTCCTATCTCTGTGAAATTGCCTATCCACAAGTGGAATCACAATTTTGGTCCTCTTTTGTCTTAATTAGCCAAATAGTTATCATCTTGGCCTATTTACTAAGCAATATAGACCTGCTTCTCTGTTTTCTCCAGAACAGAAATGGGAAAGAAGTCAGCAAAACAGATTTCCCCCTTGCCCAGGCCTCCTCATCAACTCCAGGCACGTTCTCCTTCCGCGTGTGACTCTGAAGTTGCCTCAGTATTACGGAAAGGAGCCCAGCTCCAATATCCTCACAACAAGGAAAAGCCCCTTGTTGGGGGCTTAGGCTAATTAGGCTTTGGCTGGTGTTCTGGGCCCAGTTTTAAAGAAATCCAGACAAGGCTGTCGCTGTGAGCTGGGACAAGAGGAGCGGTCACTTCAGGGCAGTGGGCAACAGGTCTGACTGCAGGTCTGAGGTTGGACAGGCAGGCAGCTGCTGAGAACCTGCACAAGCTGGCTGTGGTTTCCGGGTTTGCACATCTGGCACACCCTGAGCACTCAGGGATGGCATGTACACTTCTGCCTTGCCGTGTCAGGTGGAGAGCCCATTGAGTACACTCCGTCGTGTGCTTATGGCACCAACAGAACGGACTCTTACTATGTGCATAGGTTTTAGCAATTTTCGAATCATGCAACTGTGATTCTGAAAAAAGCCCCTTTCCAGAGGAGAAGGGGATTAGAGCACCAGAGTGAGTCATCGAAATAGTAACAACTAACATTTATATAGCAGTTAATGGTTTCTGGAGCACTTTTCTTAGACAGGATCTCATTTCTCATCACAGAGGATGGAAGGAAGTAGGGGGAGCTGAGTAGCACTGGAAAAGATACAGCATTTATTGGTTTCAACAAAACGGGGATTGTCTCAGATCTGCACATGGGATACAAACCTAAGATATCTTCTAGGTAGGTGAACAGAGGGACCCAGAGGAGTTCCCCCAGAACAAGAAAACCACACATCAGAGAAAAGCATATTTAACTGATAACTATAAGAGATGTTCAGGTCACAGGCTCATAAATCTGACCTGTTTTCTTTGGCCAGATGTTATTAATCAGAAAGTAGGAAACATTGGGTTGATTAATATTAACATATTTCTTTGCAGGACTTCTCAGAGCCTTCAATATATCCATGTGCAATGCGACCTCCCAAAGTGAGGCTAGAGTATCTGGAACAGTATTTCTCCCTCATATTTGATAGCAGAATAGTTTTACAGATTAAGTGTTTCCTGTCTTCGAGAAAGGGTGAAAACTAAGAAGGGGTCAGGGTAGAGTCTTGGACCCAGAAGAAAGCTGGGCCAGCAAGAAAAGGTAGAACCAAAGAGTGTCCAGAGAGGTGAAGGCAGCTGAAGAGCTAATGGAACAGTCTGAAGCCCCGCAGAGCGGGGCTTACTCCCAGAGGAAGGGCAGATGCTGCCGAGCCCATCAGACAGGCCTTTCAGCGCCACCAGTTTGGCGGCGAGGGGTCAGGGAAGCCCCACACGCCCCAAGCCCCAGTCCTCTCACTGGTCGGGTGGACCCTCCCCTGGGGATGCTGGGGCTCCGCCACATGCAGTGCCACGGGAGTCGTGCTGACAAGGGGCCAGCGCCTGTGTGAATGGCATTCGGTTGTTTTCACGTGTGAGTGCGCAGGCTGTCAAATCTGTGCTTCCCAAGCCCCCTAAATCAGAATCGTGGTAAAAGCTGCCACTGGGGATGCTACCAGGGGGCCCACACAGCACTAGCACTCCCCACCTACGCTGTTCATCAGACTCTGGCAAGACTTCGGAAGAGTTGTCATTTTCTTCATTTTAGAGGTGAGAGGACGGATCTTAGAAACACTTCCTGTCTCATCCTTTCTCCTGCAGCTGGTAGGTGATAGAGGCCACACGTAGAGACCGTCTGTAGACACTCAATGCTTCACCGGAGGACTCACTGCCTCAGCATACAGGGAAACGATTGCTCGTCATCCCACTCTCCTGTTCATGCTTTCTGGCGATGCCTCTAGAAGAATCTCAGTTTTATTTCAGGAATCCAAGACTAATTTCCCAGCCTCCCTTTCAGCTAGGCACACTCAATGAAGCAGAAGCTGTCCGGCATAACTTCTGGGAAAGCTCCTCCAAGGAATACCTTGCTGCGGGCTGGGGATTTAGTTCAGTGGTTCCACCACCTGCCTCTCAACTGCAAGGGCCTGAGTTCAATCCCCAGTACCCGCCCCCCGCCGCCCAAATAAAGAATACCTTGCTGCAAGGCACACTCTGTTGACCTTTCCTTGCTTTGTCCTACATGAAAGCTTAGAGGCAATGATCGGTGTTTTAGCAGCCTCAGCCTCAGTGGACTACAAGGCCTCCTTGAGGACATTACTTCACCCCTAAGGATAACACAGCAAGAAAGTGGAGGTCCAGGTTCCTAACAACTCTGGAGCCAATGTAGTTGCTGAGAACTACATACCTCCAGAGATAAATTTTCCTCTATAGGGTTTAAACCGCTGCTATTTGAGTTTCTGTTCTATGCAGATGAAGTTCATGCTAATAGACACAGCATGCCAAATTTCAAGTTGTGATTCCTGGATTTGATTTCTAGCTGCCTGCCCCACCAATGTATTATTTCCTCCATGAAGTCCTATTTCCCTCCACACCCCACTCCCCAGGGATGGATGTTCCTAGCCTGTCTGGCTCAAGCTTGAAGTCCCAGTGACCTTTTCCACACCCACCCAGCCTCTCCCTTTCCGGATCTCAGGATGCATACCATAGCCACAGATCTGGGTTTGTGTTCTTTCTGACACTATTTAAAATAGTATTACAAATGTTTCAGGGTAACAGCTGTTTAGGCAGAAGCATGGCTGGGTGCAAAAAGCACCAATCTACTGAAAAATAGGGGTGACTTTCCCTTTGAAAGCTGCAGGGCTGTAGTCAGGAGCAGTGAGTTCTGTCTCCCACTATGTGGCCCTGAGACCCCCTGACTCGGCAGTAATGACTTCGTCTTACAGGAAGCAGATGGGATTTTAATGGACTGTGACTATTGCTTATTTTCTTTAAGCAACTTATACCAAGATCAACGTATCCTTCCAGGCAACAGTGTGTGTAGCCACAGAAAGGAAGGTAACATTCCCAAATCCCTGCGAGACTCTTTCATTTAGAAATCTTGCTTCTTTGCTTCCCCTGCCCACTGCTTCAAAACAAAACAAAACCACCACCAACAAAAGGAAACCCAGACCCTGTGGTGTTCGAGATGAAGTAAGAGGATTTTGACTGAATAGCACCACCCATCCATTTACACTGAAAAAAAAGGAACATTTCTGGGTCCAGAGCGTATTGGACACTGTTAGGGAAGGAAAGGGATAAGTTTGGACAGGGCACTCGAGACGGCAGCCTCAGGTGGCTGGCACCTTCTTTTTTTCTCGCACCAGTATTCACTATAAGACTTTGCACCCTACTGAGTAATTATTGAAGCTGTACATTTGTTTTATATTATTTTCTGCATTTGTATTAAATCTGGCATAATATATTAAAAGGGAGGTTAACATCTCTCCATTGCAAAGGTCTCCTATTCATGTTCATCTGTACATAGCAGAGGATTGTTTCTGTCATCCACCCCAGCTCCAAGGAAGCAATGCTGGCTTAAAAAAAAAAAATAACAGAAGAATCCCATGTCTTCTCCTTCCTCCCTTCCTTCCTTCCTTCCTTCCTTCCTTCCTTCCTTCCTTTCTTTCTTTCTTTGTACCAGGAATTGAACTCAGAACCTTGGGCTTGCAAGGCAGGCTAAATCCCTGGACTGAAGAATCCCATTTCTGCAGATGAAAATGTGAAAATAATATTGCTCACATTTTCTCAGTACCTATCGTAGCTAATAAGGGTTGAAATTTTACATGTGTGTGTTCTTTTATCATTTTTATAGTGACTCAATGAAACAATTACTTTCCTTATCCCCATTTCACAGAGGTGACTCTGAGGCACACTGAGTGACTTACTAAATGCCCAGGTCAGGATTCCAATGCAGGCAGCCTGTACTTAGTCATCTGACTGAGCAGTGGCACAGGAGGGGAGGGGAGGGTGTGCTGACCATTCTAAAGGACTGTGAGCTGTCTGGGACCTGGCACTTCCAGTGCAAAAAAACTGGGGAAGTCCCAGGCAAACAGGCAGACAATCACCCAGATGCAGGGGCCTCCTCGCTCCAAAGAAAACCCAGGTGACAGCTGTGAGCTAAAAACCTCATCACAGTACACACCAAGAAAGGAGAGGCCTGGCACTCACAGCCTGGCTAGGCCAGAAGCCTGCCTAGGTTTGAGTCAACTTCCTGACATGGAAGGCTATATCAGTCCTGGCACCTAAGTAACCTGGGGATGGTTTGAATAAGAGATGGAGGAGGGAAAGAAGCAGGGGTAGGGATAAAAAAAAAAAGAACTTGGATGCATTATGTGCATGTACCAGTTCCACATAAGGATTGTAAACCGTACGTACTACACGCAAGTACTAATAAACTAAGATAATAAAAAGTGTGTAGAGATGGAGGAGGGAGGGAGAGATGGGGAAGGGGATGAAAAAAGAACTAAGATATGCGTTGCTCACATACCAACTCCCACAAGGAAAATAATGATGTACTATTAAAAATTCAACATTTTTAAAGAAAAAAGAGTGAAATTTGTATTCCTTCACATTGGCCCATAAATCCTCGTTGGGCCTCCTATTCGTCTAAACTCCATTTAATTCTGTCGGTCATTCAGAGCTGGAACCACGGTCTCAGCAGGCAAGGCTTACGCTCACTGCTCTCACCCGATGCTGCGGAGCAGGGCTCGGGGCGCCACAGATGTCACAGGCACCCAGCCGGGCACACGTCCCAGCAGGGGGCGCACTACTCGCCACCAGCCTTCTCGATCTCTGGTCTGTAGTGCACAGGAGACGCAGAAGTGGGGCTGTAGAGTCGGAGGTGGAAGGACGTGAAGGACTGGCGGGAGGGGTGTGGCTCTGTAGTCACTGGTGGAGGAGACGGGGAACAAGGACATTAAAAGTAACCACCATCTCATCCAGTTTCACTTATATTCTCACTCTATGTCCTTGCCAAACATTCCTCAAGCACCTGCTGGATGTCAATCCTAGGCAATCATTGCTTTTCTTTGGTTTGTCACTGCACACCCCAATCTTTGCTTCCACCTTCTCATAACCTCCCTGGGTCCCTCTTCTTTAAGGACGCCCGTCTTACAAGCCCATTCCCCCGACTGCAGCATGATCTCATCCCAACTCCTACAGCAAGCCTGTCCCCACATAAGGTCACATTTTGAGGGACGGGGGGAAAGGATTTCAACATCATTTTTAGAGGGACATAACTCCACTCATAAGAGTGAACTTGGGCAAGTACTTTCATTTCCTCATCTGCAAAACTGGGCTAACAGTCATACCAACTTCTGAAGCCCAAAGGATGCAAAATAAAGATGATATATGCCTAAAGACAAAACTCCCAAAGCAGTGCCTTAGACAGAGTAGTCACCACTGAAGAATTTGCTGTTCTTCCTTGACTCTTCTATTGATTTTATAAACATATCGATTTAGATTAATCACTACTGATTTCACTCCCACACATACATTGTATGTTTGTTTGTTTGTTTTGCAGTGCCGGGGATTGAACTCAGGACCTCGTACTTGCCAGGCAGGCACGGTGCCACTGAGCTACATCCCCAGCCCCCATACATACATTTTTGAGACAGGGTCCCACTAGATAACCAAGTTGCCCAGGCTGGGGTCATACTTGAGATCCTTCTGCCTCAGTCTCCTGGAGTGCTGAGGTTAAGGTGTGTGCCCCCATGCCTGGCCACCCTCACATTTGATCGCTGGCACAACAGAATTCCAACATGGTTTCCAAGGCCACCATGCCTGGCCCCTGGTGACCTCCTGGACTTGCCTTCTATGGTGAACTCTGGTGAGTTACCTGAGATGTCAGAATCGCACTCACTCCAGGCTTCACCCGTGCTCCTGCGCTGCTCCTATACCCAGCTGGCTGACAGCTCCTACTTGATCCTTTAGGTCTCAGCCCTTCAGGTGTCCGTGCTCAGCAGGTACAAGTTACTACGTGGTGATGCCAGCTTGCTGCCCATGACTCCCAGATGCAGCTGCCCAGGAATGGCAACTGACTCATGTGCCGCTCCAGGCCCAGCACCAGCCTCAGCGCCCGGGACACCCACCCTCTTGGTTTGCCTTCTTGACAGTCATTTCTTCCTTGTTTCCTCACCCAATTGGATGCTGACTTTTCTCTGGTAGCAACAATTCCAGAAGACTAAGAGACAGTTATCTTCTGGTGACTATGACTGTTCTGCTGCGACACAGAAGCCTCGTCACCGTCACCGGGGCTGAGTTAGCCATGGGCAGTGTGACCCTCTGCTCATACACGAGATACAGGGCAGTGGTGACCTCTGCGGTCGCCCCAGGACAATACTTCAGAGATGCAGGAGAGGAAAGAGTCCGTGTCTGTCCCTCGCTGAGTGGAAGGACCCTCATGATGACCGGCACACGACACGTGGACCTGCTGGGCTGGCAGAGCCCAGCCAAGGAGGCCCCGATGTCTTTGCTAAGATGTTGCCTTAACCAGCCCCGGTTCTGCCCTACGCTACCCTCCTGTGACACCCGTCTTCTGTAGGTCACCTCATCAGTGATGATATCTCACTGCCGAGATGGTAGTTCAACTCATCGTGAAGTTTTCTGGGTTTTTTCCAGCCGCATATAACTTAGATGATACAGGCACTCAGGAAATATTTTTGAAAGAATATCTTTAGATAGTAAAGGAAGAAAAGACCGACAAGAACGAGACGGTTGGGCATCTACCACAGCCCTGCACAGGGGATTCTTTCATGCACAGTATAACGCAAACCCTTCTCGGCAAACGTGTGTCCATAGAAACTGTATCCATTTTAGAGATGAGGAAATCGAATATGGCAGTGCTGTACATACTATTCAAAATCACAGTTACTAAGTACTGATGCTAAGTAATATTTAATTTTATGAGGAGTTTTTTAGGAGGATTTATGTGAGCATCTTAGTTCCACTTTTTTATTCAGAGTACCGCCTTATTCTTTTGTTTCATTTCCACTTTCAACTGAATTTTTTCGCCTGCTAGCTGAAATGTTAAGCATTCCGATTCTGACTGGTCACTCCCAACTTTGGACCCATGTTCGTTTTTATTCACCCTTCTTAACTTCAACGCCAGCACTGCCCGAGTAGGATGCAGGACCCGCACCATCCCTCTCAGGAGATCAAAGTCCTACCTAAAGGGCACGCCCATGCACGGGGTCTCCCACCTCCCCCGCCTCGCATCGAGTTCCCTTTGGAGCCTCCCCAGTGTTGCCTTGGGAGGGGCCCCCAGCCCACGCTAGCGACCCTCTTGGCAGGAAGCCTGGGTATGGGAGATAAATCCCATTCGAAAGCACACTATTTCCACTCTACAGGGAGGCCTCGCTAAACACCTGCGGCCTATGAGACTGTTCTCCTTAGGAATCTTAGAACAAAACTCACTTGTGCAGCGTTCTGCAAGCGCTTCTCCCCTCGGTGGAAATGAGAGATGGGAAGAACCGAGTCCTTCCTCCCACCTCCCAATGTCTGCTGCTTGCAGCCAGCATTTCACAGATGAATGCTGTAGAAAATGTCTTAGCTGTATCCGGGGAACCTCTAGTGCTTTCTCCCTGTTTCGGGGCGGGGGGCGCAAACAAACCAACAAACACAGAAACTGTCCTTTCATGTAGCAAAGCCCCAGGAATTGGCTGTGGAACAAACCTCGAGAGCTGGAAATCTTGTGCCCTCTCGTGGTCATGAGTAGGAAGTCCCGCCAGATGGTCATTTCCGCAGAAAACAACAGGAGAAACTGCAGAGGGAATGGCCGACAAAAAGAGGATGCCCGAGGAAACTCACTTTGATGGTGGAAAGCCACCGGTCTTAGAGGTTTACTGAAGATACTAGATACAGGTCGTGGGTGTCAAAACTGACGTCTCAGCCGGTCACTAATCCCAGCAGGTTTTATTGAAGTCACCCTGGCCTCTGCCTCCCGGCGGCCCTGAGCCCCTGAGGCTTGGATGGGTTCCCAAAAGAGGGTACTGAGCTGCAGAAAATGCACTCCCCAGAATTCCTCCTAGGGAGGGAAGGCTGTTTCTGAAGGAAAAAATATCTGATAGGAAGCCAAGCCCTGTGTGGACAGAATGGTCTGGAGAGGTCACGAGTTTGTTTTTCAATGCTGCCTGAGAAAAGGAAACTGAGGAGGCTGGAAGAGAAAGTAAGACAGCCAGGGAAGGAAGGCGGCCCAGCCTCCAGGTGTGAGCTCTGCGGCCCCTCCCCACCCCCACCCCAGTCTTCACTGCAGTCCCCACTGCCGGTGAATGGGGGGCCCTCCGGCACCTCGAGGAGATGCTGAACTGTGCTCTTCCCACCCCACCCACCCCTATGAAAAGCCGGAAACTGCTTGTGAGCACAGCCCAGAGAAGCCCAAGGAGGGAAGCCAGGGACCTGGCAGGTGTCACGGAAGGGAAGGGACCACAGTTAACCAGAGGAAGTTAACCTGGCTGCCCACGTTACATAGGCATATATGTCTTTACAGTGACTGTCTCAGCGTGGGTTCTCGGAGTCAACAACCAAACGGAACAGCAATGCCAGCCTAAGGGCTCACATAACAACAAGAGGAAAATTTGAGATGAAGGGTTCTTGGGTGTAGGGACAAAGCTGTGATCTTAAAACAATGTGATGAGCACTGAACATGTTTTCAATTTAGTAACTAGCCAAAATTTCCCAGGGAGAAGAGGATAAGTGAAAGAAGGAGAGGCAGACCCAGACAAGGACCCGAGGTTCAGAGACTTGTCTGAGGTAACATGCTAGTCACAAACAGAAGATCTAAGGCTCAAGCCCAGGTCTTTCGTTGCAAATTTCACACTTTTCTCATCTCCCATGCTGCCTGTCCCACGTGAAAAGCCCATTTTTCCGTGCTTCCTCTTAATGGTGAAATAACTTCACCTGAGAAAAGCTCATAGTCAAATACTTCTCTCTGACCTAATCTACTGCCTTTCTATTGGTGCTAGAAAACCAGTGTTATAAGAGCCCTAAAACTGCCAACACATCTAAAAAATGTTTGGCTCTTCATTGGAGGATGGGACCCAACTGACCACATAAAATCTAAATAAAGAACATATAATGGCTTTTCCCTATACCTTTCATGTGTGGCTAGAAACAAACGTTATATTCCTTGCCAGCAAGACTTCTTTCTTCCACCGTGCTGCAGGTTTGTGGCTTCATAGTGTGTGTAGTCTGACACGCAGACACTCTGAGAGCCAGCAGAGATTTTAGTTATCCTGTCTTGTTAGGGCCCAGCACCTTTTTTTAATCACCTTTTATTAAGTGGGACTTGGGTAGATGACAGTAAGTGTGCAGCAGAAGGAAGGATCCAAATGTTCCTCCCATTTTACAGCCAGAGACAAGAAGTTAAAGGGTTTGGACAGGGTACACATCACTAGCTACAGAACAGCACACTAAGGGCCCAGTTTATGCAAAAGTTTTATGTTTATCCCGTGATGAATCATGATCCAGATTTTTTTTTTTTTTGTACCAGGGATTGAACTTGGGTCCTTGCGCTTGCAAGGCAGGCCACCAAACCGCTGAGCTAAATCCCTGGTCCCATGATCCAGAGTTTTTAAAAAAGGATAAAACAAAGTCATCTACCTTTCTTAAATAAAAGAAATAGTTGAATCTACACAGCCTCACTTCTCCACAGAAACTCTCAGTATGCCTAACCTGCTGGTGCCTCCTTTTTCTCTGGTTCACCCTCGTAGCTCAATAAAGTGGGTTGCTTGGTGTCAGTGAAGGTGACCGAATGTGTGGGTTTACTCTTACTCACCACAAGGGGGAGTCCCTGTGCCCTCCGATTTATTCCCCACCCAGTAAGTGGCTAAAACTGGTTCTACAGCAGCCCCAGCCGGAACAGCCACGTCTAACAAGGGAGAGGTGCAAGTGAACAGAGAATCACAGTACAGCGTTGGGATGAGAGCTGAGTATTGGATGTACTCGGTATGAATGTGAAAAGTCAGGTGGGCACAGAGGGAAATTATTGAAGGCTTTAAAAAGCAAAGTTTCAGCTTACATTGTAACTGAAATAATTGGAAAATGGTATCAAAGCTTTTTAATTAGTTACATTAATTAAATCAGACTTTCCACTCACTAAAGTGACCGTATCTTATATATCTTCTACACTTGAACGACAAGTTTGGCTGAAAGAACTAAAGTATTTTTCACTTAATAATCACAAAATAGAAAAAATGCTCCTCCTCTCAAACTGTAAAGTTTCAGAGAAAAGTATTACTGAGGAGGTGGAGAAGAACCTTCGTACATTGCGGAATATTGTGAATATAAAATTATTTAGCTGCTGTGGAAAGCAGTTTTACAGTTCCTCTAAGTTAAACATAAAATTACCATACAAAATAGGAACCCCCTAGGTATGTATCCAAAAGAACTGAAAACAGATACTTTAAGCAAATCCTGTGCATCCATTTTCATAGCAGAAGTATTCACAAGAGCCAAGTAGTCCAATGTCCATTAATGGATGAAGAGATAAACAAATGTGGTATACACCAATAATGGAATATTATGCAGCCATGAAAAGTATGAAAGTATTGATAGATATCCACTACAACTTGAATGAACCTGGAAACATCATGAAAGAAGCCAGACACAGAAGGTTATATATTGTATAATCCCATTTATATCAAATACGCAGAATATGCAACTCTGAGGAGACAGAATGCAGACTGGCAGCTTCTAGCAGCGAGGAAGAGTGTTGAATGGGGATTGTGATTTTTATTTGGGATGAAGGAAGTATCTAGGAACTAAATGGCAATAGTGGTGGCACAAGTTGTGGATGTCCTACCTGCTATAGAATTGTTGCTTTAGAATGGTTAACTTTATGTAACATGCAAAATTCACTTTAATATATTTTTTATGGTAAATCTGTAGCTGAGAGGTGCTAAGAGCAGGAGGCCAAGGGCATCTTGACAGGTGTCCCAGAGGAGCACACTTGAGTCAGAGATGGTTGCATGGATAAGGGAAGCAGAGCAGGCCGGATGTGCAGTGGGGCTGGGCTTCTGGGAGCAGTCACATGTGCCAGGCGGAGCGGACGCATTGGGATTTAGGGTGAGAGCCCTACCACAGTCTAGTGGGTTAGACAGCAAATCGTTCATGGATCTAGTTTTATTAAGTCTGTATGTCCTGGGAAAGGCTATTTCAAATGCTTAGACCGCTGACCAAGCAAGGGGAGGAATTGCCCAGCCAGCAAGACACCCCAGCACTTCACAGAACAGAACAGGCCCCGACAGGGTCAGAACCAAAGCATTTTTTCAGGAACCATCCACTTTAAGTCTCTTTCCAACCAACAACTGAACAAATAAACAGCAGAAAGCCCAGCCTCTCCCCAGGGCAGGTGCACCCATTCCTGCTGGGGACCTTCAACTGGCTCTCTATGGCACAGGTTTTTGGCCTTGCTTGGGCCATGGGCCCCTGAACATTAAGAGAAACTGAAAGAGCACAATCAAGTGACAGACTACTACTTAGCACTGCAGTAGTGCACTACTACTTAGCATAACTACTGTTTGAGGTATTGCAATGGCAATGAAAGGATCTAAAAATATCTATGATTTTTGCCTGCTGGAGAAGTCATAGACATTGTTACTGCTATGGTAGTTTGTTGCCTATTTTCGTGATTCACAGAAATGCTAAATTTCACTTGGAGGTTAATAAAGATATAGATGTTGCAGATCCCACTCCAGAACCCCAGCATTAATCCTCTAAGAGAAGTTGTAGGCAGCAGCTAAAACTCCCATCTCACAGACTGCTGCCACCGTTGTCTAACAAAAGGAATTGAAAGACCGTGCCCAGCCCAAGTGGCGTGGGCATGGCCCCAGCATGGTCGGAGACAGCTGGGAAGGAAGACACAGTGTGGCTGAAGGAGGACAGTGGCAGAGGGTTGGGCAGGAGGGAGCTGGGGTGGATTTTAAAGGGAAGAGTCAGGAGGAGGGAGCTGCCCAGGGGGCCTGAGGTGTCCTACATGCTGGCTTGGATGCCTGGAACATGATGGCATCTGAGGTTTTTCTCTCCATAGAATGAATGGCTCAAGCAAGTTCTGCTCATCAAGGTTCCTACACCACCAACTAGTCCAAGCTTTATTTGTGTCGTCTTTAAGCAATCCTGTGTGTGTGTGTGTGTGTGTGTGTGTGTGTGTGTGTGTGTGTGTGCGTGTGTGTGTGGTGGATAGGGGCCAAGAGTTGACATATATACAAAAAATTCTCCAGAATTTGCTCTTAACAGACATGTAGTAGAAAAGGAAGAAACCCCAATTGGGTGTTCAGTGCCTTTCCACTCTACCCCAATAGCCAGAAGGCGAGGCCATCCCTAGTTTAAAGAACCTCATTCCAAGTGCCCCTGAAAGGGATGACTATTCACTGTGTACCTCACTCTCTGTCTGAACCACTTTCTCCTCCCCAGTTCTCCGCAGGGTCTTCTCATTGGGCCCCAGCCCCCAGTTACCCTCTCTAATCCTTCTCCACATTATAGATAGTACACTCTTAAAAATACAATTCTGAGTTCTTCGCTCAGCCGAAAAACTATCACTCATCAACTTGACCTCCAAATGATCCAGGGAAAATAATATAACTCCCAACCTGCTAGATGTCAGATATGCTGAGTCCGTACAAGTCCTGAGGAGCCCCAGAGGTTGAGAGCAGGAAATATTATTGAGGGGGAAAGATATAGCTCCCGAGAGAGACCAAAGGGGACCTGAATGTGTTGCCGTGGACCTCACTTTACGGAGGAAGTTCTATAGAGCAAAATGACAAGGTAGGTACAAAATCAAAGGTGGGTACAATGTGGGAAAAATCTATGATCAACCAGTAGGATTACAAGTGTAGCCACTTAGGGAATATTGATCCAATGGGGAAGCAAGTCACATAGCAGGTATACATGGAAAGAACAAGGACCTTCTTGGAAAAGATGAGTCTGGAAGTCCTGGTCACCCACTCCAGTGGCTGATGCCTATTTAGACTTACTGGACTAGGTAATACTAATCATAGTATACTGCTTATCCCTCTGTGAGATATATAGGCATTCTGTCTTTATCTTGAGGCCTAGCCTTCAAGAATGCGCCTCTAGTCACAGCTGTAATGCGTTCTTATCTTCTGTGCTGATTCCTTTGAGGGCTGAATCCTGTCTGACTTCCTATAATATTTCTACCTAACTGAGCTGTCTATAATAAAGTGACTGGAGGGTAGCTCAGTGGTAAAGCTCCTGCCTAGCATACACTGGGATACTACTGGCTGTTCAGTTTCCCATATGTGCCAGGCTTCCCACTTCCAGATCCAATTCAGCTGCCCAGACCTCTAATAGGTCTGTTTCAGCCGGCAGACTAGTGCAGGAACTGTGGTGTGTTTATACATACAAGCACAGACAGAGCACCAAGAGCACGCCAGTGAGTATTTATTGAGGGACTGAGTGCAAATTACCCTAAATACTATTGAATCTAGCTGTTTAAATCTTGCATTTTGTTCTAGGGTTGCCATCACGAAATTGCACAGATCATGTGACTTTAAACAACAGAAGTTTATTTTCTGCAGACAGTTGTGGAGACCGGAAGATCAGGGTGTCGGCAGTGTTGGCTTCTACTGAGGTCTCTCCCCTTGACTTTGTTACCAACAGCTTCCTTCTCATGATCCCCACATGGCCTTGTCTTTGTGAGCACATATCCCAGGTGCCTCTTCCTCTTCTTGTAAGAGCACCAGGCTCTTACACGGGCGCTAGCCCTCTTTGCAGGGTAGCAGCTTCGCTATCAGATTTACTCCAGCAGGGTTGGAGTGTAGGGGATGCTTTCTCAAAATTGAAGACGTGGTATTATTATGTAAAACCTTCAAACCAACTGGAAAATTATTGTTAGAGACACTTTCTGTTTACCTAGACCTACTCAGAGAAGAATATTCAGACAATCTAAAGAAAATCCACCACAGGGAAATGGTTCTTCTGATGGGGTCTGGCTTCCTTGAAGCTGTAGGCCCTGCTCTGCCTCACTCTGAGTATACTGCTGGCCACTTGGGGAGGAGACTAGATTGTAATTCAGTGATGTCCCCTCTCTCCTCCAAGAATCATTCATATGTTAAAGCCCTAACACCCAATTTAACTGTATTTGGAGACAGAGCTTCTAAGGGGGTAATTAAATTCAAGTGAGGTCCTAAGCATGGGACCCTATTTCAATGGAATTAGTGTCTTCTTAAGAAAAAAAAAGACAGGCGCTGGGGAGCTCTTTCTTCACTCACACACAGCAGAATGCACTTGTAAGGAAAGAGAGAAGGAGACCATCTGCCACAGGGACAAAATATCACCAGAAGCAATCTTAATCTTCCAGTACTAGGAGAGAATATATACATGTTTTTTAGGCTACCCAGTCTGTAGTATTTTGTTAATAATACCAGCTTATGAGAAATGCAAAATCCCTGGTCCGGTCCTAGTCCTGCTAAATGAGAACCCCATTTTAACAGGCTGATTGGCATGCACAGTGCTGTTTGGGAGGCCCTGTTCTAGAATACCCACTATCTCAAAACTCTTCCACACTTGATACAGAAATCAAGAACTTCAGCTATATAGTGAGAGACACTATACAAATAAATCAAATGAAAAAAATTTAATGACACGTGTAAGAAACTGTTATCTTAACTCAAAAACATGGGGTGGACATCTGTTGCTTTTGTTTGTCAAGTGCTTCTCTTGCTGTTAAGAACTCCCACATCCTATGCACTGCTCCATCTGGGGTGGGCAAGTGATCAGGCCTGGCCAATCATGACTCTTCATTAGCCTGCTCACTAGGATTGGTCAAAGGCTCTGCCCAAATAGGTCCAAGGGGTGGGGGTGCGGGGTCTCCCTGAGGTTTAATGTACAGATGCCAAGAAAAAAAGGATCTTTTTCCTTTGGATCATAAACTTAAGGATATGAGATTAAAACTGCCAAGCTTCAGCAGGAAAAAATGAGACCAGCCTGCAAAGAAAAGCAGGAGTTAAGAGATGGGAAGGAGGAACCTGATAGCACGGTCTGGCGTCCTGCGGTACCCTTGGATTCACCAGTTGTCTACCCCTGTTTGTGCTGAAGCTAGTTGGGATGGGTTTTTGCCATTTGCAGCCTGTATGTTCAAGTATTAGAATAGTTTTCCCCCAAAAGTCTATTTACTATGGAGCAATATTCAATCCAAAAGTTGTCTAATCTGGCACAACCTATTTTAGTGGTGTGTGCCAGGGATGTCAGTGTGAGGCCCCTGTCTTCTTTCCGACAGTCTAGGCAGTCGAGCTAGTGGGGGTTCCGTGCAAAATGCCATGCAAAATGTTCAGTGCTGCAAGGGGGCCATGAGCAAAGGGTGGCGGGAATACAGAGGAGGGTGGGAGAAGCCCAGAGAACAGAGATGAGGTAAAGGCGCAGCAAAAGACTTAGTGTCCAAATGGACTCTTAATACAGTTTGATGTAAAACATAGTGTTCCAAGCAGGAGTCAGCACTTGCAAAAGACAAGGACGTGTGAGACCCTTGGGGCTTGTGACTTGGTGAGGGCGCAGGACTTGACCACAGAGGGTGACACCGAGGAAAGGTGAGGTGACATTGCAGAGATGGATGAATGACACCATGGCAACGTCTTCTTCAGCCAAAGAACTGGACTGAATCCCGAGCGGCAGCAAGCTAACGTGTGTGTCTGAGCGGGGATGAGCTTTGAGCAGATTTGTAATTTAATAAGATCCCTCTGGAGGTTAAACGGGATCATTAAACGATGAAGCCCTGGGTGGCAGGAACATCTCTGGTATACGCCAGTATGTAGTAAACACTGACTGATTTGGGAAGCAATGACAGTATTAAGGAAGGGAGTAGCAGTAGTGAGAGAAGAGGGCAGCCATTTTGAGACATTTTTGAGTGAGAATCAATAAATTTACTGCATGAATAGACAAAAGAAATCATTAAAAATGACTTAATTTCTCTCTCGGGTGACCTGTTGAGTGAAATAATAGGTCCAGTTTTTCAGGTAAAGATAATAATCTTACTTTTGAATATCTTACATTTGAGGGGCCAGGGAATCCAGGCCCAACCACAAGTTGGCCTACCTGGCTAAAAGCTCAAGAAAGGTCAGGGCAAAAAGCAGGAAAGTTTAGAATTCGCCATCACAGAAATGCAGTTCAGAAGAGAGGGCATTTGTCAGAGGGATTAACCTCTGCACTGCCAAAAAAAAAAAAAAAAAAAAAAAAAA
>NW_022900938.1:35142302-35165422 GCF_012274545.1 Fukomys damarensis | reverse complement strand
AAAAAAAAAAAAAAAAAAAAAAAAAAGTTCAGATTGTGACTCTCCAAGAAATGCATCAAACTCAAGGTCCTTCACAACTATGACATAGGATGGCAGATCTCCCAATGCCCATATACCCAAAAATAAAAGTGGCAAAATGGCTCTGCACTGCAAGTGAGGATAAACAACCAGGACTCCAGCAATTTGACCTCCTTAACATGTCTAGGCCACAAACAAACCATACGCTGTACGAAATTCCGCCTGGCAGCCAATGTTGAGCCATCCATGAGGAGAAATGGCATTCATGTCCGCTAAGCAGACGTTTGAAATACTTCTGCCAACTCCAGGATACTCACTGAGCCAGGAGGGCTTCCGGGCTTTTCACTGTCCTGCCAAACTGGCTGTGTGCTGACGCTCCCTTGCCAAAAGCCCACGCCTGCACCTCCACGGGCATCTGATAGGTTGCCCTGCTCCTTGCGGTGGGCAGGCGTGTGAGTAGGGGAGGGCGTGCTGGCCAGGGAGCCAGGCCCATGGTTAGGGAGACCAGGGGATACACATCTGAGCCTGGGAAGCCGAGATGAGGAAGGGGGATGAGGGGCTTTTACTTTCCCATGTATTTCACTTTAAAAAAGAAGAACTTATTAAGTTTCAAATGAAACTTTTTTTCAAAAAGCATTAAACACTTTAATCCATCATAGAAGGACAACTCAATAGGTCTGTGTGTCAACACCCATTGCTGAACATCATGATTCCAAATAGGTGCTTCTTCACCAAGTCAGGACAAGTTCCTAAAGACTTGCTGAACAAGAAGGCAGCCTCCCGGCCCCAAGTCCTTGCCCATCAGCCTTCTTTGCATCCGTCCCAGCTCAGGTCAGAACATGACTGGAGAATGAACGTAGGAGGAGAAAGTCACCACAACGGTAAATATGAAAGTCGCTGACTGCAAAGACACTTGTGAAATAAGACCGACACCCGGTTACTCATCACAAGTTCATGGGGAATTTGACACTTCGCCCAGACCAACCCAAGTTTATCATACTTAATCTAAGCTACCATGGAAATGATAATCAGGCCAATGATCAAACCTAAAGCTGGCTTGTCCCTGGGCTGAAGGCAGATGGCTGCACGTTCTGGGATGACTTCTTCCTCGGTAAGAAGCAGATTCCTGACTGAATGAGGAGCTCTCTCTGCCAGCCTCGGTAAAGGCCACTGTGAGCATAAATCCCAAGAACCTCAGGAAAAACTAGCTCAGAAAACGGTTCACAAAAGCCAAAGTAAGTGATTCCCACTAAGAAAATCTAATTAATACATTAAGCAGAAATAAAGCAACAGGAAATGAATCTGAAACCAACATATTCTGTTACATTTTTAATACTCTTTACTTTGTTTTGTTTTGGGTACCTGGGATCAAACTTGGGACCTTGCCCTTGTGAGGCAGGCAGCGGTGTCCCTGAGCTAAATCCCCAGCCCTAATGTTCTTTAAATATCAGAAAATTGAGCATATGGAGTTCAAGCGGAAGAGGTAGTTCCTGTAATCCTGTGACATCACGTCACCTGAAAATACCTCTGCCTGAGGCAGGAGGAGTTTGGGAGGGAGGAAGCTGAGGGTCCCCTCACTACCCACTCTCTCCCCGTCACCACTGCCCTCTACCATCCACATCAAAGCACAAGCTTCCTACTGCCATCTCAGTGTCCTTGTCCCCCTACTTTTAAAAAAATGAAACTGTTTTTGTGTACGTAACTACCTAAAATCAGTGGATTCTTGACTAGATTAAGGCAACAAAAGGACTTTTATGGGTAGTTTATGTTCTGTAGACCCAAAGTATGCTGTAATCTGTCTGGAGCAGAGTGTGAATGCTGCCTTTCTAAGGACGTGTGAGAAATTCTAATCCAGCAAGGTGAGCTGTCTTATTTTTCTGAGAGCAGTGCGGAGGTGCATCTCATCACTATTCACAGGTATCACCAATAAAATAGGGTGTAGATGACCAAAAGCAGAACCAATCCATCCATGTTACATAGTGGTATGATCATTCAAATCAACTGAATTTAAAGGCAAATTTACAGTCTTTGTAAGATGCATGTGCTGTCAAAAATGAGGTCACAGCCAGCTAAGCCAGAAGCTGTACTAACCCATGTCATATTTAGGATGCATCAAAAGCCCGTTATTAAACATGCAGAGAACTTGGAGGACTTGGGCCTTTCTTGTGGGAATGTAGAATGATGCAGCCACTGTAGAAAACAGTACAGAAATTCCCCCAAAACCATAGAATTATCACATGATCTAGCAACTCCACTTATTGGTATGTATCCCAAGAAGTAAAAGCAGGCGCAAACAGTCTCCAGACACCCATGTTCATAGCAGCATTTTTCACACTA
The DNA here is from genome assembly GCF_012274545.1 of Fukomys damarensis. Classification (NCBI taxonomy): domain Eukaryota; kingdom Metazoa; phylum Chordata; class Mammalia; order Rodentia; family Bathyergidae; genus Fukomys; species Fukomys damarensis. The sequence goes on along the minus strand of NW_022900938.1, from coordinate 35,163,067 downwards.
GCCGGAAGGCAGAAACAACAAGTTTTCATTGAAGGATCAATAGATAAATAAAATGTGACTCACACATACACTGGGATATTATTCAGCTTTGAAAAGGAAGGAAAGTCTGACCCATGGTATCACATAAACAAACCCTAAAGACATTATGTTAAGTGAAATAAGTCTATTAGGAAAAAAAAAAACTATCTGATCCGCATAGGTGAGTACCTAAAGTAGACAAATTCCTAGAGGTTGAATGTGGAAGGGTAGTTTCTGGAGGCTCTACAGGGAGAATGGTAAGCAAGTGTTTAATGGGTATAGTTTCAATTTGGAAAGATAAAAAAAGTTCTTGGAGACAGAAGTTGGTGGCAGTTGTACAACAATGGGAACATACTTAATGGCATAGAACTCTGCATTTGGGGCCAGGGATTTAGCTCAGTGGTGCCAGGCCTACCTGGCAAGCACAAGATCCAGAGTTCAATCCCTGGTACTAAAAAAAAAAAAACAAAAAACCAAAAAACAGAACTCTACATTTTAAAATGAAAATGACTTTGATCAGCTCACAGAGAACAGCATGAAGTCCAGTGTATGATCATCCACATTCAAGCAGATTCTTATCTACCCCTGAAGCTGATTCGTGTTTTTAATTTATGGTGTCAAAAGCTGTTCAGCTCTTCTTGGTAGTATCTGGCTCCTGACTTTCATCCTGAGCCATTCAATCCCCTCCTCCCAGTAGCAAAGACTCCCCTGAGCTCCTTCAGCTACAGCTAGCACCCAGAGCAACTCTGCTTCATCAGCCGACTCACAGCTGGCTCTAGCCAAGCTTGTCCCTCAGCATTTTAACCCTGCGGGTCCTTTCGGAGTTTATTTGTGCCAACCCTCACCACTACTGTTATCTGAAACCCCTTATGTATGCCAACACGCTCTTGTAAAGAATGAATAAAAGGCTCATCTCCTGAAACCTGGCAGATAGCATTCTAAGGAGTGAATTCTGACAGTGAGTTTAAGAGGGTAGAATTTATTTACCAAATAGTGCTTTAAAATGTCTTAGTTACTGGGCATGATAGTGCATGCCTCTAATCCCAGCACTCTGAGGAGGCTAAGGCAGGAGGATGGCAAGTTTGAGCCCAACCTGGACAATGTAGTGACTTAGCAAGACCCTGTCTTGAAACTGAATAGGGCTAAAGATACAGTGTGAGGACCTTGGGTTCAATACTTTGTACCCCTAAAATAAATAAGCAAATAAATAGTCTTAGTAAAAGGATCAAGGTTCTCTATGGACTTAGAAAAGAAGCCTAGAGATAGTAATCTCCCATGTTTCTAGTCATGTTTTGCTCTTTTACTCTAGTCTCTCCCACTCTCTGCAGATGCAAAACCTAAGCAAACAAAACATCTCAACTTAGAGTATTTTTTCTTCCTTTCCCTGAAACACTGGACTCTTCAGAGTCTTTGGAATCTCAGTTTTGTTTTGTTTTTTTTCCCAAGCAGGCATATCAGAAAATTCTTTTTGAATAAGTATTTACTCTTAAGATATTTTAGTAAATAAATCCAAATAGTTATAAATATGCACACATGCATGTTATATTCACAGTATTTTTTTTTACCTGACTATGCATTTTAACAAATGTAATCTGATTTGAACTTCTCAAGGACGATAAGGGGTAGACAGGATCATTAGGCCTCTACCTTACAAATGAGGAAGCTGAAGTACAGAAAGGTTGTATGTGGCCCAAAGTTAGTGACCAATCAATGAAATCATGACCCACTCCAAGTCTACTTATTTTCCATCCACTTTGCTCTGCGGTTAAAGCAATCAACCAAAGACCACCATTTCTGAATTCCTACTGTGTGTGAAACCCTGAGCTGGGCCTAGAGTATTGCCCATGGATAGCTCAGTGAAAGAGGCAGAATCTATTAGATATGAACTGATCCATGTCAATCACCAAACATCCCTTACCAGCAGTAAACACTTCAAAGTGTCCTATGTCACATAGTAGGATCTGAACTTTGTAGGACTGAGACCTTGACAGCACCTTGAAAGAGTTTTGAGAGATCCAAGAACCTCCAGAAAAGGTTGCATTCTGTGAGTGGTATGAACCTGTTCCAGACACTGCCTAAGTTGGTCTTGGCCAATTGTTTTGCCTGGCATGTCTAGACGCGGGTCTTCTCTATCCTTTCCCATGATGACCCCAACAATGACTCACCCTCTTTTCCAAATTGTGCAAGATCTTACCTACTTACAAGCCTGCCTTAGAGTCTCAGATGTGTCTGCTATGGATTCTGGCCATCTTGTTATGCATCCATTTTGCCCTCCTAAATTGCTCCTCTTTGGGAGCTTCTACTCCTTCCGTTCTGGAATGCTGGTGCTCACCTGTCTCTGTAACTTCATAAATCCTTAAACAAAGACCATTCAAAGATTACTACAGCCAACAAACACTTATTAAGCACCCATAGAAGAAACACATTTATGACCTTTGATTTTTAGTAATCTGTAACCATCGATCACATTAAGAATTAATCTGAAGGTCATTTACGCCTGTGATTTACTCTATGTGTAGGTGGAGTAGGTGGCCAGTGGAAACTGCCAAAGCCTTGCCCAAATTACCTCCCTATCAGAATGCCCAATATGAAACCTGTGGAGTAATCTGTGCATCCAGACACACCCAATAGCCACCATTAAAGAGGTTCTTGCTGACTATTTTTTGGACCCATTAGCAGTACTGTGCTATTAGCTGAACGAAAGTTTCAAAGGAACACTGGAAAGGGACATTTATACAAGGGCAGAGGAAATAAGTCTGAAGCACAAAGCGTTGGCCAATCAAAGCTGGCCTAAGGAACAAACAACATTGAGTGACCTTGGACAATCAGAGGCCTAATGAGGACACACAGCACCAGGGGAGTGAGTGCCTAAAATGCAAAAAATGAGTAGAAAGAGAGGTGGCAAGGGAGGAACGGGTCCTCCACCTTGATTTCAACCTGGGCCAGCCTTGAGCATAGCTAGTGGAATGGACTGGAAGAAGAGATACAGCTTCTCGGTGTCTCCAACCTTGTCGGAGCCTGGGAAGGAACAGATAAGAGTGTCGTAGCTGAAAGTCTTCTATATACTCTCCAGTGTTATATGAATTCCCTGAAAAACAAAACAGGCCTCTGTCTGGAGTTCCCAACCTAATGCTCCCCTGAGGCCTTTACTCTGTTAAGAGGACAAGACAGTCCACACTTCAAATTCCACAGTTCCCTTGAGTCTTCTGGGTAGAGTAGGATCCTGATCTTATTTTTCAATCCATCCAATTCACTGACCAAATTATTTTTTGCACAACATTGTGACCACCTTCCTTTGGTGGTCTGCCATATTGCTAATGTGCCAGAAAACAGCTGAGATTAAAGCTTAATGGAGCTAAGGGAAATAATCTGTAATGAGCATTAATAAGTGCCAAGTGTGAAACTATTAGTGAGATTGTTCATGGGATAAATCGCCTTTGTAAACGGTGTAGGATGCTTTGTGGTCCGCAGATAGCAACCCTCTTTTCTTGATACTCTGTCAAACCCAGGGAAGCATTTGATGTTTCAACTAATTCTCCTGAACAGTTTGTTCCCCTGTAGCTGCTAGAAACCAAAACCATATCTATAATGGGAATTTTAAGTACAAAACTGTACATATTCCATACTTGTAGAATGTAAATAATTGTGTGATTTTTTGCACTTGGTTAGTTTTCTATGCCTCTTTCCATTTTGTACAAGTGAGCATGTGACCCAGATAAAGGACTCAATATTAGAATTTTTTTTAAATGCACAAGCTATGATTTCCTCACTTTTGACTACTTCACTGTCTCAACTTGGTCTAGCTTGAACTACATTTGTCAGAACTTCCTTACAGTTCTAAGACAGAGTTGACCAAAAAAGAAATCTGCACAAGACGTGAAAGATGGCACAAAGCAATGGCTATCATTCTCTAAAGGTGACAGACAGAGAGGTGTCAGCAGCTTCCAGGTTACAATCATTCTCTTGCTCTATGTGCAAAGCACACTGAGACAGTTTCCCCAACTGCCAAAACTACCGACCAGAGAGAAAGGGAAAGCAGCTTGCTGATGCTGCTTGCCACTTCCCTGCGTGCTCCCTGCTTTGACGTAGCCTGTTGCTCCTCTGTGACACCCCTCTGCCATGCCACCTTGCCTTGCAGCCAGCCAGCTATGGACTGAAGTCTTTACGAACTGTGAGGTGAAATAAACTTTTCTCCCTTAAAAAACAAAAACAAAAACAAAAATCTACTGACCGACAGCATCCCACTGCCCATAGCCAGATTCTTGGCCACGGATCTTCAGAAGCAATGATTATATGGATAACAACTTTCGACCAGCTTTTCTTCATGATTCTATTCTGGCAACAGGATACATCTGGTTTCTCAGAGTCTCCTGCAATTTTTAAATTACCACCTGCGGGGGGGATTAGCAACTTTCGTCTCATCTTTCAATTCCTCCTTCCAGCCCCTTACTTCCCCAGCTTCTCCTACAATTCTATTATGAATTATTTCCTCCATAATACTCTTATTTCCCTGATTAAATCCTGAGCAATTCCCTTTCCTTACCATGCTGGGAGCAGCCAACCAAACAAAGAAATTTCACACCAGAGCCAAGAGTTGGCTCCATACTTCTTATCCCTAAAGAAAGGCCTACAAAGCTAAAATAAGTATCTATTAATAACTCTCATCCTAAATAGACATGAAGCATATCAGGTAATAGTTTATGTATATTCTCTTTATTGCTGTGTGAAATCAGAGGGCCTGGCCTGGTGAAGGGCTAAGAAGTTATTAGTTTTAAAATTATCCTTTTTTGGATTTCAGAGATGGTATTAAGAAGGGTGAATGTCAATTATCTGTAAATGTTGATGTGTCCATTGCATTTGCTAGTCCGCAAGGCACAAAGGAAAAGAAAATCGGAAGCCACGGTTACCACACCCTGTTTAAATGATAAACCTCCCATCTTTAGTCTTGAGCTGTGTACAACATAGCAATCATAAATACCTGTTCACCTTCTGAAAGTGTATTACACAAGAGCTCACCCAAGCACTAAGACGTCCCTTTATTATTCCCATATTTCACCTGTTTGCACACCCTCCAGGGTCTCATCTCAGTCTCTGCCAAGCACAGCTTCTCCTGATTATCTCGTGAATTCGTCCATAAGCAGCAGCCAATTCTTGCTCACTTGCTTGCTTTCTCTACACTTCCTTAAGTGCCCAAGGGACCATCCTGAGCTCCAAATCTCTCATCGGTTGGGACTCAGGAATATTCTGCTGTGTGGTATTAAGCAGGGCAAGAGGACTCACAGATGGCATCACATGTATTACCAGAGTGGCTCACACATGAAAAAGGAAAATGACAAGAAAACCTAGTGAGTCACCAAAGAGGCACCTGCCCATGGTAGATGTGTGTGTGTGTGTGTGTGTGTGTGTGTGTGTGCTATTCAGTGGACAATATAAAAATATAATAAAAATAATAGCAGACATCCAGCAGCAGGGAACCTAGGGGAACTGAGTTTTGTGTAGTCCTTTCCCTGTACTCATTTGCTAATCACGCATCATCACACACATCTGTTGGGGCAGAAAGTGCTAGTTACCCCAGGATACACTTGCTCTTTTAGAGTGTCCACAGTTATTTGAGCACACAACATCAGGAATCTCACCTCATGTTCTACTCAGCTTTGCAGCTAGTCATAGACAAATGATTAAATTCTGGCCAAAGTGTTGCAAAAGTAGAGATTACTTGGAAGTTTCCAAAAGTCTCCTTAAGAGACCACTGAGATGTATCCTTCACTTCTTTCCCTCCTCTTTCACCAACTTCTTGAGATGTGGAAATATTATATTGAATTCTATCTTGGACCATGACCACAAGAGCCATACTTTAGGGACTATGAAAGCAAAAGCTAGGATTGGGGATGCAGCCCAGTGGGAGAGCACTTGCGTAGCATGTGCTAGGCTCAAGGTTTGGTTCTCAGCACCGCCAACCTCTCCACACACATAGCCGAAAGTGGCGTGGGTTACCAGTGACTGAAGAGCCCCTGCATGAGCCAGCTTTGTATTATCACAATGAAATACTTGAGGAAGCAAACTTTATAAAAAGAAAATGTTTATTTAGCTCAGTTTCAGAGGTTTGTGGGCAAGGTGACTGCACTGGCTCAGTTCTCTGCCTTCCCCACTGCAATCATGGAGGAGGCGCGTATGTGGAAGGACTAAAATTGAAACAACAAGACAAAGAAACTGGGATCCCTCAGTCCTCTCCAAGGGCACACTCCGAATGACTAAAGCCCTCCCACCCGTTCCACCCACCAAAGGTTCTAATTCACCAAATTACCCAATAACACCACCCTTGTGACCAAGCCTTCAGCCACAGTGGGGCTTTAGGAAAGACAATTAAACAAATGAACCACATTCAATTAGATGATAGCACCCCACTGCCACACTTTCGGATGATAGAGAAATAAATTTCTATGTTGTTTAAAACACCATTTTCATATCTGTTTTATAGACCGATTAAATGATAACAAATACATGTGTATTTTCAATTGTATTTACACGCTGCTAAGATGTGTAACATAAGCCAAGGGTGGTGGCACATATCTGAAATTCCAGCGCTAGGGAGGCTAACTCACTGTGAGTTACAGGCCAGCCTGGGCTGCATAGTAAGTTCAAGCCCACTTGGGCTACATAGGGAGACCCTGTCTTTAAAAAAAAATATTTATAAGATAAATGCCCAATTTAAAAATTATTGTATTAGCAATAGTTTTGACAATATTTATTTTAATCCGTAGAAAAAAACACTCTTGCAGTTTTTCTGGAAATTTTTCTCATTAAAAAATATTCTCAAAAATGTTAGGTCTCTCCACTCTGGGTACTAGGGTAGCTACTAGAAGTAGATACAGGAAGAAGTAGGAGTGCTACCAGTTTGTGGGGGTGCTGCAGTTTCCTTTTAGAAGCGATTTGAAGGTCCTTTCTGTTCCAGACAAAAAACTGAACAAAACAACCATAAACAGTGGCAGAGTTTCACATTTATTAAAGGTAGGAAAAAAACCAAACAAACAGAAGGGTAGGGAGAAAACGAGCTCTAGAAAGACAGTTTGAGTCAAGTAAAAAGGGAGGGAAAAATAAAAATACACCCCACATTGTAGGGTGGGTGATCATGAAGCACCATAGTGAGCGTTTAATGGCGACTGTTTCTTTAATAAAAATTTTCCACTTTGGCATCATACCTAGGTCATCCTGTCAAAGACCTGCTGAGTTCTCAGGAGGAGTCCATAGGCAGAGTTCTGAAAATTGTTCTCTGCATGTGTTCGGTGATCTCATCATGCCTCCTTAACCAGTTAGTTTTAACCACACTCTATCTATCTATCAGGAGTAGAAGGGAAAACACACAGTTACCTGCACCCATTCACCTGTTAATCTACTTGGCATAACTGGAGAGAGAAAAGGTGTCCAAGCTGGTTGCCTGGCCAGTCTTATAACCTTGTTCCTCTAGGACTCATCCTATGAGACATTCATTCGTGGTTTTTGCTGCAAGGATATCTTTACCGCCTGTCTCTTATCCTCACCATGCATTGCCACTGTATTTATATGGATCTTGAACACCACCCTGCTCAGATTCCCAGGAGTTCTAATTCTATCTTGTCCTGTGTTTCCCTCATTTCATCAATGTCAGTTCTTCCAGAATCAAGGTCTCTTTAGCCTAACAGGCCTCTCTTGACTCTTTACCAAGATCTGAAATAGACATGTTTTGGTCAGAGAAGATATCCACTGGTCAGCCATCCCTTCATTCAAATGCATTAATTACATCTTTGTCACATGTCAACCAAAACTCAAAACGCAGAACACAAGACCCTTTACTCTCACAAGAGCTTCCCTGCTCCACATTTTGTGGTCTGTACTGAACCTTTGTGGGCCCCTAAGAAAGGTCAGCTTTGGTAACACGTGAGGTATTTCTCTTCTATGGGCTTTCTCTGGCCCTGCCCCTAACAGAGTTGTTATAGGAGGTCTCTCCTCCCCAAGGTTTCTCCCCCTCTGTGCTCCCTCTGTATCCCCACTCCCTTTTCTGTGCAGAGCATTTAAACTCAACTCCAAGCTCAAACCACTGTGTATAGCCCATATCTCCAGGCCTGTGGTATCCTAGATGCTTAAACCATCAAAGACCTGTAAACAGAGGCCTCTGGGAGGGTCCTGGTCTGAGTTTTTCCCTTGGACCTTCACCCATTTCTTGAAGTTTCTCATGTGCATTAGTTCCAACAAGCACAGTGCCCTTCTCAAAGACCAGTCCACCAGCAGCTAAGAGAGTAAGATGGCTCTGTTCACTTTCATCCTGTGGATTTCCACAGCACTACTAACCTTATTCAGACATCTCCTCAATTACTGAGAAGAATGCAGTGCTTTTAATTTTTTTTCTTCTTAAAATTCGTGTTTTTGGCAAGCATAATCTAGAGCAGTTCTGCTCATGTGCTTAATTGCAGGCAGTATTTTCTTAAATGGGACTTTTAAATAGGGCTTTGATATTTGCTGGTAAATAAATTAAATGGGTGTTTAACAGAACGGACCTGGTTGACTTTATCTTGGCATATTAGTTAAGATTCTCCAGGGAAACAGAAGCACAACAGTACATATGCACATATAAGAGATTTATTATAACAATTGACACATGCAATTATGGAAACTGAAAAGTTCACAATCTGCCATCTAGAAGCTAGAGAACCAGGAAGGCCAGTGGTAGAATTCAGTCTGAGAATAAAGACCTGAGAATAAATGAAGGTAGAGGGAACATGACACTGGTGTAAGTCCCAGAGTTTGAGCCCTAAGATCTGGAATCTGAAGTCTGAGACAGGAAAAAAATGAATGTCCCAGGTCAAGAAGAGAGAGGTTGCCTTTTCTCCACTCTCGTTCTGTGCAGGGCCCTCAACATCCCGGGTGACACCAGTCCACATGGGTAAGTGAGGATCTTCCTAACTCTGCCTATTGATTCAAAGGTAGATACTGCCAGAAATGCTGTAACAGATAGACACACCAGAAATGTTTTGGTAGCTATATGGATATCCCTCAATCCTGCCAAGTTGACACATAAAATCAATCATCACACTTGGGGGACTGATACAGAATCAAGTGAGTTTGACCTTTAGCTCTGAGACTTAAACTACACACACAATTCCTGGAAGATTTCATTAACCTCAACAGCATAAAAAAAGACATTATTCTTCAGGAGGGTATATGGGTAGGAAGAGCATTTATTTTGCTCAGGACAGTTAGGACATAATTATAAATAGAAGTCTTCTTCAATCTCAAAAAATGTTCCGTGTTGGATGATAATCTATATGGTCATCCTCAGCAAGTCGCCTGCAGTATGGTACTCAGTGCAATGACTGAGAGTGTGGGCTCTGTAGTCCAATAGCCTGGAGCCAATTCTTGCTTCCCGACCAGAATACCCAAATTATTAGGGTCTTAGCTTTTAGTAATAGAAACTGACTCTAGCTGATTTCAGCAGAAAAGGAGTTATTTAAAAAGAGTAGGGGTGGCTCATCCAAAACTGCCAGGAGAGGCATTGGACCCTGCAGAGGGTGGGGCTTGTGAACAACGCCCAAAATCACACTGCAGAAGTGTTCTGCCGTGGAAGCTAGTGCTCTGCCCTTGAGCTCCATGGTGCCTCATTTCTTTGTCCTGTCCCTCCAACCACCTTCACTGCAGTCCCTAGAGTATAGGCTCAGTTCAGGGACCTCTACCATCCTCAGATGCTGCTACAGCCAACACTAGCCCTGAGAAGGCCTGCCTGCTTTTTTTTTTTTGAGGGTTTTACTGTGTAGCCCAGGCTGGCCTCAAACTCATTGCAATCCTACTACCTCAGCCTCCTGAGTGCTGTAATTACTGGCATGCACCACCACATCGGGTTTCCCCTCTTCTTTATGCCACAGGTCAGCTTCAAAGTGAAGCTCTCAGGTCACCCTTCCTAAGGCCATTTCACATTTCTCCAGGATATATACTTTTACTTTGCATCTCTGAATCCCTAGCCACCATCCACATTAAAGCTCCTGCATTTCTGATTTAACCATCTGGGAATACTCTCTGCCAATAGTTATATGAACATATGAGTTAATGAGCTCAAGGCTCTTCTATGAGGCTATAAACCATCACTATTGTATATATAAATAAGAAAAAGGAAATGCAAAAATCCTGGATTTGATCTAAAATTACTATAGGGACATGCTCAGACTTCATTTAGAAAAGCAATAGATACTGACAAAAAAATCATTAACCTATATCCATCACCACAGTAGAATGACATGATATGGCTTCTTTATGACTTATATGGGGCAAGTTTTTACAGTCCAGTTCTCAGGACAGTCAGAACCTAGAATTTACACATTAGCCACTAACCTTGCTAAATCATCAGTTCATTATCTCTATACCTTTGAGCTCTCTAGAGAGGTTTTGAGCACGGAAACTTGGTCTCTACCTCCACTCAGATGTACCCTATTGGTTTGGCAAAGAAACCCAGGCAAATAAATCATGGGGTGACTGAGCAGAGTCAGCATTAAATGGAGCAGCAGATGCTGTTCAGGCTGATCTCTCTGAAGCTGGCATTCCCACCCTCAATGAACAACTGAGATATTGTCCATGTTTCCCAAACTCCAGAATTAGGAAGCTGAGTTTGGGCTACTGCTGTCCAATGAATGCAATAGACAACAACTGGATGTAAAAGCGATTCAAGTATTTCTACACCCTACCATGCCTTTGGGAAAGGAGGCTCTCAGGGTGGTAGGTGGAATGTTCTATTGTAATTACAAACCACTAATGAAATGTGTTTAAAGTTTTTCAAATAATAAGCAAATTCAGACTGCAGTTTTTACTCCACCATCGGATGCTGTGAGGAAATAGTGACAACTGTTTCTTCCAGATTTCCCTATGTCTAAAGCCATGAGGTGCTTGTGGAACCAGAAGGGAAGAGAAGATAGGAAGCCAAGCTACTTCGCTGGTCTGGATCCTAATTCCTCTGACACACCATATAGATTCCTTAAGCTTCCTTTCCTTGAACCTTGAGATTTTGTAGAAAATAAATTTTGATCGTAAGATTGATGACAGTAAGGTTATTTCTGCTAAAAGCAAGTTTGAAAGCCAAACAAACCACCTATCTTTCACATGAAGGCAGGTACAAAATGAGTGAATTGGAAGAAAGATCTGGGTTCAGTATAGCTAATGTCTGTGAATAAACCAGACATTGGCCTTGTGGAACTTTAGCCAGCCTGAAGAGCATCTTGGTGGAAATCAGAGAGAGAGAGAGAGGAAGGGAGGGAGGGAGGGAATACCAACTTTTGAGTAGCTGAAGACTTGGGGAACATTGCTCTGGATTGTAGCAGAAGGCCTGGGGCATATGGACTGGTGTGGGCCCTGGTTGAAATTTAGTCCTCATTGCCCTGAGGCAGCTGCCTGAGCTTATTTCATGGGCTGAACTTCACATCAGTTTCTTAAAGGAATTTTCTTATTATTTGTTGAAGACAGATTGTGAAGATATAAAAGCAGTGGGTTGATGTTGCTGCATCACCCCCAAAAGAAGTTGAAGTCCTAACCCCCAGTACCTATAAATGTGAGGTTATTTAGAAATGGGGTTTAGAAATGATCAAGTTGAAACCATTAGGATGGGGCTCTAATGCAATATGACTGTGCCCTTATAGAAAAGGGAACACTGGACACAGAAGCAAACACAAACAGAGAAAAGATGACTATGAAGAGACACGAGAAAAACCACCATCTGTAATATGTGATCAAAAACTATGGTGAATACTAATTTTTAAAAAATCATTACAGAAAAAATATATTGCCAGGCTGGAGATTTAGCTCAGTGGTTCCACGTCCTGCTTCACAAGCCCAAGGTCCTGAGTTCAATCCCCACAACCCTTACCAAAAAAAAAAAAAATTGCCATTTATCCTTCTCAAAGTCCTCCCTCTCACTTGAAATACACTTGTCACGCCACTCCTGCCACTTTCTGAAGCAGTTCTGGAAATCCTCTTTCATGAATGTCTTTAGTTATGCTGCCATGTCTGTCTCAATACCCGGAATCAAAACATGTACCTTTAATGGTCATTTTCACTGTGGGAAAGAGCTAGAAGTCAACAGAGTGCCCGGTAAAGGGAAGAAAGTCAAGGAGGAGGATATGCTGGGATGTTTTTATGAGTCTGCTTTTCCATTAGATGGCGCTTGGTAGCAGCATTCATGGTTACTTTATCACTTCTTGTAAAGATACAGTGGAAAGGACTTCTAGAATTGCTTCCAAAAGTAGTAAGAATCACGGGATAAACATGTTCAAAGGAAGGGATAATATTTTAGGAGGAGTCATGTCAGTGTGTCTTTTCATATGATACATCTTTCAAAATTAAATATTTACCATATATTTTTATCACTCCTGCAAAACAAGACATTCTGAGGCTACTGGAAACTCGGGAAGAGGCTAAGAACAGGTCATTCGTTCCCTATGACTTTCAGAGAGAGGACAGCCTTGCCAGTATCTTGATTTCAGACTTCTGGCCTTCAGATTTGTGAGACAACAAATTTTTATTGTTCAAGCCATCGATCTGTGGTACGTTGTTAAGACGTCTCCAGAAGACTGATGTAGAGGCTAACTGGGGTAGCAGCAGAAGGCAAAGCCTCCAAGTACGACCTTGGTTAGGCATCAACAGAGGTCACTACTAGCCCACACTGTCTTCCGAGGCATATCTGAGGCAAAGAGGAGCCTAGGAACTGGGTTGTAGAAGTGTGCACTGTGAGGGGGATTAGGAGGTACAACTCTGGAGGAAAGGTGAAGGACACCCTAAGAACCAGCCAGAGCTATGGGGCTGTATAGGCTCTAGGCCTCTGCAGAGAGCTGCCAGCAGACACCTCTTTAGCAGCACAGGAATTAGATTGACCTGTAGAGCCTGGGGTTTACAGAATAAAGGAGGAAATGTCTAAAGACCGAGGCTGGGGTTAGGAAAATCATGTTCAGAGCCAAGAGTCATGAGGCAGGGAGAGAGGAACTTCCAATTGGGGTCAGAGCAACTGCACTGAAGGAAAACAGGAACAGGGCTTTTCAAAAATAACAAGTTAATATTACTTGAATTTTGCCTCTATAAAGATAAATAAGATCAAAAGTAGAAATGTGTATTAATGGTCATTATTGATGGGTCTAGCTTCTTTATGATGTACAAAAGCCGAAAGAACATTCAATGTTTTTGGGGGATTTTCACTCAGGCCAGAGAAAGATACCCCATGTCTGTATGATTGCATATACCAAAAATTTAATTGGCCTTGTTAAACAACATTTCTGCATTTTTAACCATATTTCCTATAGACAAACATCAAGCCATAAATCTCATGTTTGACCCAAGGGAACCGCCAAAGCAGTTACTAATTCAAAAATGATAGTCAGATGGCCTAAGAGTGAATTTATTGAGTATCATGTTACATTTGCAAAACAACCAGAACTGAACTGAGCCCGCAAGTGAGTTGAAAATCAGTGTTTCAGAGCAGAAATAGAATAATGCATGAACTCTACCTGTTCTTTATCACATCTAAAGAGAGACAGAGGCACTGCGGTTTTCTTTTCTGTTTGTCATTCTTGACTTACCCACACATAAATGAACTGGCTAACCAAGGTATAATCACAGAGTCCCAGATGGATCCATTTTCTTGGACAGTTTCAAATCATCCCATAACCACATTCAGCTTAAATATGGCTCCTTTGTAAACCCATGAAAGGAATGTTACATTCTTCTGTCATGTAAAATGTGAATGTTATCCAGGCCTCTCAGTGTGCCAAAGACTGCCCAGATGTTTATTATTCAGAATCCTTCCAACAAGGAAAACCTGGAGTTCTTTTTTTTCTTCTAAAGAAAGTTGTTTTTTACTGTTACAAGAAAGAATCATAAACATATCACATACTAACAACAAAAAAACCCTATGAGATCTTTGAAATACAAATAATCATGAGAATGTTATTTTCCAACTTTGTTTTCCATAGCAGTTGCAATTAACTGGTGTGTATATGACATTTATCTTATGATAGATACGAAATATTTCCATATCATTCTGTGCGAACAATCTCTGAAGAGTGTCACCTGAAACTTGTAATATTTCCTGGAGATCTTAAGAAATGAGGACAAAGGCCAAGTAAGTGTCATTAAGCATGGTTTTACCAGATTAAAAGAGCTTTACAAAAACTGCAGTGAAAAAAAATGCAGTGACTACATAGGGTCACTTGATAATTGAGCATTGTAAATTGTATATATTCTACCATGTACAAATCACACACACAATACCACCAAGACGATGACTGGATCAGAACACCTTTACCTAAAAAGAATTACAGTGATAAAGTGGCACTGTCAACATCTGACGAGGAATTATTATGTCCTGGCCAAGGTGGTCGGGCTTTGTATAAACCACTTCCTGGGTCCCCACAAGTCTGCAGAGCATAAATTATCTTCATTTTACAGTTAGGAAGATGGAGGCTTAGGGAAGTACTTGCCAAGCATCTCCATCAAGACCTGTGAAGTATCTGAGATTTTACCCTGCTTGCAAGCTCACAAATTAGCCTCCTACAGCTTCATGCAAGCTGCAGGAGATGTGGGTCAGAGGCCAAGGATTTTATATTCAAAGCTCTGCAGCCAGTATGAGCTTCATGTACACACCAGTTTCATAAGTATGGTGACCAACAATTCCAGTTTGACCTGTTTCAGTTTTAATACTGAAAGTCCTAGGTAAACCAGGACACCTAGTCACTCTTACTTTCCCCTTGCAGCCACGCCCCACAAAGGTAACAGGGAGCTGCCATGGCAGGTGCTCATACAGCAGGCCTGGGTCACAGCCGAGAAATTCAAGTTTAGGCAAACCCCATCTTTTAAGGAGGCTGAAATATAAACTCAGCCCAAGTTTTGCCCCCCAAAAGATAATATTTATATTATCTTGGATCATAAATGAATCTGTCTACTGCCCTGAAAGGAGACACTATATCTTCTAAGACAGTTCACTATACAAACATCCTTGAAAAGATTACTGATACAAAAGCTGTCACAACAAGGCAGAAATATGAGAAACTCATCAGCACTTACAGGTGGCTAATAAGTAGTGAAGCCAATATTAGACCATGATCCAAAATAAAGTTAAATGAGTTGCTTGTGCTAATTGACTTCTAAGGGATCTTTCTGTTCTGAACATCTATCCCTTTCCTTCTACATTATTACGATTTGCTATTTTCTTTCCACTTCTTGTAATAAATGTCTTACACAAAATGATGTTATTCTATCTCAGCCTTTAATCCAGGCAGAATTCCAGCAACAAAGCTGGGGTGTATATTTTAATTTCAGAGTGATTTTTAAAACATGTTCCATTATAAAAAGGAAAGCAACTAAGATTATATAGCACAGAACCTCATTTTTCACAAATTTTCATTGTACATGTTGACCACATCATCAAATAGGTATGACTTTTTTGAAACAAAGTTAAAAGTCTATTTTTTCCGGTAATATTCTGATCAAATTCTCTTTTCCTTTCTTCTCTAACTGGAGGTGCCAGCAGGGACAGATATTACACCATGTTTTTAGAAGGTTATTTTGATTTCCTTTCTGGGTAAAGCTGGTTCTTCTATATATTGCTCTCTAAAGATCAAAAGAAGATGAAATGAAAAAGCAAATAAGCAAAGGGCCAGGGATTTAGCTCAGTGGTACCATGCCTGCCTCGAAAGTGCAAGGTCCTGAGTTTGATCCCCAGTACCAGAAAATAAGTAAATAAATAAGCAAACAGAACAAAAGACATGTGATGAGAAAATTTCTGTATTGCATAAATAAAAGTTTTCTTTAAGGACATTGTGACCAAATGAACACACAACAGTTATAAGTAAAGAATGAGGAAAAAAAATGATGGAAACAGCCCATCCTCTGGATAGTTGGTAATTAAGTTGCCCTTTGGACTGATCACAGTAGGCAGAAACCATGTAGATCACTTTGCAGGTCCACTTATAGTCCCCTGTCTGGAGTTAGCAGGCTCTTCAGGGACTATAAGATTAAAAATCAAGATCCAGAGATTTATTGAGTGCATTTAAGAGGTTAGTGGAGGGCCAGAGATTTAGCTCAACATGCCTGGCACCACGCCTTCCACTCAAGAGCAAGGCTGTGAGTTTGATCCCCATACCAAAAAAGAAAAAAAAAAAATTAGTGGAAATTATATGCTCTCCCACCAGGTGCCGCTGGGAGTCACACCATGCATCTCAATGCATGAAGCAGAAATAACTTCACAAGGAAGGAACGGTGTGGCCTTTCACAAACCATAGAGTATTTTTCCTGCCTAAACATATTCTGATTCGATTTTAGCCAAACTGCCTAAATAGACTGATTTTGGACAGAGAGTCAGACAGCAACTCCTGATTCCCAAACTGCCCCAGATACCAACCTCTTTGCTAGAATTTTATTGGCAGTAAGGAAATCTCCATCCAAAGCTTTGGTTTATATATTTGATGAAGAAAAGTAGAAATAACTGCTTATTGAGCACAGCTTAGCTGATAAAATATTTCAAAACATGGACTGCATGGAATAGAAAACAATGAACAGCATTGCTTAGAATGGAGCTCTTCTTGCTAAATGAAGGGTTTGGCATACTAGGAAAAAAAAACAATGCACTTGGATTGTGCATGATAATTAAATAAAAGCTAATTTTCAGTAAGCTTTTAAAAAAGAAGAAGAAGAAATACTCTTTTGAGACCTAAAGACTGTTTTCTACTGCCCCACACAAAACACGAAGATCCTTCTCTGGCTTGGGAGCACAGGCACACAAGCCTTATTAACATTTCTCCTTTTAAATTGAATGGGTTTCAGCACAGGATATTTCTGCTTTTCTGAAGCATTTCCTGCTGGCTTGAAAACACAGAGTGCTGGCATTTAAAAAGGGTCCAACATTCTATGTACATTTGTTCTTGAAATCAGCTCCCCTCCCCCACTCACCCTACTCCATCCAATCTCAAGGTATTCTTTGCATCATTTTTTTCATGTTCTTCTGCCCCGCCCCCCGCCCCGCACAATTTTGCCTTCTTTGCTGGCTGACATGGCTGCTTTCTGACCTTTTCCATAGTTCCCATGCCTCCAATTCCTTTGTTTGGTATTTCTATTTTTGTGGACACACACCGACAGCAAAGGAGAATCCTTAAAACAATTGTTGATCATACTGTTTTGTATTCTGTCTTCTCAGTACATCAGTAAGATTCTCTGATGACCTGAGAGAGTGGCCCCCTCTTTCTAAAGTGGATTTCTAGAGTCAGACCAACCAGCTTTCCTGCTGATGGCTTCTCACGCTCCATAGCTAAGACGGAAACATCTCCCACCACTGCCTATCCTGGTAGGATTACATACCTTCTCTCCATGCCAACCACATGCCGATGTGATTCGAATCACAAGCAGATCCTATTCTCAGAGTTCCCAATCCCAGGCAGGTAGAAGTGTGTACAAACATAAACATGCTGATGTTGCAAGTCAGTGTGTGCTAAAGTCTCCTGAGGGTTTGAAGAAACTGTCTAGAGTCAGAGTTCTTGTCCTGATTAGTCTGCATCTTACAATATACAGCTATTTCTACCTACACACAGACACAGGATTTCAAGTAGAACATAGCAATACTCCAAAGCAAAGAGAATCAAATGCGAACATTGGAGTAGTTTTCTTTTGTGGTGTTAGGTATTACTGATCCCAAGGCCTTGGGATGCATTCTACCACTAAGCCACATTTCAATCCCAAGGTTGATCTTAAATCTCTACATGAAGTTGCGATCATATAGGAAAGAAGGAATTGTTTTATCATGATCTACTTTGAAAAGCTTATCTTGCAGAAATTAGATAGTTGGGTGGGATAATCCACTAAATCTTTTAATAATATAATATAAAATTTTAGAGCTCCACAAGGTGGCACATGCCTGTAATCCCAACACTTGGGAGAATAAGGCAGGAGGATCACCACAAGTTTGAGGCCAGCCTGAGCTACATAGGGAGTTCAAGGTCAGCTTAACCTAGCAAGACTATCTCAAAAACCAAAGGAAAAGAAAAGAAATATGTGTGTACTATTCTTTAAAAATCTCCAACAAACTCTATTCAAGAACAGATTATTTTTAGGAAAGTGAATATTCTCTCACAACTCCCCTGCAGCAATACTTGAAATCAAATTCTATTAGACCTGTCAGTATCTTCAGATTTTCATTTATTTTCCAATTTCTAAAGCACATCAGCCATTTGTGCATCCAGAACCACATGTGTTCCCGGTACAACATCCAATCTAGAGAACAGAGCACAAGCATCTCCTTTCTATGTGCATCTGCTCCCCAACCCACGAGGACGTCTTTCACTTGAAGACAAATCACAGCAGTTCCTTTTATACCCACCAGGGAAGGGAGGCCCAAGGAGGGCCATCTGTGGAATCTTTCAAGAAAGAGACTTCCCTCGCAGTCTCAATCTCATCAATTTATCACTTTAGCTATCATTTAGGATGGGGGCGATAATACGTTATTAACTAATAGAAATGATGGAGTCTTAAAAACAAAAGTCATAATTATTCACAGTTGCATTTCTATACCTTTATTTGAACAATAGATAATTATCTCTTACCCAAGATGTCCATGAAGTCTTATTTATTTTACTTAAATGGTAAGCTCTATAAGCAATTGCAGATACTGTACAAAGACTTTGGGAAAGCAATTTGCCATTGAAAAATCACTTTAACTAGTGGTCTTCGAAGAAATGAAATTTAAAAGTAACACAAAACAAACACACTTGATTCCCTTTAAACAAGTTCTTGAGGACCTAGGGGTGGGTTCAAATATCAGATCTTGTGAGATTTCACTCATCAACTCTACAAAATACCATGATTGGGAAAGGTTGGATGCTTGCAGGACCATCTCACAGACTCATGAAGTATGGAAATCCTCAGCCCCACGGGAGCTGAGCAGCGTGGAGGCAAAAGAAAACAAATGCTCAGGCACAGACAAAACAGAGCAAGCAAGAGTTCTGAAAAGCCTGAAGTCCAAGGTGGTCACAGCTGAGACCTCGGCCAAGAAGAGCTTTGGAAAGAGTCTCCAAGCCACCCAAACTTTTCCAAAACATTTCAGAGCCAGCTGGCAGAAGCACTGAAACTGAATCATAATAAACAAGATGAAAGAAAGCCTTACTCCAAATCAAAGGAAAAGGAAAAGAAGAGAAATTCCCTGAATCCCAACACATTTTGACACAGCGAGCCAGCAAATTAGTTGCACAAATACCTGACAGCAAAATGCTAAGGTGGGGACCGAAGTGAACTTGAACCAAAAGGGCAGAGTCCTCTCCCTTGAGTCTCCCCTCACATTAAATAGGAAAGTCAACTACACACATTGCACATGCTCTCCTCCCCAAAACAGAGTTGCTGTTTCTGCTTTGGAACTTTATTTTCTTTAGAGAGACCAATTTTGTTTTCTTTACAAAACAGCATTCTTTAAAAACAGAATGTCAGGTACAGTGACAGATCAACCTCAACATTACACAAAGACAACCACAGTTTATGTGCCTCTTGATGTGACTCAGCAGGAAGTGCACAATGACACCCCTCAAGTATGCTTGCCAAAGAAAGTAAATCAAACCTCAATCTGATCGAGCCTCCAGATCTAAACACCAGTTTGCAGGAAATAGAGCAGGAGCGTGCGTTCATGCAACATGCTGAATGCACCAAGTTCCAGAGTGTGGCAAGTTCTATAGGACTAATGACCCAGCGTCTTCAATGAATAAGTTGTAAAAGAAAAAAAAAATCCTAAGTAAAAGACACCTAGACAGAGATTTTTTTAAAAAATGTTTTATTAGTACATGTTTTCATACATAATGATCCATTCATCACAGGGACATGGCACATGTACATAACACATCTCAATTTTTTAATGTCCCCTTCCCTTCCCCACACTCCCACTCCCTCCATCTCTTAACAGGGGCTGGGGATAGCTCAATGGTAGGACACACGGTTAGCTTGCCCAAAGCCCTGGGTTTGATCCCTAGCACCCAAAAACAAAGAAAAAGGGACCAACGTATCTCAACCAGAGCCATACATGATAATTCAGACCTGTAATCCCAGAATTTAGGAGGCTGAGGCAGGAGGATTTCAAGTTCAAACCCAGTCTGTGCAACTTAGTGACTGAACAAAAACCTGTCTCAAAATAAAAACAAAAGTCTGGGGATGTAGCTCAGTGGAGGGTCTGGATTCAATCCTAAGTACCACCAAAAGAAGGTTCTATTTTATGAATATGCTACAGCACTAAAATAGCAAAAGGTCTTATAAAGAAGACTGTAGACACGTATACAGATAATTTGTATCTATTATTTCATTTACACAAAAAATTATCAAAAGGGTGTTCTTTTACACTGACTATAGTATATAAAGATCTTCTAAGAAATAATAATGAAAATGACCAAATACCGATAATGTACAAGTCAACAATATTTTATAACTAAACAACCCATACCAAAGAACGTTCCTACTTCTAGGAATTTATGTTATAAATAACATGGCGCACACAGGAAAAGTTGCATTTGTGTAAGATTATTTACTGCAACATTATTTGGAATAGAAACAACTTAAATCTTCATCAGAAAGGCATGAGTACAATAACTTCTCATCCATCCATAAAATAGATGACTATCACATCACTAAATAAGAGCAAAACAGTTAAAATATATCTAATGAGAAAACTATCAAGATATTCTGTAGGTAGAAAGTATTAGGTACACATTAAAGACCATATATAT
>NW_022900938.1:35103255-35142042 GCF_012274545.1 Fukomys damarensis | reverse complement strand
AATATATAATATATAAAACCAAATGTGTTATAAAAGGGGACAACAATTGTAAAAATGCTTCCTAAATGTATGGAAACCTTAGGAGAAATGATAATTTCAATTGCTCCCAGAGAGGGGACCGACAGGTAGAGAGGGGTGAGAGACATGGTCAGGAGGAGAAGGGCATATAGATTTTTACTATAAGCCCTTTTGTAGTTTTTGGGTTTTGAATCAGACAAATGTATTACTAGTCAATAAATAAAAATGTAAAAATTTAGAGATGTTAAATTAGATGACTAATTTGTAGCAGACCTAACACAGAACTTTGCCAATGAAGAGATGCACAAGAAGCTGTTTCATAAATAACTGAATGGGAGTTTTCCCAAGAGCAGGATGGAACTTCAGAGGAAAAGGGTCATCAGTTCATGGCTACAGGGGCCCAGTGCATGCATGAAGAGGGAGGGATCCCCAGGCCCAGAAAGCCACATCTCTACCCACTAGAACACCAAGAAAAGGCCTCCACGGGCAAGTGTGTCTTGGTCTGTTAAACCCAAGGACTCAGAGAATGCTTTTACTCAAGTCACCCCATAATCCCCCATACCCCACCTGGAGCACATATAAAAAACAACAGAGAAAATAATCATCAAAGTATAAAAAGAATACATAGCTCTAAAGTAAACTGATGCAAAGTGAAAATGCCTGCAAAAACTGCCTTTAAAACAGTTTCTAGCTATAGTTTTTTCCTAAACAAGAAAAAAAGGGAGTTCTCAAAAGGAAGGTTGGGGGAGTCATCAGTGCAGATAGTGGCCTGCAGAAAGTTAAATACTGGCCCACAAAATGGAGACATTTCAAGATTCCTCTCTCTCTTCTCCTCCCCTCCACCTTTCCTTCCCCTCTTCCTCCACTTGGAACCCCTTCCAGAACTCTTCCTTCCTGAGCCTTTCAGACACACTGGAGGGGCACACATTTCTGTGATATATAACTCATTATTAGTATCTGCTGCTTGGAAAGTGTGCTGTTATGTGACTGTATTATAAAGCTATGTTATATAGATTCCCAGTATAACTTTTCAAATGCTTATACAATAGCAAAAATTGGACCCAAAGTGAATTAATATCAGCTTCCAATCATTTGTCTGCTGTCTCGTTTTGCTCGACGACTAATTTGCTTCTCTTTTTCACCTCGTACGGCCTTTTGCTACCTGTAAGTTGAAGTAAATTTTGGCTTTATAGAAAGTGGAGAGGGTAGGGAATTACAGAAAGTAGAATTTTCCCTGATGTTCTCCTAGAATTTCTTTAAATAAGTACACTATTATTATCTTCTAATTAAAAATTTTTGCCTCTTGGTTTTCTAACACCTACCCTTCAACTTCAAGGTAAAAAAAAAAAATGCTCTTCATTGCTCACCTTGTTATCAAGACCGGCTAACTTCAGAACTGTGTTTGTATGCCATTTCTGCACAGAGAAGCGAGGCTTGTTTTGTTTCTGGGGAAATCCCCTCCACACAAAGGTGCCTGTCTGTGTGATAGCAGAGAGGAAAAAAATGCTTGCATACGTCCTCAAATTATTAATTGGTTCTTTGTTTCAGATTCTGCCACCAGAGAGAGAACACAACAAAAATGTTTTGTTTGAGGATACTAAGAATTTAAAATTTCCCTGGAAGAAAGAAATAGCCCAGGGTTTTAGAGAGAGAAAAGACATGCTGTATCTTAAAAATGCAAAAAAGATGGTACACATAGGTAGGCCCTAGGAGGCAGGCATCTTACAAATCAAGGAGGACCCTTTGGAGGGGCTTTCTCTCTAAAACCACACTAAAACACAACAGTCACCCCGTTCCTGGTTGGCTTTCTTGCCTATGATTTCTGAGGCATGTTTTTCATACTTGCAGAACTTGGTATTAGATACAGCATGTAACTAATTTTAAGAAAAAAATTTATAACATGAGACGCACACTGCAAAAATATGAATGCATGAGGAAGGTAATGTCTCCTCATATACAGATTAAAAGAAGAAAGTACTATGATGAAAGTGAAATATGATGAATGTTATTAATGTTATATTTTCATTTAAGACAGAAAGCTCTCTGGCACTTCACCACCGTGAGAATCCGTTTTACTAGGCTTTTAAACTTACGAAGCACAATTCCAAATACTTTGGTCCTAGCAGGAATCACTCTCCCATTGCAGTTAACTACAGTAATGCCTCTTTTACAGGGAGCTTTATAAATCCATTCAAAGGGTAATAGCATGTTGCCTTCCTTCTGGGAGACTTTCATCCTGGTGGAAGTTCTACTACCTCCCCAAAGTAAATAATCCAGGCTCCACTTAGCTCACTAGGTGCAGAGGCAGCCAGGTCTTTTGATGACTAATAGAAACACAGGGCAGGCAGGGCAAGAGCCACCACCCTGGGGCTCTCACCGTCCTAAGTATACACCATCGGGTTGGTACTCTGGGCTTCCTGCTCCCATGGAAGCAGACGGTCACAGATGGGAGATGCGTGCCGGAAGAGCAAGAGCTACAAGGCAAGACACACTGACCTCCTTTGACGCCTTTCACTCATATTTTTTTAATGGACAAGCAGGTGGTTTGTCTCTTTCTAGGTTGTGGCATTCCTTTTTAGATCCTTTTACACATCTGTTATAAACATTCAGATATTTTCCATTTGAGGTAAAGGAAAAATACAGATTGAGTATCCCTTACCTATAATATTTTGGACCAGAAGTGTTTATTTCATATTTTTTCAGATTTTGTAATACTTACTTTCTCCCGGATAGGGTCTTGCTAGGTAATTCAGGCTGACCTTGAACACATGTGTTCCTGGCTGGCCTGACTCAAATTCATGGCAATCCTCCTGCCTCAGCTTCCTGAGTGTTGGGATTACAAGTGTGCCACCATGCCTGTAATATTTACTTTTATATAATTAGATTCTATCTTGGGATGGGACCCAAGTCTAAACACAAAATTCATTTATGTTTCACATATGCCTTATAAGCATAGCCTGAAGGTGCCTTTATAAATTGTTTTTAATAATTTTGTGTGTGAAATGAAGTTTATACACATTGAACTACCAGAGGTCGGGTGTGGAATTTTTCATTTGCACCACCACATGGGGCCTCAAAAAGTTTCAGACTTCAAAGGATTTCATATTTTTGGAATAGGGACACTATGTAGCTGTTTACATTTAAATTAAAACTATAATCGATTTACAATAGTTCAACTTACAGTTCTTTGACTTCATGATAAAATATGTGTAAAAAATATACCCATACATTCTATTTTTCACTTTCAGTATAGTATTCAATAAGTTCCATGAGATATTTGAAGCCTTATCATAAAGCAGGTTTCGTGTTAGTGATTTTGCCCAACTATAGGCTAATATAAGTGTTCTGAGCATGTTTAACATAGACTGGGCTAAGTTGTCATGCTCTGTTAGAAATATTAAATGCATTTTTACTGGAAACATTTTCAATTTACAATGGATTTATCAGGAGATAATCCCATTGTAAGTTGATAAGCATCAATATTTGATTTGAAATAAGATTAGATTTTCAGTTGTTCATCTACACCAGCTACATTTCAAGTGCTCAAGTCAGCTGACAGCTGGTGGCCACCATCTTGCTCAGAACAGATACATTTGCCATGTGGCAGAAATTTCTATTGAACAGCTCCATGGTAAATCTTGTTAACCACACAAAGAATCCTCTTAGCTTTCTTTCTTCCCATCTTCTACATCCCCAAGGCTGTGAGCTCTGCTGAAAGCAAAGGTGGGGTGTGGTGACCTCTGAACCTGGGCTGCTGGTCTAGGGCCCTCGGGGGGAGGGGAGCTGCTCACTGAGTACTGTATTTGCCAGTTGGATGGATGTTCTCTTCTCTTTGCTCCTTGAGCAGGTACCTCTGTCACCACAATTTAACATCCCCTCCCAAAAAAGTCTTCATGTTTATTGATTTAAAAAGTAATACAGAAAAACTGAAAGATCAAAAAAATCAATGGGCAATATTCTCACCTGCATATAACAACTCTTAACATTTTGAAGTGTACTATTTCCATTCATTTAACATTTTTATTGTATACTGAAATACTTCTTGCACGTAGTAGAATTCACCATTTTCATATGATATATGTGTGTGTATGATTCATGCAATCACCTCTACAATCAAGACAGAATAGGTATGTTAACCCCCAAAAGGTCCCCTCCAATCCCTGTGTAATGTACCTTTCCTCTCCCTGCTTTAGCAGTCGCTGATCAGATTTCTGTTTCTGTAGATTCAACTATTTAAGAGTGTCACATTCAGCCGGGCGTGGTGGTGCACATCTGTAATCCTAGCACTCGGGAGGCTGAGGCAGGAGGATCGCTGTGCGTTCGAGACCAGCCTGGGCTACATAGTGAGTTCCAGGTCAGTCTCAACTACATAGTGAGACCCTGTCTCAAAAAACCAAAAAAAAAAAAAAAAAAAAAACAAAAAAAATTAATAAAAAAAAAAAGAATGTCACATATATGGAATTACACTGTAAGTAAGTAGCTTTTTTTTTTTTTTGAGGTCTGGCTCTTCTATTTAGCATAAAACTTTGAGATTCATTCATGCCATTCTTTTCTATTGCTGAATTATATTCTCTTTTATGGAGATACTAAAAATCTGTTTACCCATTCTACAGTTCATAGACTTTCGGGTTGTTTCTAACCTTTGTCAATTATGAATAGTGCTGTTTTAAATATTTTTACACAGGTTTTTGCGTGTAACAATTGAATTATTAGTCATTAGTACATACTAAGTGTATAATGAATTTTATAAGAAACTGTCAGACTGACTTCCAAGGGACCATTACATTTTTGCATTTTCAATAGCAATGTATGAGAGTTCCAGTTGTTCCAACATCTTCCCTCGCATTTTTTTTTTTTTTTTATACCAAGGTTCAAACTCAGGTCCTTGCACTTGTGAGACAGGTGCCGGCACCACTGGGCTAAATCCCTGGCCCTTCTCTAGCATTTTATTTTCCTTTTTTTCATATATTTGAGGCATTTGTGTATATAGATATATGCATGTATATGTGTACAAAAATGGATACATATACAAATGTACATATATGTACATATAGTGGCATTCATTATGGTTTTAATTTACATCTATCTAATGATTAATGATATTGAACATCTTTCATATGCTTATCAATATTTCTACTTTATAAAGTTTTATTTGAATCTTTTGCTCATATTTTAATCAAGTTATCTGGTTTTATTATTGAGTTGGAATCATCTCTTACACATTCTAGATAATGGTATGTCATCAGCACTGTACTGACAAACATTTCCCCCCAGTTTGTGGCTTGTCTTCATTTTCTTAACGGTGTTTCTTGAAGAGTGGCTTTCAATTGTATTGAAGAACAAAGAGATAGTCAAAGCATATGTCATATGCTAAATTTTGGTCCAGAAAACACAACAGCATAAGCTTAAATTTGAACTTCGTTTTT
Source organism: Fukomys damarensis (assembly GCF_012274545.1). Classification (NCBI taxonomy): domain Eukaryota; kingdom Metazoa; phylum Chordata; class Mammalia; order Rodentia; family Bathyergidae; genus Fukomys; species Fukomys damarensis. The sequence continues at coordinate 35,136,598 of NW_022900938.1, read as the reverse complement.
CACAAATTTGGCATTTATTGGCTTCTACCCTACTTTCTCATTATTTTAACATTAAAATCTCCACATCAAGCTTGGTATAGTGGTGCATACCTATAATTCCAGTACTTAAGTAGCAGAGGCAAGAGGATCACCTCAAGTTCAAGGCCAGCTTGGGCTACATAGTAAGATCCTGTCACAAAAAAACAAAGCAAAATTCCACATCATTAAATATTATTTAAAAACATGATTTGTAACGTACACTACGTGGCATTCTCCTGCCCACATCTTATTTAACCAACCCTCTGTATTTGGGGGGTTTACATTGATTCTCCTTAAAAATTTTTATTTTTTTTTAACTTTTAAAAAAGTACTATCCTTGCACTCTACCTATCTCCAGTTATGTTCTTAGTGTGAGTGTTTACACTTGCAACGACTGGAAGAAAAGCATAAAACTTTACAGTCATCTCTCCCAAAAAGACCCCAGTGTCTTGAAGCAAAGACATTCTTGCCCTTCTTGTCATGCCATTGTATGACAGAGCCTGTCACACTGTACATGCACCGTACATATTTAAGGGTTGAATAATTGAAGAGAAAAAGAATTCCATTGAACTACATCCTCTTCCTTCCTCCTGTGAAAAAATATAAAACTTTGACCTCCCATAGACATCTACTATGCTTTCCCAGATGAAAAGAAAAAGGTTTTCTTCTAGGAGAACCTTTGCCAAGGAGATGCAGGTTCCCAAAGAACCTGGTGACAAGCTGTGCTGCTGCTCACACACGCCCTGAGGGGGCCCCGCCTCTACCCATATAAAGCCAGGTGTGGTGGGGCAGCCACAAAGCACCACCAGCAAGGCACTGGCACAAGCTATGGCAAATGAAGTGCAAGTCCTGCTATCTCCACTCAAAGGGGGGCATCCTCCTGCAGGTAGGCTCCCACAGCCCTCTGTCCTGTAGACAGCCGCAGCTGCTCCCCCTCCTTCTGTCAGTGCTCTACAGCAGCACCCCAGCAGGCCGAGGGTCTCAACCACCCAGTCTCACCTCAACCTCCTGCAGCCTGACTTCCTCCTGCCTTTGATTCACCTTAACTTGGGCATGAAGCCACGGGCGATTTCAGGCAGGCCCCTACTGAATCAAACCTAACGCTAGTGGGAGTATCAGGGATTCAGAGCTTGCAGAAAGGGATACGCAGGAACCTTGCCTCTTCCCTCCCTCTCTGCAGGGTGGTTGAGACACCACACACCTGCATGACTTGCTGGCATGGAAACCTTCCTCCCAGAGGTTCCTATTCCCAGATCCAGTCTCCCCAAAACGCTTGCACTATGTACCTCATCCCTCTCTCCCTCCTCAGGCTTTCGGGTTGGGCAGTGTTATCAGGACTGTAGTTTGCCCATCAACATTGAGAAGATTTTTTTGTCTGTATGCTGGGAATCAAACTCAGGGCCTCACTCTTAGCCAGGCAGGCACTGTGCCACTGAGCTACATCCCCGGCCTGAGAAACATTTTTTAATAAGGTCACAAGAACAGGGTAGGTGTGCTGACTGGAAAAGGTGTCTACCGAGATATTTTGCAAAGCATCCATAGTTGTCTTTTTCTTTCTTTTTAGTATGCTATTTACATCAACTCTCCAGAATATGGGAATTAGTTTTATTGTACTTAATCATATGTTCCTATAGATTGGCAAGAATGAACAGCCTATTTTTAGTCAATTTTATGTTCTTTCAACTGCCTTCCTTCTTTCCTTAAGAAAGACCTCAAAAGCTTAGCCACTGTATGCTTGCCTTTCTCCATCTACAAAATGTAGTTGTTGGTATAATTCTTTGCACCTTTAAGCCCCGGTTATTTCCAATATCTTGGCCACAGCGAAGGAAAGCAAGTGAATGCAGATGTAATCTTTGCAAAGAGTCAGACCTGTCACAATTTCAGTGTGTCCTGGTGGGCAGCTGGCTGAAGAGTCAGGAGTTTTTACTAAGTGGGTTTCCAGGTCTAGTCACTGTGCCTGGCCTCCTTTGGAAGTTTACAGATAGTTTACACACGTAACTGAATTTAGCAGTAGTTAACATTATATTTAAAGGTAATGATGCTAATTAATCGTGGGGAACCATTCATGCAAATTATTGGAAGAGAAGATCATTATCTAAGATGAAAGAGAGAGAGAGAGAGAGAGAGAGAGAGAGAGAGAGAGAGAGAAACACCCTGTTCTCTTCCTGGCACTTCTATTCCATCCTTCATACAATGGTTAGGGCACAGCTTGACTTGCTAAACTACATTTGTGCACAAAAAATACAGAGATAAACTTAACCAAATGAAACCACCAGGAATTTTCTGTCCTCACCACTAATGACTGCTAATTACTCTGTGTACATAGCACACTGTGACTCCATCAAGCATGTCACAACGCCTCTGGCATGACAATTAATTATTATGAACTGTGACACTGTAGATAAGAGGTTTGGGATAATTAAAATGGAGATGAAGGCAGACTTTTGCCTCCCCACCGCGCTCAAGAGAACAAAGAAGCCTCATCCTTCAGCGGGTCTTGCTACATATTTTAAGTCTGAATAGTTTGGGATGGTGCAAAGTTTTATTTATGCGACAAAAATAATTAGGTACCAAAATTCTGTTAAAGCGTCACCTGATTTTAGTAAGAAAGATACAGATCCCTGAAAATGGGAGGCCAATGTGATAGGATGGGGAAAGTGTGACATCGTTTTTAGAATCGGACAGACCTGACTTAAAACTTCAATTTCATTCTACATCTCTGAGCCTCAATTCTCTTGTCTTCGAAAGGGAGTTGATAAATACCATTAATCTGACAAGGCACCATCAGTGTAATAATTAAGGGAGTAGTTGTAAAGTACCTGGCACATGAATGTTGACTCCTTTAAAAGCTGGCCTAGTAAAACACATTGCGGTCAACAGAAATTATCCTCCCCAACTGCAAATCACCCTGATGTTCAACCTGCATTAGGCACGATGCAGTCATCAGAACAGAAGGAGATGGCAATGGAAAAGATACTCATGCCCGCCCCAACATAGTTAAAAATGAAGCCACTCAGAAGTCAGCCAGCTGTAACCCTCCCCGCTAAGTGTGGAGTGCTTAGCAGTTTTTCTTTCGTGTGTACTAATATAATGTATTGCAGCTCCATTAGCCCTGGTTATGCACTTATGCTGTGAAACAAGACAATATTGAACATGAGGTGTCCTGGGCTCTAGGAAACATAGCTTTGAATTGTTGGGTTTTTTGGTTTGTCTCACTCTTAGTTTTATTAGAACCCCATTACACAAACAGCAGTACCCAAAACATATGAATAGAGAAGGGGTCCATGGAGCCAAATACCTGATGGATGAAAAGCACAGCTATTGTTCATGAGTTTTTCTATATTCCCTACACTTTTTAATTTGGTTCACGATGAATCAATCAGAGCCATCAGAAGGGCCATCACTGATTACCTAGAGACCTACAGACGTTTTCTGGCTTATTAAAGGGAGAGGAAAACTCGAAGGAAGGGGTTATCACTAAGTATGAAATGAATGCAGAACCCAGAAACTCCCACAGCTGCATAAGGACCAGTGCTACTAAAAGCAAAACAAAACAAAGGCCTGACGCTCTCAATTCCATGTGCTCAACTTGAGGGGAACAGATTTATGAGTTTAGAACAGAGAGGTTGCAAGATTCTGCCCCCCAGACATTGTAGGATATCGGCCATTTGAGGACTGCAAGAATGGCTGGCATTTGCTCAAAGATGAGTGGGCACCTGGGCAGCACAGAAACTTCTTGACCTGGCAGCAGCCTTGCCGTTATAGATTAGGATGATGTTTCACAGAGCAGTAAAGTGAAACTCAGCAAGGTTGAGGAACTTGCCCAAAGCCACACAGCCAAGATAGTGGGACTGGGATTGGAAAATAAAGCTGGTCTCATGCCCAAACCTTCTCTCTTTGTTCCACAACTTTTTTTTTTAAATGAGCGTTTTGGGAGTCTTGCTTGGCAAGCAAAATTTTGCATATAAATCAACTGTGAATGCAAAGTAAGCATCTTTATAATGTCTAACTTTCAATTAAAATCTTCAAATAGAAATTTTCAGTCATGAAGCAGAGTTTGCATAAACTCTGTGTCTTCCCATTTTTTCACACACATTTTTCACAGATTAGTGAAGGAAAAGGACAACTGTTTCTTGCAGGCTTGTTCTTATCCTGACTACTCTCTAACTAAAAGTGCGCAAAACGTCTGAAACATCTTAACTAAGATGGAAAACTATTATATAGAATTCAAAACTACAAGGACTATTTTGGAAAAGTTAAAAGCCACAAAATCTACCACAAGATTAACTCTTACACAGAGATAGAAAAACAAAGCTTCAGTTTCCCCACATAAACTTAGATTTTTCTAACAAAATAATCCAAAATAGCATGTCTCTTACATTTCAGCCTCTCGTTCCTTTTTTTTTCATTTTACTTACTGAAATGATCCAAAGTCTTACCTTAAGTGATTGTATGCAAGTTTGTACTTAAGAGCCTATTTACTTTGCTCAGTTGGTCTCTCTACCAAAGTTCAAAAGTCAATATAGTTCCATAGTGGAGTTGTGGAAATGATTAGAAATTTACATGGATTAATTTGGATGCAGTGAGACTTTAAAAAGATTCCTTGACTCAGTCTTATCTGGTATAGAAAAATGGACCAGACTGTGACTGCATTGGGTTGTAAATGGTCTACAGTACTTCCCAGAGACCAGTGTGACCAGTGTTCCCAGGAGAGCATTAAAGGTAACTGTTCCACAACGGGGTTCCATCTGGTTCAGGCGCCCCCTGTGGTGAAAGCCTTCAGTGTCTACAGTATGGGCATGTTGCTTTCTGCTTCTTTCTACCTTCCATAGATGAGATATCGCTTAAGAGTGAGATTACATCCAAGAACAAGATTGGTATCAGCTGTGTTCCAGAAAGCCAAGATGTGATTTCCTTATGCTTTCTAACCCCTGAGTTAGCAGCCACATCCCTATAACAGAAAGGATTCAAAGACTATTGAATGGAATGAGAAATCCTTTTAATATATCCTCCCAAATGTGTCTGTTTTATTGTTACTAAAAATGAAGAAATCACCTGGCCATGATGGCACATGCTTATAATTCTAGCACTCTGAAAACAACATTCTAAGGCAGGAGGATCAAAAGTTCAAGCCCAGCCCTGGCAACTTAGCAACCTAGTGAGACCCTGCTTCAAAAATGAGCAAAAATTAAAAAGGAGCCCGGTAATGTAGCTCAGTGAGAAGGTCCCAGGTACCATCCCCAGGACTGCACAGAGGTGGAGGCTAAAGACTCTTATACTTGCATCAGGTCATTTTATGTCTTTTGGCATTTATTTCTTATTTAGGTAACTTATGCTCTTTTAAGGGAGGAAAATGAGGTAGTTACGAAGAATTAAAATCATATGAAGAACTTTAAAATAAATATTATCTACTGGCTAGGCATAATGATGCACACCTGTAATCCTAGCTACTCAGAAAGTTCAGGCTGTAGGATTCCAAGTTTGAGGCCAGCTTGGGCAACTTAGCAAGACACCAGCTCAAGATAAAAATTTAAAAGAGCTGCAGCTGTAGCTCAGCACTCCCTGGGCTCAATCACCAGTCCAAGTAATTGTAATAATAACATTTATTATCATGATGTAGCCTGACTAGAAATTCTAAGAGACTTCTCAGAATTCACCTAAGGTACTCATGACAAGTGCATTTCTTTCCCTCACTTTGGTACCCTGAAGAGCAAGGAACTTATCATACTTGGCAATACATTTCACACTGAATAACACAAACTCTTGTGTATAGCCAGACCCTAGCTAACATACCAGAATTTCCATCATTTGGTCTTCGTTCCCTTCTCTGGAATCACATAAAATGAATCTAAATAATAGGAACTACTAATTATTAAGTGTCTACCACGTACCCAGTGTGTATGTCACCTCTGTTCTCTAGAACAACCATGAACATGGAAACTGAGTCTGAGAGGAGATTAGGATAATCTCAAGATTATTACATCAGTTTATTTTGTTTGTTGTCATTGCTGTTTCGCAGTAGCTGAGGGAAGCTAACATAAATAAAGGGGTTTATACCATTCACAGTTCTGGAGACAAGAGCATGGTACTGGCAGCTTGGCTGTAGTAAGGACCTTGTAGAAGAACACATGTAAGAGGAAGGAAGAGAGAGACTGGAATCTGACAATCCTTTCCAAGAGCACACTCCCAAGAGACCTAAGGATTTTCCACATGGTCTCACCTCTTAAAGATCCCCTTCCAAATTTTACCACACTGAGCACCAAGCTTCTAGCCCACGAACCCTCAGAGGATAAACCCAAACCATGTCCAAAGTACAGCAGTCACACAGCTGGGGATGTGAAGGGCTGTCTACAACGATACATCAGTTCCTCCCCAGGAAGCTGTTCCTCCTCCCACACAATAGCCCTTCAGATCTTTGAAGATGGCATCCTGAGACCTCTTGCACTTTTGCTTCTTCAACAATGAGCTCATCAGACTCTCATGTTCCCCGTGTGACTTGGCTCCCTGCTCTCTGGCCCATCTCCTCTGGGTTACTCAGATCATCGATGTCCTCCCAAATGAGTGAGTTCCTAAAGAACTCAGCTTCCCAAAAGTCTTCTCATTTGTAACTATTGCTTGTTTTAACCATAGAAGTTTTGCATCTACAGTTGTTGATAAAAGTCAGTCCAGAAAAAAGAAAATGTGTAGAAATAATAGCACCTGGGAAAACAAAAGAAACAGCACACCATGTTTGAAAATCACTGTCGTCGGCAGAATGGAAAATACTGTTGAGAGATCTATTGGAGCCCCAAGCGCCACATCTCTTATTTGATTCTTCTTGGAAATAGACCATGGAGCTACAAAGAGACACTGTGCCTCTGACAGAGGCACACAAGCCTCAGATATTCTCTTGAAAAATTCCACCCCTCGGTTCCTCCCTCCTGTATGCCAGTGCTGTTCAGATGTGTCCACATAATATGGTTTCCATCGGTGATGAGTTTGTACTCATGTATGGTATAATTTAAAGTACACCATGTATGAGATTAGCATTGTCTTTCCTAGAATGAATCTAACATTACAAAATTCTACTGAGAGGCTTATAGAATCGATTTAAAATGGTAATTTAAATGATCATATGGAGTTTATTCCATGGGTGCCAAAAAGGATTCCATAGAAAAATATCCATTAATATAAAGAGCTACATTAAGGTAAGAGAAAAACTCACAGGGTAATACCCATGATTCTGAAAAGCATTTAATGAAATTGAACATCTATTCCTAATTCATAGGCCCAATAGGAAAATGACAGAAGGATATTTTTAACATGAAAAGATATGGCACTATATATTAACATATATATTAAAAGAAACCCATCAATGCACACACCATGTATAATGAGGAAACTCTTAAAAATTAGAAAGGCAAATCGGTGTGGCAGCACACACCAATAATTCCAGCACTTCTGGAGGCTGAGGCAGTGGCTCAAGTTTGAGTTCCACTGGGCAACATAGCAAGAGACCATCTCAAAATTATTTTTAAAAAAAATGTAAGGGCCACATCCATTGGAAACTGGATAAAGATGTGGTTTTTCTATAAAATGGAATATTACTCAGCCATAAAGAATGAGAAAATAGATTCATTCATAGGAAAGTGGATACATATTGAAGATATACTCCTAAGTAAAATAAATAAGTCACATATGTGTAAATACTGAATAGTTTCCCTGGTGTGAATAATCTGTAATAATACATAAGATCCTAATAAGATTACTGACATTTAGAAATGGGAAGAAAGGAGCTAAAGGTGTAGGGAAGGTGAGATGGGTAGGGGAAGGGTAATAAGGGAAAAGAAAAAAATGTGAGATAAAGAAAAGATGGAAATAAAGTGGTTGTAGATGGGGAGGGGAGGAGGGGGTGAAGGGAGGGCAGGGGTAAGGGGAAAAAATGAGAACCAAGACCTGTCATGTAGAGGTACAAGATCCCAACAATGAATGTAACTGTACTACTGTACTGTATCCCTAAAATGTACCAATAAACTCAATTAAAGCTGAAAAAAAAATTTAAGGGCCATAGAAAATAGCTCAGTGGCAGATTGCCCCTGAATTCAACCCCCTAGTATGGGTAGAAAATTTAGAAAGGCAAAAATATCTCTCATCGCTATTTAACACATTCTAAAGGAGGGAGCATTATTCTCTGCAAATATCATTTTTTTAAAACCTGGACAACCTAAGGTAATCTACCAGAAACTACAATGAGAAATAAGAGAATTCAGTAACTCTTAAGCATACAATCAATAACATTTAAAACAATAACAATCTGTTAGAGTAAGTATGAAAGAATAGGCCCCATCTAAGCAACAAAAATGCTTAGAAGTTGAACTAATAACAAATATGCAAGATTTATGTGAATAGGTTATTCGGGAACCAGAAAAAGATGAACAGTGGAGAAAGACAGTGTTCTTGAACACAGAGCCACCAGGAACTAATGATATGAATTTTTCCTTTTTAAAATATCTTTAAAGCAAGACCATTAAAAAAATTTCACCAAGAAATCAGAAGTAGTGATACATGCCTGCTGTTCCTGCTACTCCAAAAGCTGAAGGAGAAGGGTTATAAGTTCAAGGCCAGCCTGGACAACTTAACAAGACCTTGTCTCAAAATTTAAAGCAGGGGTAGACGGTTAGGGATATAGATCAGTGGTAAGACACCCCTAGGTTCAATGCCCCATATCACAAAAAACCCACGAATTTGTGTGTGTGTGTGTGTGTGTGTGTGTGTGTGTGCTGTGTATATCAACAAGGTTTTTTATAGGGACTTGACAAACTGTTTTTTAAATTAACATAGAAAAATAAATAAGAATAGCTAGGGACTAGGGATTTAGCTCAGTGGCACTGTCCCTGCCTCGCAAGGTCCTTAGTTCAATCATGGGTTTTTTTTGTTTTTTTTTTTTAAGAATAGCTAGCAAAATTCTGCAAAGAAAAGGTAGCAAAGGAGAACAAATAATAAAGTGAGACTGTAACTGGAGCAACCCCTGCAATGGGTATTTTGGCAAGACTTGACAAAATTCCAAATTCAGAGCTAATACAGTAACTTCTAGGAATTGCCCTATGAATATACTTGTACTGGTGCAAAATTGTGAATATGAAATATATTCACTGCAATGTTGCTTATAATACAATGGACTAAAAACAGGAAATGTCCAATTTAGCAAACTGATTAAGTGAAGCTAATTTCACATCGTGGAATTCTGTAGCAGATATTAAAAGAAAAAGCACAAATATAGATATAGAAATATAGAGCTTTCTCCAAAACATTTGGTCATCCTTAAGAAACAAAATGCAGAACATGTCTCCTAAGCTGTCATTTTTAAAAAGTAATTCATACAATATCTGCGAATGAAGATAGGAAATAAACACTAGCAGTATATGGACAGATGATCTGAAAGGTTGTGAAATGACGGTGAGGAGGAGAATGCGGACCTTTTTATGCGTTTGAGTTGTGTGCCTTCTGCATGTATTATGTAACCAAAAATAAATTAAATAATACTTTCTAAAAAAACAATGATAAGGTCAATTCACAAGAGCATTGATTTAAAATCGGTTTTATTCTTTACTTTATTGGACCTAGCTTCACAAAATTTGCCCATGTGGTATTTTCATTAAAAAGAATTAACAGGTTCAAGCAAATCAATGTCCATTTAGCTATTTCTTCTTTGAGCTTGTCAGATTTTAGATGCACAAATTTCCTGGGACAGAAAAAAGTATTTGCTTTGACTTCCAAGCTGAAATGCTTATTCCTTTTCAAAAGTTGATTTCATCTGACGTTGTTAAACACTTGAATTGCTTTTAGGTTATCTGTAGCCTAATTAACACTAATTGATCTCTTGAATGGCAGGGCTATTAATGCAGCTTAATTATTCACTAGGACCTCTGAGCACTGCCAACACGGAGGTGTAGGGGCTGGGGTGGCAGGTGGGGATCCGGTGGTCCTTGAAACGCCTCGGTTTAATTAAATGTCTGTCATCACTGCATGTCCCGGCGTTTGGCTCATCTCTCAGAATCCGGCTTTTCAAAGTTTTGGTTGGGAAAGAAATGCACACAAAAGCTTTCATCTTGTGGGAAAATAGAGGGTCACACTGTAATTGTTGGTTGCTAAACTGAAGAATGCAATAGGTTTGATAACAAGAAAAAATGTTTTCAGTGAAACGCTCAAGGGAGTGTGTTGTTATTCTCCTCCCCAAATCCAAGGTGTAACCTCCTGTTCTTTTCAACCTCTGTCCATCACTCTGAGTATAAACAAGTAGACCTCAGCCCTTCCTCTGCCCCCACCTGCTTTACACGGGGAGAAAAATATGTTTTTATTGCGCTGTTTTAGATAAAATTTTAGATCTTCAAAAAGTAAGTCCGAAAATTCTTTTCAAATCGAAATTCATACTTTGAACAACAAAGCTGTTCTAACTTCCATGTTGATACTTATTTGTTTCAGTAAAAGCTGGAGGAATGCGAATTTCCAAAAAACAAGAAATTGGCATCTTGGAGAAACACACTAAGAAAATAGGATTAGACAAAACAAGGTAGGGATGGCTTAATTTCTCCTTATCACATCGAGGAATTTTGAAAGACGGCCTCCAGCATTATTTCAGGACAACTGAAGGCCCCAGTGTAGTGGAGGCCAAAGGGGGAGGAGTTCCCGGATGAGTTGCGTAGAGTAACTGCCAAATTAGGGGCTCCTTGTGGGTCCATCAGGACTCCCGCATTCTCCTCTCTGCAGTTAGCCCAGCTGCCTCCTACTTAAAAGGCACAGCCCTAAATGTATCCAAACCTGATGCTCCTTTTCCTCTGTTTTCAGACCAGCTCGTAAAATATTGTCCCTTGACAGCCCATTTTTATAACTTGTTTTCTGCTGAAGCAAATCTCCTGAATTAAAAATAAATGCCCGTTTTGTTTTGATTATGTAAGAAATAATGGCTACTTTATTTGGCATAGCCGGAAGGCATTTAGATACTAAAACTGGTTTCCCCCTGCTCTTTCTGCCATGACCTTGACCTCTGTGCAAGCAGAGAACTGTGGGCTGGACCCCATACAAAATGGCCCAACCACTTGAAGCCCTGGTTAAGGAAAATGGGCACATTTAAAACAGGAATAAACAGCACTGCATAGTGGTGAACAGCCTGTAATCCCATCTACTCAGAAGGCTGAGTCAGGAGGACCACAAATTGAAGACCCTGTCTTAAGATATAAAATGCTAGGGATATAGCTCAATAATAGGGTACTTAGCCATCTTGGACCAGGCCCTGGGTTCTGTTCTCAGTAACACACATACACACACACACACACACACACACACACACACACACACAAAGTCACAACCTGGCTCCTCCAAGTAGCATGATGAGGGATACTTCATAGACTGTTAAAGATGATTTCACAGATTGGGTTTTTTTTGTTTGTTTGTTTGTTTGTTTTGGTACCAGGGATCGAACTTAGGACCTTGAGCTTGCAAAACAGGCAGTGGAACCACTGAGCCAAATCCCTGGCCGCATAGATGAGTTGATAAGCTGTTCAGAAAGAGTTGATGAGGAATTCCTTTGGCTCTTTCATATAAAGCTATTGTTAGATCGCTTTTCAAGTTTTTTCCCTGATTTCTGGAAAGAATTTTCAAATTATCTCCTCACATAAGAATGAAATAGCTATTTGTCCCCATTAAGAGGAAGGCATTTATTTCTCCCCATATCAGAAAATAAACAACACATGATGAAAGCAAAACTGTAAGTCACCAAGATTGATTAATCACACCTGAGCAACCAAGGGAGCTTCTAGAATAGTGAGAGCACAATGGAAACGGAACCCCACTGTTGTTGAATCACAAGCTGGTTAATTTAGGGGACTGGTTCTGTTTCTAAAGCCAGACTTTAGCATCAGCCTCAATCAATGGTTACCATGCCTGACCAGAGGCTCAGGGACTCAAAAGTCTGAGCTTGGAAATGACTTCTGTGAACAGCCAATGGACAGCTCATTCCTTCCTCTGCCTCTTAGGAAAATGGGGACTCACTCTTAATCCTAACATCAGCTGAGAAAGCAGGCAGAGGAGTTAGCCCAAGAGTAATAAAGTGGTGATTGGTACCATCCTTAACAATGTAACTGTTTTCTAGTAGTCACTAAAAGAAGGGAATTGGACCTCTACAGAATTTAACTGGTGAGAGAGCCTCTCTGCTGCCCCTATTACTAGGGACAGATCGGGTTATAGAGGCTTGAAGTTTACAGAATTGGAGAGGGGACATTTTAAACAAAAATAACCAAAAATCACAAGAATGAAAAGGCTAAGGCTGCTCCTAGAGGAAGCCTTGTGTTAAAAGACCCTGAGACATACATAAACCACACTCTGTCTCTCTGCTGTAAATCTGCCTCAGCAAGTCACTCCCCCTAAACCAGTTTGTGCGTACAAGAGCTTTCTTTCCTGAACAAACACTTTCCTTCCATCTTCTTGGTAAATAGATGTTTAAAAGTATATCATAGGGAATAAATTTCTCAGCATCATCAGTCTATGTCTGCTCCCTAATAACTTCTATTGCACAGCAAAAACCATGTAGGAAAAAATATACAAAGCAGAGACTTTTCTTTCAGACACTGACCTGCAGATTCAACCTTGACTGAAACCCTCCTACAAAATAGACTGAGAGAGAGAAGCCAGGCATCCAAGAGTATGTTTTATTCATTGGATGAAGTATAAAAACAGAACTAATTCTTGGGGCTCTAAGTCAGGGTGATGGTTATCTTTAGGGCTCGCAGATCTAAGTAGTGTTTTCAGTTTGTGAATTTGCTTACAGTGTATTTTTTTCTATGTGTGTTATACTTCAGTGGAAAGTCTTAAAACGATTATAATAGTAACTTGGCCTGCAAAGCTTGTTGTAGCATGTGGGTACACAGAGGCAGAGTATTTGTCTTCTAGGTGTTGCCAAGCAGCATGAAAAGGCTTGAAGGTCACTGAGACAGGCCTCTGTATAAATCACTGAGTCTCTTTAGTGGGAGTTTTTCAGTCCTGTTTGAAGTTTCTTTTCATCTTCACAGTGCCATTGCAAATGTTGTGAAAATGCAGACCTTGGATGCCCTGAATGACACACAGGACAAGGTGAGCCGTGAGGGTAGGGGAATCATACAAGGCTCCAGCTCAGAATTTACCTGGTGGGTCAGGCTGCTTGTGTGCATGAGCTGATGACTGTTAGGGAATTGATCATGTTAAAGTATTTTGTGACACTGCCATTTTGGGCTGGACTTCCGGGTTCTTCTACCCCCTAAACCCTTGTCTTAAATTTCCTTTTTCCCCAAGATCACGTCAGCACATAGAACTGAAACAGAGCTTCTGCAAGGCGCTAATTTCAAAGAGCAACTTGGCTTGCGATAGGATAAGAATAGCCTGTCCCACCCTAGTAAGGAAGTCATTGGCTCTCAGCCCAAATAAATGAGCCAACATTTCCTCTCTCTCTCTCTCTCTCTCTCTCTCTCTCTCTGTCTCTCTTTCTCTCTTTCTCTCTTTCTCTCTCTGTTCTGCTCTTCTCTTCTCTCTTCCTCCTCTTCCACTTCTTCCTCTTCTTCCTCTTCTTCCTCTTCTCCTTCTCCTTCTGCCCTCCTGAATAAAATCTCCAGTCGGACCTATGGGTGTGTGTGGACTAGTTGTTGAGCGTCGCTATTCCCTTTCAATGACCGGGAAGCTTCTTCCCAGCCCTGAGGTTCGATGTCCATGTGAAAAAAAAAAAAAAAAATCTCTTTATCAGAGGAATGCCAAGTGGTTAGGGTGATAAAAACTGTTTCTCCAAATTTCCTAGTGTCTATTTAATAAATCATTTAAAAAATAAAACAGGAAATACAGTGAGAAAAGTGCTGCTAAATTTGCAGAACTTCACTCTGTCATCCCAAATATTTCTTGGAAACATTGACGTGGGTTTTTTTGGTTTTTTTTAAAATGCAGCTTGGATATTGAGAATTCAGCAGTTTGTGGCCTTCCTCGCCGTTTCAACATTTCTATAAGAAAACACTAGATTTGAGGCTAGGACGGGTGGTGGAGGGTTGAGTTTAGGGCTGGAAAAAGGTTAGGCACCAGCTGGGCTTACCCAGTAAGTTTGTTTATAAAGATAGCTGACTGCTGCTGTTTTTAAGTCTATACTCCCCGAAAGCTGGAGAAACTTAGAAAAGTCTTACTAAGTAGACAGCAGTTCTTTTGTTTTTTGTTTTTGTTTTTTATTCAATGGATGTTTTCCTGAATTTTGTAGGTAAGCTCAGTAAGGGCCCTTATTCCATTTGTAGGAGGCAAATACATTACATTCAAGATGATAGAAGACCATACTTTCTGCTACGCACACATTTATTGACGAGAAAGGACAAGGTGGTCTCTGTAAGAGGAAGACTTGCCGTTGTAGGAGAGTTTAAAACTTTCCCTGCACATTTCTGAGATTTGATCATTTAGTCTGAATAAACCTGCAGACAGATTAACAGGAGAAAAGCCATACAACCTTGTTGCAAGCAAAGGAGCAGCACAGGAAAGAAAAGTAAGTGTCCAAAAACCCAGTGAGACTTAGAAGCTTATACAGCTAGCTGCTTTGTAAGGGAAATGAATATGGAAATACAGGCAATTTAAAGTAAGAATAAATAACTTTTAGGAGAGGTGAAGGGGTTTGAAAAAGAGGTGACGGCTGGTGACAAAGTGTGTTTGGGCTCCTAGTGTGCTGTCAGCTCTCTAGCCTGCAATATGCCTCAGTCTCCCCTAGGGGATAACTACAGAAGCCATCACAACTGAAATCTGGAGGATCTGACCTTTAGGAAGAGAGGAGATATCCCTCCCTACAGTGGCTGCCTCTGTTTTTCTAGTTTGAGCAATCTGGATGCCAAAATATCGCATTGTAAGGCCTTGTTTTGCCAAATTCAGGGGTCTGAGAACCATCAGTTCAGCCTGAGAAAGATTAGAGCAGAAACTATGCAGCTGGTCTCTGGGGTCCCCGTCCACCACCTGCTATCTTTGTGGCCTTAAGCAAATTCCTCTTCCTGTGCCTCAGGCTTCTCAAAGCCAGGGTAAGGCAGAGTCTATAGCTCTCAGATTTATTATATGGAATGAGTTTACAGACATGAGGCTCTTAGAAAAGTGCTAGCTCCCTAGCAACTTCTTTGCACTGTTAGGTTGGTAGCCCTGGTGTTATGACAGTGAAATGAAAATATGTGTCTAAGGTACATGATGTTATGGGAAAGATTGTATAGGGCAAGAGCCACAGTCTTCTAACACAAGGGCTTAGTTCTTCCACCCAAAATGATCAGGGGTGAGACCAAAGTGACTTTGCCCTCCTGGCTTCAGAAGCAAGGCCAATGGGTAGGGCCCTGCCAGGGTAACAAAAGCTGCCTCCTCCAGCACCTCATTCTCTGGCCCTTGTCCACTGAATGCCTCATCCTTGGGGCAGCAGAATGCCCACAGTGGCATGTACAACTGGGCAGAAGAGGCACATTCCCCCAGGGTATATGGTAATCAAAACCAAATATTAAAAAAGAGTAATCAAAAGTATGATGTGAGGGTCCATATTATGTTTCTATAGATGCTTATTCTTACATCTATAACACAAAGGGTTCTTACTCCATAAAAAGTATCACTTTTGTATTTTGGGTATTTTTGTTGTGGGTTTTTTATTGGTTTTGGTTTTGGTTTTTTGGTTTTTTGGTTTTTTACAGTACTGGGCCTTCACATTGAGCTACTTTCTCTCCCTCTCTCTCTCTCTTTCTCTCTCTCTCTCTCAATCTCTGTCCCTCTTCCCTGTTGTTTAAAATTTTGAGATAGGCTACTGAGTTGCCCAGGCTAGCTCAAATTTATGATCCTCCTTCCTCAGCCCCTCAGAGTGCTGGGATTACAACTGGTGCCACTGTTTATGGCTAAAAGTATCACTTTTTTATGTTAAAGATGAAAAGAATAATGTCTAGATAATAATAAACAAGTTGTATCGAGATGGTACTCTGTTATAACTATTTCTAGCAGCAACTATATTTTTTTTAAAAGAGTGCTAGGGGTACAATCCACAGCCTAATGTAGTAGGCAAGCACTCTAGCAATGAGCTATACTCCCAACCCTATACCTATTTTTTTTTCAACTGGCTTTCCTGCTCAGCTCAGTGTCTCTTGGCATAGGACTGTAGTTAAGAATGCGGGTCAGCAGAGAGGAGAGGCTGTCTCTGACACTCACTCACTCAATCACTAGGCCAGATGCCTTCGGTTTTCTGTGCTTCTCCTTCCTCATCAGTACAGGGAACTTCACAGGGATATTGTGAGGATCAAAGGAAGTTAAATACTATTCACCAAGTACTTAGTACAGTTAACGTTAGCTTCTGTACACAGCATGCATCTATCCTTCCATCACTTGGACACCCTAGCAAAGGATAAAGAGCCAGCGACAAAATAAGTTCTGAGATTACCATAAGTGACTGTCTCATACATGGAGATTCATATGTTAGCGAAAGACGGGAAATCTCCTGTGACTCTGTAGTTCAGAAGCATAGAGGGATAGGTCAATCTCAGGTTGAGACTGGCTAACCCCTAGATCTCCTGGGGTTAGGGGGTGTTAGGGACTGGGATGGGGAGAGGGGTTGCCCACAGTGGACAGGAGAGGATTTGGGGGCCTGATGGGATAGAACTGTGCACGGTGGTGGTCATAGACTGTATGCATTTGTCAAAACTCATAAAGCAGTATACCATAATGGGTAAATTTTATTGTAGGTAAATGATAGTTTGACTTTTAAAAATAAAGAGTGTCTGTATAAATTATACAGGCTGACATATAAAATGACATACAAGGAAATGGATATACATATATAAATCTTTTGGTAGAGATTTCCCCTGAACTATAGTGATACGTCCCACAATACATACAGGCATGGAGATCTAGTGACTCCCCATCATTTAAAAGAAACACAGAACCAGAATTGGTAATCCCTTCATTTATTAGCATTCATTCACGTCCTTGGTTATAATTATGTTTATTCCCAAGAACCCATGTTATTTCTTATACCTATTTTAAGAACATAAGAGTTTAAGACAACTTCTGTCCATAGGATCTCATCAACCGTTCAGTCATCACAGAAAATTTCAATTTTATGCTATCTCTGGGTACCCTACTTTAGAAGTTTAAAATTTGAAAGCCAATCCGCAAGGGATCGGAGTTGTACACATCTTAAGTGGGGACTCAGCTAAACTTTCCCTTCTCACTGTTTCTCCAGCCACTCTCCAGGTACTTCTCCCACCCGCTTCTCTTTCCCTCCCTGCCTCTCCAGCTGCCAGCTCTCCTGCACCTCTCCACTGCTAACTAATGACAGTATTCAAGTCACCCAGTGGCTGACCATGTGACATGATGTTCCTGCAGAAAAGGTGTTATGCAGCCTGTAAACTCTCTGGGCCAAAAACCTGGGAGACCTGGAGTTAAACCAAATTCTACCTACTACTTTTGGTCTTTTAGATGTCAGGTAGTTCCACTGAGATTTGTAGTCGCTCATTTAATTTTAAAACTTTTTTAGGTCAGGGAATGAAAAGACAATGCTGCCAAATGTACTAATTATCTGGACGGTTGTGGAAATTCAATTTGGCAATGGTTGCGATGCTTCCTAGTACATAAAAGTATCCAGTTAAAACATCAGTAATGCAGTTGGGTTAGGGTAAAAAGGGAGGCAGAATGTGAAATGAAGTCTGGTTAACTTTTTTCAAGTTGCCAGACTCTGGGGTCAGAATCACCAAAGACAGCCAGATGTATGGGAAAAGAGATCCTGGGGGAGAGAAAGCTATCAAAGGCATGTGCACATTTTAAAAGGTTCCTCTTGTTCTGTAGATTAACATCACCGTAGGAGTATCCTTGAATTTCATGGACGGGAGCAGAACGTTTTGTTTTAAGCACTTTGCTTAACAGGGTGTGGAAATTTAAGTGTCAACACTGGAGCTGGAAGTTAACACTCTGCAAAGATGAATGGAAGCACTGCTGCCTGCACAAGCCATGTAACTTCAGGCTCTAAAGCAGAGCATGCAGCTGATTTCCTCCCTTCTAGAATTTCTTTCACAGCTCCAATCAAACACCTCTATCATAGTTTCTTTGCTTTTTCTTTGAAACTAAAAATACAGGTTTTGAAGTCACAGCTACCCACTATGAAGGTAAATTCTCAACGTGGGAGTTTCTCTTGATCTGCTTTTCAAGTTTCATGTGTTGCCCCTGTGATGAACCCTCAGTAAGACAGGATCCCTACGTATTTACACGGCCCTTGAAGTCTTCCTCTTATGCGCTTCCGTTAGATTCTATCTTAATTAATGAATCAGAGAAGAGACACCTTTCATTCTACAAACACTATCATTTTACAAAGGCTAATGATGAAAATTCCAAAGCTTCCCCAAAGTTAAGATGCCAGGCTAAAATGCAACTGGCTGTAGACTGTACTCTGGAAAGCTGTTTCTCCATATTTCTAGCTCAAACTTGAAAATGAAATCTTCCTGACCCTATTAATACAAAATCTACAGCAAAGAATTGGTGCATTTAGAGACTGGTCCTCTTATTTACAGTCTCACAATTCTGATGGAAGACTATAGACTCTCCCCCAACACCACAGAGCCTTCAACATAAGGATGTTCCTGATTGACAGGGTGGTATATGAGAATGAGAATCTGACTCTCTAGCATCATATTTTCAAGAGTTGTTAGAAAACTCTGGTACTCTGGTACTGTATACTTGTAGATTAACAATTATAGGCAGCTTCTCTAAGGCTGTTATCTTTAGCAGAATTACATCAACTTCCTTCTCAATCCTGTTGCTTTTCTTTTCCCCCCTAAATTTTCCCACACTGATTCTCATATGACCAACAGGCTCTAGGGACTGACTTGGTCTCCAATTCATTCTAATGAGTGGCATTCCCCTTCTGAGCAGGATTGAAAAGTGCTTCTAAACATCCCTAGTGAAAATATAATCTCTAGTATTTGAGCATCACTAATAAGCATGTAATATGGTATGGCCACTGTAGAAAACAATATGGTAGTCCTAAAACAAGTTAAAATAGAACTGTCATATGATCCAGCAATTCCACTTCTGGATGTACACCCCAAAAATGAAAGTAGGGTCCTGAACACTTATTTGCACACCAGTGTTCATAGCAGCACCATTCCCAATGACCTAAAAGTGGAAACAACCTCCTCCCAAGTAGCTGTGGATAGTGAAAGGATAAACAGAATGTGGTATAAACATCCAATGGAATATCATTCAACCTTAAGAAAAATGATCTTTGAATTTATTATGCTAAGTAAAGTAAGCAAGGCACAAAAGGCCAAATATTGCATAAACTCCACTTGTGTAAGGCACTAGAGTCATCAGACACCAGGGACTGGGGGAAAATGGGGTGGGAGTCACTGTTTAGTGTGTGCTAAGTTTCAGACTGTGATAATTAAAATGTTCTGGAGATGGATGACCGTGATGGTGGCCCAAAAGTGTGCATGTACGTAATGCCACTGAACCATGCATATGTTTAAATGGTTAGTTTTATATTTTATTAGAATTTTGTAAAAGACTAAGACATATTAGGCTCTAAATTGTAGTGCTCATCCTGTAGATGACCAAATAACAAATCAATGCTGAATTAAGCAACAAGTGTGTTCTAACATAGTTCTCCCTTTCCTTTTCCACCTCCACTCATCATCATCATCATCATCATCATCTCTCTCTCTCTCTCTCTCTCTCTCTCTCTCGGAACAATGGTCAACAAGTGGCTTTCTCCCTTCCAGTCCCAACTTGTCCTCTTGGCCCACTCACCCTAGCTAATTGCCCAGGTCTCTGTTATATCAGAATTATTTGTTTCTTTTATCACTCCCTTTTACCTTACCTCTGACCTTAAGTAAATTGCTAAATTATTCTTCCTACTTGTACCCTCTTGAATGTGATTTAAAGCTAAACTGAAATAACCCATCTGTTTTAGTAGAGACTAAAAACACCCAGTCTGGAAGCAAACTACTGAAGTGACCTCTTGTATTTCCTTCTGGTTCTAATGTTAAAAGAAAAGCAAGACAAAACACCCTTAACACAGTATAAAATGCATATCACATGCACTGATAAATAGTCTGACCTAAAAAAAAAAATGTTCCCAGCTCTTTTTCAGTCTCAAAAGCAATATTTATGACCAATTCATCAATTATATTTTTCCATTATGATAGAATATCAGCAGAGACAATTCTTAGGCTTAATTGGTATATAACTTGTATCTGTTCATTGTAAAAGAAAAAAATGACACAAATACTGATAAGTAAAACAAAGACTAGGAACTGCTATGATTCTATCCCCCAGAGATAACCATTGTTAACGCTGCAGTGTATAATCTTCTAGTGTGTTTAATTTTTCAAGACCAAGAAGAAAGGACTTTTAGAGTCAAATTGCACATGAAAGGAGCAGCTATGTGCCCATGGCCTGGCAGGGATATTTGAGAAGAGATATAAAACACATTCGTTTTCCCTGCCTTAGAAAACCCAAACAAACCATAAACAATGTGATGCTTGGGGTCATGACAGTTTATCTCCTCTGTTATTTAATTTGAGTGTCAAGGCAAGGGGACTTAAGATTTATAGAGGTAAGTTAAATTCCTAGTAAGCTGACACACCCCTTCCTTGTTGACTAGAGGGTGTCCTTAGCCCGCATTGATGGGCTTGGATATCAAAACCTCGAATAGACTCAAAAGGTCCCAGGATCCCAATTCTCCTCCTAGGAGAACCACGTGTGAAGTGCTCAGCAGCACTGGGCACCCTTCACTTAAGTTCCAGAAGGTCTCTTGGTTCCACAGAAAATTCTTCTTACTGTCACCAAGTCTCAGTCTGTGTGCACGTACATCCATGTAAGCCGACTTCCTCGTCACTGTCTTCAGTCGAGGTGACTAGTGAGAGCTTTCGTTACCTGAACCTATCAGTCTTTCTTCACTAGGCTATTTGCTTGAACCTCATGCAATGGCCAAAGTCACACTGTTTTTAACATAAAAAACGGCAGTATTTCACGGCCTGACCTAATAAATAATATTAACCCTTCCTAACTTCTTTCAGAGGACCTCTATTCCTAGTCTTTAGATAAATGAAGGGTTCTCCTGCCCCAGAACCTTTTCCAAAGTCAAATGTGGGGACCCACATATGCACACTCATGCCGGAATCATTGCTAATGGTACTAAGCATTGATGCACATCTCATTAACCATTTCTGCTCTTTTACTTGTCAGTGCAAGGGCTCAAACCTCATACCTATTAGGTAAGGGTCCTACTACTGAGCTGTTTCCTCAGCCCTCTGCTTTAAAATGTTGCTTCAAAACATATGTACAAATCTCTGGGTGTGACTCAGTGGTAGAAAACCTGCCTAGCATGCAGAAGGCCCTGAGTTTGACCCCAAGCACCAAAAAAATAAAAATAAAAAGTACCCACATACATATATATTCTATTATATGTCATATATTTTAAATTTTTTTTAATTCAAGATGAGTGAGGGAAAAGTCAGTATAACATGTACTCCAATGGCCCCGGGCTGGAAGTGGAATGGAAAAAAGAGATATTGTCAAGGAAATAAACAAAATTATACAATTCTCCTGACCATCTATAGTGCTTTCTACTACTTTAATATTTCATGGTCAAAAAGACCCAGTGTGGTTATTTTTTTTTCCTTCCTTCCTTTAGCTCAACCATAAATTTCCGGCAATAGTGCACATAGCACATCAAAAACCCACGCCTGCTCTGGAGAAGGTCGCTCCACTGAAAAGGATCTACATTATTCAGCAGCCTCGAAAATGTTAAGCCGGGATATAAAACACAGCCAACTCACCGACTGCTTCAGTTACCTGGCAGCTTAGCAAGAAGGATTCAAACTGTCCAGAGGCCTAGCGGACTTGCTTGGTAATTAAAACAGCTCTTGTATCTTCCCAGTTGACTTTAGGTAATAAAGCACCTAAAATTGCAAATCCAGTGCATTCCTCTGCCTCCTTTTGGTGTGTGTCAGGGTCCCACTGATATTTACATACGTAGAGTAAATGAAGAAGCCAGACACCTGGCGATTCCATCCCTCACCCTGGTCAGCACTCTCCTCCTGGATGCTGATCCTGGGTTATTCTACCCACACTAAGTTCTCTCTGCAGGCAAAGGTTAGAGAGGAGCACACTGAGCTTTGCAAAAACCAGTGTTCTATGCAAGCATAAAGAATGACTTTTCTCAGTTTTTTGCACTTAGGATTTTTACTTGTGTTTTCAAGTTTCCTATGCAAGAACTTAGTTTGTTTTGAAGATTTGATGAGGAAAAATGAAAAAATTAAATTAATTACAAACATATTCTCTTCTGCCAAGCACTCAAAGATGGAAGGTAGAGCTATATCATTTCAGCAGAAGATCTGCTGAGTGTCTCCCATGAAGTTAATACTTTAGAATCAAGGCAATTGTGATAATAAAGGGCAAGGTGGTTGGGGCTGTAGAAGTTGATTTTCACTGGAGGAAGGATAGGAAAGAAAATGTTGTCATAACTGAGCCTGCTCTGTCTCTCTTGCCCCTCCACCATTCACCCACATACACTTCAGAGTCTCACATGTGAACAGCAAAGGGTATCCTCAGAGGATAGGGAGAAACAACCACATTCTTCTCCACAGAGATTAGATGTCACTCACTGCCCCCCATGCCACACTCCTAACTGATCATGCTATTCAACATTCAGCTCTTCTTTTCACCCCAAAGGGGTTGGTGCTTTAGTCCATCAATTGACAAAGCTTGGAGTCTGACTTGGTACCAAGCCAGGTGTCTCTGATTCCTGGAAATCCAAAGGAATTGGCTAAAAGCCAGTAGTCACCAGGGCTCACCCTATCACCTCTGCTGCACTATTTGGCTCTTTTTTGGGGAATAAGAGAATTGTTTGAAAAAAAAGAGAGAGAATTATTTGAGACAATCTTAAGCCTTCAGGCAATGCCAGCAAGAATCAGTAAGACAGTTCTAACCACCCCAACTTGGTTTACCTCAGTTCCTAGCCCTTGGAATGATCATGGAGAAGGCAAAAAGAAAAAGGACCAGGCCCATGACAGGATTCTATGAGAGGATTCTGTTCCTTCCCCCCACTGAGGAGAAAAGCCCTGCATGGATTTACTGTGAGGAGCTCCCAGAGGTGTAACCCCAGAGGAAGTCGGGGTTACAACGGGGGACAATGCCCACAGACTGAGGATTAACTGGCAGATACTTTTCTTTAGCTCATTTCAGTTGAGTTCAATGAATTCTGTAGTAAGCACTAGGACAAAGATAAGTAAGTCACTGTCCTGCCACCAGGATCTTAGATCAAAGAGTCAAAGACATACCAAAAACTCAGTAGGAAGAGAGAATTTGGACATGGCTGCAAGAGAGGGTGCTATGGATTGGGCTCAAGAAATCATTAGAGAGTCTTATGGTGTCAAGAAAAAAGTGGGCTACGGAGGCCAAGCAGGGTGGTGTGCACCTTCATGAGCCCAGCATTCGGGGAGGTTGAGATAGGAGGCTCTCAAGCTCAGGCCCAGCCTGAGCAACTTAACCACTTAGCAAGACCCTGTCTCCAAATTTAAAAAATGGGCTGGGGATACAGCTCAGTGAAAAGGGCTGTGGGTTTAATCCCCAATACTGAAGAAAATAAGAAGGGGAAGAGGGAGGGCAGCAGGGAGGAAGGGAGGGGAACGGAAGGGGAAAAGGGAGGAAGGAAAAAAGAAAAAGAAGAAAAACATGGTCTGTGGAGGTCAATAATTCATGTGATTCACAAAGGTTGGATCAATATCAAAGTAACTATTAAATTCCACGTATCCATCACAGAGCTTCAACAATGTGGCTAAGCTTATTTTAGGAATAGTATCCATCCCTTTCGTCCTTTCCCTTTTCTCTCCTTCTGTGTTGTTTAGGAGCAAATTCCAAACATCATATAATTTCATCCTGAGCATATTATCTCTAAAAAATAAGCATTTGTGTGTGCCTGTTCTCTCTCCCTGCCTCTCCCTGCCTCTCCCTCCTCCTCCCCCACTCCCCTCCTCCCCTCCCTCTCCCTCTCCCTCCATCTCCTCTCTCTCTCTCCCCATCTCTCTGTAAACTGAATCTGCACAAATACTGTGGAGCAAAGGGAGTACTTATGTAAACCACCAATAATCTTTCACCATACAACGGAGGCTAGCTTTGCTATAATAGCTACAAGAGCCACAACAAACAATGCTGAGCCCGTGACACCCGAAAGGACTGCTGGGTAATCAGAGAGCAGCAGGGAGAGCCAGGCAGCGAACGTGGAGGTGGCTCTCAGGCTGAGGGACAGAGCCAGGCAAACACGGAGTTGCTGTGAGTAAACAAGAAGTACAGGAAGCTGCTGTGGGCAAACAAAAGGTACCAGGAAAAAACACTAGGGAAAATTAGTTCTTGCTGAAGAAAAGGACACAGAGAAACATAGGGGAAAAAAAATATTTCTAAGGCCACTCAAAAAGAATGGGATAAGAGAGGAACAAATGGTGACAAATTAATGGCAAGAAAAACTAAAATAAATTTATTCAACAAACATTTGCTGGACTCCTCCTGTGTGGTATGTTTTCTTCAGGAGGAACTCAAGTCATGACAGACGCTGGGCACTTTTTTCTTTTTTGTCCAGTATTGAGGATTGAACACACCGGCCTTTCACTTTACCACCGGCAAGCACTTTACCACTGAGCTACTCCCCTGACCCTTCGTATTTTTTTATTTTTTATTTTGAGACATTGTCTCATTAAGTTGCCCAGGCTGGCCTCAAACCACTAGGGAGGCTGAGGCAGGAGGATCTCCATGAATTTGAGGTCAGCCTGAGCTACATTGTGAGCTCAATGCCAGCCAGTCTCAAAAAGAGAAACAATGGGCCAGGGATTTATCTCAGTGGTTCCGCTGCCTGCCTCAAAAGTACTAGGTCCCATATTTGATCCCTGGTACCAAAAAAAAAAAAAAGGGCAAATAGAAGACATCAACTAAAAATCTTTAACACAGATGAAATTTAAATGTGCCTTCATATATTATGAAATCATCACAAAAACCCTGAAAGATGGTGGACAATATTATCTTATTTTACAGTAGAGAAACATGAGCCTCTGGGAAATTAAGAGATCTTTGATGTTCTATGGATTAAATGGAGGAAGATCTCTGGGAATATTTTAATCCTCAGTGTAGAGTTAGCCAGGCATAATGATTCCTGCTTGTAATGACAGCACACTGAGAGGCTGAAACAGGAGGATGGCAAGTTCAAGCCCAGCCTGGGCAATTTAGTGACTTAGTGAGACACTGACTCAAAATAAAACATAAAAAGGGGCTCAGTGATAAAGCCCTTGGGTTCAAAGCCCAGTACTAAATCAATCGATCAATCAGTCAATCAATGGAGAGCTGCCTCTGCTGCTGGACAGGAAGCTTAGAAGTCTCCAGAGAGGAGGTGGAATCATTAAATCATTTTGACTTAAGAAATAGAGGTGAAACTGAAGAGAGAAATCAATGTGTGAAGGACTGGTTCGGAACTAGACAAATTCCTCATCAGTGGAAGAACTGTGCGAGTTCAAGTACTCAGACTTTTGTAGAAAAACACGAGGTGCGGTGCAGATGTCTGACAGCTCATGGAAGCTGCTGGTTTTCTGGGGTTTTGTTTTTGCAGTGTTGGAGATCACACTCAGAGGCATTCTGCCACTGAGCTATACTCGCCCCTCTTTTTTGAGTCAGGGTCTCCCTAAGTTGCCCTGGCAGGCCTTGAACTTGCAATCCTTCTGCCAGGCTTGCACCGTCATGTCCCATAGGTTGGGAGAAAGCATCCAAGGTATAGGGATGAGCCCTCAAAGAAAAATAACCAAAGATAGAAGGGAATGAATGCTGCACAGGATGTCTTTCCCGTGTACAGCAAAAGGCACGAGGCTGCAGGAGATATCGAGTGTGACTTGGGAAAGGAGCCAGGGCGGCAAATAAACAAAAAGTGGCCTCTGCCTTGCAGGATTTATCATCTGATTCTAAGGCACTATGACAGAGACTTGAACATTTACTACAAGGGATTTCCAAACCAATCAATAATTATAGATTTTTAAATTTTCTTTGTTTGTTTGTGATATGAGGGATGGAATCCAGGACCTTCGTATTGCCTTACACCTCTGGCTCATTTTTCTTTTTATTTTGAGGCACGATCTTGCTAATTTTCACAGGCTGAGCTCAAATGTGTGATCCTCCTGCCTCAGCTTCCCAGAGTGCTGAGATTACAGATGCACACCACCATGCCCAGCTCCAAACCACATTCTCAATGACCAAGATGGCCACCTTATAACCAAACATGATACAAGACCTCAGATAAAGTTTGCACTGGTGTTTTTAACCCTGTTAGTAGGGTTCATAGCGCCACTCATATAATTATCAAAGCCTGTGAGAAAAGAAGAAAACACACAAATGTTCTTTGTGAACAATTTCACACTTTGAAAAGAGAAAACTAAGATAGACTTGAGTCATGATAGGCTTGCTAAAGTCAGGAAACTGTTGTAGACAAATATATCTGTATTAAAATATCAATTTGTTACAAATAGAATCATTTGGATCAACACTGTGGGTCCAGAAAAATTATTTTCTTTTCAAAAGAGAAATCTATGAATTGTCCAAGTTTAAGAACTATGAGAGGGAAATTTATTTATCTACCCATGCTAGCCATTGGAATATAGAATTGAAAGGGTCATAAAAATGTCAGCAAATACGAAGTGAAAGATTGTATCATTTCTACGCATGAAAAGGTAGAGATTGGAATTAATTTCTTTTAAAAATATAGAAAGTTCTGTAACTGTACTGTATCCCTAAAATGTACCAATAAACTCAATAAAATTTAAAAAAAATATATAGAAAGTTGGGTAAAGACGTGAAGAACAGAGTCTTACTCCCCCTTAAAGACTTGAGGATAATGAACCATTTTTTAAAATGCCAGAAAGAGAGCTTTCCAAAGGAATACAGCTAGCGGTATTCAAGAATAAAATAGATACGGCTGCAGAAGCGTTGATGGGAGAGCACAGATAAATAAAATGAAGGTGACGACGCTGGGGCAGAAATAGCAAAATCAAAGAACAGATGAAACCCAACGGAGGCGATGAGAGCAGGAAAGGTCACCCAAGAAGAAAAGCACTCGGTTCTGCCAGCTGAGGTCCAGGGGAGGGAGGACTGCTGCAAGATTAAAATAGACGGGATAAGTAGACACCAGAAGGGAGCCCAGCAGTAATGGAAGAGTTTAACCAAACACACAACATGCAAGGGAAGATTGAGCAATGAGCGGGGCTGTGGGATGGTGAAGAAAGGAGCAATCTGACAGCGGACACAGTGGGTCAAGTGGTCCTCAGTGAGCCGGGTTTTGAAGCGAGGAAGCACTCCCCAGTTTGGGAGACGCGCTGCCTACTTCTAGTAGGCTTTTAAGAGCAGAGCCAACTGCTGTTTTCAACGGCACAGCCTTGAGAGGCAGATGAAGCGTCCTGTAAAGTGAAGCAAGGAGCTGGAGATAACATTTCCGCAAATAGAAAGGCCCACGTTGGGAAATAGACACCTCTATCTTCATAAGCATGGAGCGGGGAGACTTTTGTAGGAAATAGTCCACAGCCTAGCTGAGCGCTACACAAAGTAAAAATAAATAATAAATAAAGTTACCTGGTCCGGTGTAGAATGACAACAAAAGCCAAGTGCTTAGCAGAGATAAAGGGAATAGGAGTGCGGAGGAAGGAAGGGGGATCGTGCCATAGCCACATACAAATTTATGGGGGGAAAAGCTGAGCATCTTTGCTGTGTCTCTGCGGACTGGCTACTTCCTTTCCTGCCTCATAAGCCCTAAAACACACCAAAGGAAGAAACTGGTGCAGCACAAATCAGCCTATTTTTATTGTGCAAGAAGGAGGCTTCTGTTGTCCTCTTACTGTTGTTATTGCTGTTGTTGGTGGTGCTCTTGTTCTTCTTGTTCTTGTTCTTGTTGTACCAGAAATTGAACCTGGGGCCTTGGAACTGTGCTACATCCCCAGCCCTTTCTTTATTGTTTTTTCAAATCTGGAAACACGGTTTCACTAAGTTACTAAGTTGTCTGGGCTGTACTCAAACTTGGATGCCCCTGCCTCAGCCTCCCAGAGTGCTAGGATTACAAACATGAGCCATTACACCCACGTACTGGTTCAACTTTTTTGTTATGATTATGACTGGGTACTGCACAGAGCACAGAATTCAAGGCTGCATGTTGGATTTGGCCCATGGACCAATATTACTTACAAGCCAGGATTTTCACCTGGAGTCTCCTTAACCATTCCAAGTTCCTGGTGCCCTAACTAAGAGAGGTGACAGTAGGCTTACCTCCCCTGTGGTGGGGATATAGAGAAAAAAGTTAATGACAGAGAATTTGGCAAGAAACAGGATGCAAGGATAGAAAGGAACAACCTACTTTAAGCAGGTGGTTGCACCCTGACGGGTACTGGAAGGCTGACACTAGGACTGACAAAATAGAACACAAGGCCATAAAAAGTAAAGGCCAGGGACTCTGATAATGTTAGTGGTACAGATGGATGATGAGGCTAGGCCCATGAGGATTTTACTTCGTTTGGCAGACACAGAATAATAGTTATCACTTGTTCAGCACTGACTGTATACCAAAGGCAGCCACTGTACCTGATCACTAATCTTTATAACAGCCCATTTTATAAATTCTGAAGAATTGCTCAGAGGGGTTAAGACCCATAACATGCATGCCCCTGGACCTTTATTTGTGTTTTCTTACTTTAACTGGAAATATCAGTACTATTGGTTTTTTTTTTGCCAAGCTATTTAAGGTAACATTATTTACAATATTCGAAACTCAACAAATGGTCAACACTTCCACTCCTGCGTGGAAACCAAAACTGGTGCACAAAGGTTCATGGAGGCATTGTTCATAATAGTCAAAAATTGGAAACATCTCAGATATTCATCAATAGATGAATGTGTGCACAGCTGTAGTATCTCCACACACTGGAATATTATTTGACAGTAGAAAGGACTGACAGCACTGGAGCTATATAGCTCAGTGATACATCATGCTAAGCATCCCCAACACCAAACAAAAACATATAAGATATTGATGTGGATGAATATTGAAAACATTATACTAAAGTGAAAGAAACTAATTACAAAGGACTTTGTTTTGTTTTATTCATATGAAATGCCCAGTATAGAGAGGAAAGTCTGTAAGGACCAAAAGTAGGTTAATAGTTGCCTGGAGGGGATTGGGGAGTCAGAGGCACTGGTTTTTCTGTGTGTTTTGTTTATTGCAGACCAGCAATTGAATCCAGGCCTTCTTACACGTGAGCCAGCCCTCTGCTGCTGAGCTGCACTCCCTCATCTTTGGTAAATTTCCCAGACTAGACTTGTACTTGTGACCCTCCTGCCTCAACCTCCAGAGTAGCTGGGATTACAGGAGTGCACCTCCACACCTGGCTGGAGGTACCATTTTATTTTTATTTATCTATTTTTGGGGGTGTACCAGGGATCAAACTCAGGACCTTGCACTTGCCAGGCAAGCAGCAGACCACTGAGCTACATACACTGAGGTACCATTTTTAAAATCTAAATGATATAGGATTCTTTTGGGGATAATGAAGACCTTCTCAAATTTATTGTATTGATAATTGTATAAATGTCAAAACATTAAGAACCACTGGATTATTCTCCTAAATCAGTGAAATTATATATCAATTATCTCAATAAAACTATTACCCAAGAAAAGGAACATACACGGAGAAAACTGGTTTTGAAACATGAACCAGGTGTTCTTAAACACGTGAAGAAGATAATAAAGTTCGGCACTGATTTAATATCCTAGCTTCTTCACCAACCCAAACTGACACCCGATCCCTTGCCTTGCTACCTTCCAGGTTGGGGCCAGAGGTTAGGCTCAGCAGACAGCTGGGAAGGTGCTCTCAGGGCTTAGACTCGAGTGGGAGCAATGACAGGCGGTAGGTGTCACCTAAGGACAACAAGATCTCACTCCTCCAGCAGCCTGTGTGCAGGGTACTACTGTCAATCCCACTGGGGGAGGAGGAAATACATAGTGGCACCCAGGAATTTTCACAAGGTCAGATGGCTCCTGACAGTGGACCCCACGTTCTCATACACTCTTAGGACCATTTGTAACTCGTATCATTGGTGTGCTACAGACCAAGTATAGTGCTCTCATACTTTTGTACACACTGTAAATTGGTACTTTCTCGGGGGAGATAGAAAAGAATGTATCTATCAGTGTTATTACATGGGGAGGGCTGAATACAGCTATTATGTGTTAAAACATTAACAAATAAAAACTTAAAATATAAAAATACAAAGGAATAGCCATACTTTTCATTTGTAACCCACATCTAAAAATTTGTCCTGCAAAAATTATTGAACAAAGAAACAAAGACAGCATGCAAACAGAGATGTTTCACCAAGGTATTATATTTACAAGAATGGTCCCTCCAAAACAAAACAAAATTCTTTTTACCTCCCCGCAAATCCGTATTTCCATCCACAAAGGCTTGACCAAACTGGGGCACAGCACATCCCTCTGCCATTGTGGTGGCGCTCAGGAAGGATGTACTGCATGCAAAGCAACTGGGGAGCGGAGAGCAGGTGGGGAGAAAGAGAAGAGTTGGAGAGAACCCTCACCTAAGCCAGTCACAAGGCTAAGCCCAGGCTGACATGTATCACCCGATACCACCCTCCACAGCCCCATGAGGTCCTGGAGCAGTGTGGTCTCTTCACGCAGAGCCATTCTTTAATTATCATTTACTGAGCGCAAGTCATCTGATGGTGAGGTGTTTGTGCAGTGTTTCTGAAATATTTATGTTTTAAACAACACTAGATTTGGGGCTGCACAATGCCGTCTCAAGCAGTTACAGCAGCTGTGTGAGACTCGGGGTCCATCTGACACAGCCCTGGGGGGCAACACCAGCCCCACAGGGACAAGCTCAGATGGGGCTGGGAGCAGACAGCAGGTCTGGAACCCGACCACAATTACCAGAAGCAAACAAATGGCTTTGAGACACAGGATGCTATTTATGTTTGAAATTACTTCTAAACAAGGTGTGATTGAAGAATCTTCTCCCAATTCCATTACTGAACTGTAATGAGAGCCTGCACAACTTTTCACTTAGAACTCCAGGGAAGCAGCAGACTTTGGAAAATGAATGGCCTGGTTTGCCACAAAGGGAAGAGAAGGAAAAAAAATCTTCTAGAAACTGACTAATTACACTGCTTGGAGTGTTTGATGAGCTCCACAGTGACAGGCTTAATTGATCTCCTTACCAATAATAATAGACCATGCAATGGCCCCTTTGTACAGTGTAAAAGCTAAGATGGGCCTTATACTTAGGAGACATTTGTTTCCATAAAAAGACTATCTTGTTCATCTTGTGTCACCCTACATTCAAGAAGTTGATAACTGCAATGCTGAAATTCTTAGGAAATACATGCAGAAACTTTTAACGGTAGATGATCCTGAACCTCCCATGGTTCAGACACAAAATTGGTTGTAGATAAATAGTAAACTCACCTGGGATAAAATGTTGACAATAGGTAACTGCAAACAGTGTACAGATCTTCCTGTGCTATTTTCATTTTTGTAACTTAAAAAATCTAAAATCATTTCTAAATTGCGTTAAAAAAAAAAAAGCTCACCACCACCACCTGCCTTGCAAGTGCTTTGATCTCCAGTACCAAAAGAAAGAAAGAAAGAAAGAAAAAAAGACCAAGCCAGGCATGGTAGCAAACACCTGTAATCACAGCACTCTGGGAAGCTGAGGCAGGAGGATCACAAGTTTGAACCCGGTCTGGGCAACTTAGCAAGAGCCTGTCTCAAACATTTTTTAAAAAGGGCCAGGGATTTTGCTTATCACCACCACATCTACCTTGCAAGCTCAAGGTCCTGAGTTCAATCCCTGATACCAAAGAAATAATTTAAAGGGCTGGGGATATACCTCAATGTAAAGATGCTGGGTTCAATCCCTAGTACCACTAAATTAATTAATTAATAGCAAGCTTACAGGTCAGAAACTAAAAATACACTGATGCTTCTCAAATGGAGCATGGCACACTAGGAATATTACCAGCTGACACCTGATATTACTTTATTTTTCCACAATCATGCACTTATAAAGCTCTGAACAATGTAATAAATTAGGTATGAGGCCTGTCACTCCCTCCCCTTGGCATCCACCGTGTTACCTCTTGCATGCAACCCATGATCACATTCACTCATTGCTGACTGATCTTTCAAGAGCTTTTTCATGCAGATTTAAGCGAATACGAATGTGTCTTACTCTTCCTTTCCTGCATTCGACACACAGCATTCTGCTTTGGTTGCAGCACAGTAGATCCTGTGGATCTTGTCATCTGCTGACTGTAGGATACGGTACCCATCTAGAAAGAGGTGAACATTCGGCTGCTTCTCTCTGTTTGCATGGCAAGTATGCTTGCCCCAAATATCCAGCTATGGGTGAAACTGATGCACTTTGCATCTACATTTTGCAGATGTCTAGAAAAGCCAACGTCTAGGGTGGTCAGAGATCAAATCTGAAATGTCTAGACACTTCTTCAAATATTCTGACTCATTTTGAACATCAAGGAAACACAGGATTTCAAATATTTTTCTTGAAAGATCGCTGAGAAGATGGGTTGACCACAGAGTTTACTTACATTTTCATTGTTCCTTTTTAAATGTTGAGACAATATTTGTTTTGTATCCCTGCTCTTTGTTACATATACTGCAGACCAGAACTGTCAGAGGAGACTACTTATAAAAGCAGTTTCATGCTATATACATTCAATGCAATGCCAATTGAAATTCCAACACTATATTTCACAGAACT
Organism: Fukomys damarensis; assembly: GCF_012274545.1. NCBI lineage: Eukaryota > Metazoa > Chordata > Mammalia > Rodentia > Bathyergidae > Fukomys > Fukomys damarensis. The sequence continues at coordinate 35,103,743 of NW_022900938.1, read as the reverse complement.
AGAAGGTTGACCACAGAGTTTACTTACATTTTCATTGTTCCTTTTTAAATGTTGAGACAATATTTGTTTTGTATCCCTGCTCTTTGTTACATATACTGCAGACCAGAACTGTCAGAGGAGACTACTTATAAAAGCAGTTTCATGCTATATACATTCAATGCAATGCCAATTGAAATTCCAACACTATATTTCACAGAACTAGAAAAAAGAATCCAAAAATTCATTTGGAACCACAAGAGACCTAGAATAGCAAAAGCCATTATAGGCAACAGTCACATGGCACCAGGTGTAACAATTCCCAATTTGAAACTATACTACAAAGCCACTGTGATAAAATCAGCATGGTACTGGCAAAGAAATAGGCCTGAGGATCAATGGAACAGACTGGAAGACACAAAAACAAATGCAGATGTACTCAGCTACCTCATCTTCGACAAAGGAGCTCACCATCCTCAGTGGAGGAAAGATAGCCTCTTTAATAAATGGTG
>NW_022900938.1:35051158-35102603 GCF_012274545.1 Fukomys damarensis | reverse complement strand
CCCTGGTGTGAATATTCTGCAACAATGCATAAGATTCTAATAAGATTACTGACATTTAGAAATGGGAGGAAAGGAGCTAAAGGTGTAGGGAAGGTGTGATACGTAGGGGAAGAACAAAAAGGGAAAAGAAAAAAATGTGAGAGAATGAAAAGATGAAAATAAAGTGTTTGTAGATGGGGAGGGGAGGAGGGGGTGAAGGGAGGGCAGAGGTAAGGGGAAAAAAATGAGAATCAAGACTTGCCATGTAAAGGTACATGATCCCAACAATGAATGTAACTGTACTGTATCCCTAAATGTACCAATAAACTCAATAAAAAAAAAAATAAAAAAAAAAAGCAGTTTCAAAATTTTTGAAATCATATGACCAAACGAATACTTTTTCTTTTCTGTCTGTAATGCAATGGCAGACATTTACTGGCCTTTTTGCAAACTATTGTGCTTTAAAAGATGAATGAGCTGAACATGGTGGTACACACCTGTAGTCCCAGCTACTCAGGAGGCTGAGGCAGAAGGATCATTTGAGCCCACAAGTTCAATGTCAACCTCGGTAACAGAGACTCAAAAAAAAAAAAAAAGCTTGGTGCAGTGGGGCACACTCGGTATTACTGGGTAGTAATCCCACCTACTCAAGAGGCTAAGGAAGGTTAATTGCAAGTTCAAGGCCATCCTGGGCAACTTAATATCTCAAAATAAAATTGTAAAAATAGTGGTACAGTGCTTGTCTAGAATGTGGGGTTCCATCCCCATGAGGGGTGGGTTTAAATGAGACATTGATCTTAACTTCTAGATAATAATCATAAATATGTCCTTGTGGCCACTGTGGTTAAGCAAGTTCAAGGTGCTACAGCAGGACAAAGGAAGCAGGCTTTGGGGAGTGGAGATCATGAAGACCCAAAGGGAGGGTGCAGAAATGGCAAATAACTGACTGTTAACGATAGTTCAAGGCAAGGAACAGCAGAAGATGGGCCTGCAAGAGCAGAGGCAGCCTAGCCTGGCGCCAAGGAGCTGGGGTTTGACTCTGTGCAGCAGCCCCAGGCTGCCTTCTAGAAAGTGCATCTTGGCTTGAATCTACAGGGGGATTGGAGGACAGCCATAGGGATGGAGAGGAGATGGCATCTTTGGGAAAGGCTGGGCAGTAAATACCGCAGTGTTCGGTGACTGCTGGCTGTGGACAGGAGGAAGCCAGAAAGCCCCTTGGTTCTGACTTGTGTGGTTCAGGAAGTGATAGTTTCACTGAATGTAGAAGAGCCACATGGAGGAGGAGGGAGATGGACAAGTGCCGTGGGGTCGTGTTGAATTCCTGGATGGCATGTGGATACTGCTATGGCTCTGATGAGCGGAGGAGAGTTCTCTTCGGAGAGATAGAAATGTGAGCACCGTATTTATTTCTTACTGCTGCTAAGAGAGATGTCCACAACTCAGTGGCTTACAACAACACAAATTTATTTTCCTACACTTCAAGAGCTCAGACACTAAAATCAGTCTCGCTGAGCTAAAGTCAAAGTGTCTACAGAACTGGCTCCTTCTGGAGGCTGCAGAGGAGAATCCTGTCCTTGCCTTTTTCTGAGGTCACCTACATTCCTCAGCTGGTGACTTTCTCTCCATCTTCAAAGCCATCAAGAATAGCATCTTACTGCCTGAGTCCTGAGGCTTTCTTCGGTAGTCAGTCTCCCTGTACCTCGCCTCATCTTTTTTTTTTTTCCATTATAGAGACTGAACCCAAGGGCTTTTCACTGAGTTACATCCCCAGTTCCCCCACCCTTTTTAAATTTTGAGACAGAGTCTCATCTTGCTAAGTCATTAATTTGCCTAGGCTGGGCTCAAACTTGGAATTCTCCTGCCTCGGTCTCTCAGAGTGTTAGAGTATTATACACCCAACTACTGCCTCCCTTTTCTAAGAGCACATTAAGGGCACACAGATAACCTAAATCATACATCCCTAGCTAAAGATCCTTAACTGAGTCATATCTGTAAAGTAACTTTTTGCCACGGGAGGCAACATTCACAGTCCCAGAGAATCTGGATTTATTTAGGGACTGTTATCCAGCCTACTCCAGGCATTGTTGGGATAAAACTAGCAAGAGTGGGTACCATCAGAGGTGAATGTGAATAAAAAGAAGATAATTAAATCAATAACAGAGCCCTGGGAACACCGAAGTTAAAGGAGGAAGAAGAAAGGATTCAGAGATTGAGGAGAAAGCCTGATTGATAAAGAAAGGGAATGGCAGGAAAGAGCTGCTGTTGTGAGGTGGAGAGTGCAGTTGCAGGCAGGAGGGAGTAGAGGGCAGCTACAGAAGCTGAGTGAATAACAAGATCCTGGGCACTTTTTCCATGGCTGCATCAGTAGAGTAAAGGATAGAAATCTGATGGCAGCAACAAGAAACGAGGAGAAGGGGGCCACCCTTTCAATAACCCGGCTAAAGGAATGGGAAGGAGATGTGTGCGCGGCTAGAAACAAAGTCAGGGTCAGTAAGAGAAGGTGCTGTGCTTTATTCTGCTTTGTTTCTGAGAAGGTGCAAGTCTACAAGCTGAAATAAACATGCCTTTGGATTAGGAAAGGCCAAAGATTTACTCAGAAGAAGGAATTCCTGATAGAACAAAGTTCCCAAAGAGTCTGACGGATAGGCATTCAAGAGCACAGATAAAATTAAAAATTTGCCTATCCTTAGAAAAATAAAATACACCTATTCTTTGATTTAGCTTCTAAGAATTTATATCATTGAGAAAAATCTTATCAAACAGCATACAACAAGGTACAAGACTCCTCAAAAGCAAAGAGATATGTATACAAGTATTCAGAACAGCATTGCTTGTAATAGGGAAAATTCAAAACAACGTCTATGTGTGTCAACAAAGGGTTCATTAAACTATGGATTTGCAAATGGTTTTCAAATGAAAATGGCTTTCAAATTTTAGAGTGGAAAGGTCCCCTTACATAGTGCATGGTTTTCAAACATTATAAAGGGGAATTTTACAGAATTTATAATAATAGAATCAACTTCTATAGACCCCATAAACAAAGGCTGAAAAAGAAACATTTCTAGTCTAATATATAAGGATTCCTTTAAATTTATTTTTTAATGACAACTTGATAGAAGAATAAATATAAGCTAAAGACTGGCACTTTGCAGAAGACAAAAATCAAATCATTAATATTATTATATTATTAACATTAATATATTTTAATAATCAATTTCATTAGAGGTGAGAGGTATGCAAATGAGATGTCATAATTTTGCTGATAAGATCAACAAAGTTAGAAAGATTGGTATATTTTTATCAGGCTGAAAAAAAGATACAGATAGATAGGATTTAAATATATAATATTTTAGAGTAATCTGAAATTATCTATTAAATTTTAAATGTACCTTTTGACTCAGTATCTACACACGCACCAGAAATTGTAAACCAATGTATGTTTTACTTATTCATACTTTTTTACTTGCCTGGAGTAGTAAGAAACTGGAAATGACCTGAATTCCCCTAGGAGAAGAGTTAAACACACTAGGTAGCAAGGATGTAGTAGAATGCTGAGCTACTATATTTTACAAGAAAAAATTAGATCTTATTGTAATAGATTATATAAAAGTAGGTTTATAATATTTAAGTCAACAAAAAGAAATAGCAAAATAGTACAATCCCACTTAGGGGAACAAAGCTGGTTTCTATGTTCTAAAAAAGTAAATAAATAAATAAGGATTTAATAATATAGCAACATGAGTGAATCTCAAATGCCGCCTTATACTAAATGACAGAAGCAATATTCAAAAGGCTGTATATTTTATGATTCTATTTTAGTGACTATATCAGTCAGTTTTCTGGCACTGTGAAAAAATACCTGGGAAAATCAACTTATAAGAGAGAAAGATTTAGATTGACTCATGGGTTCAGAAGTGTCAGTGCATGGTGACTTGGCCCAGTTGCCTTTGGCCCTTGATGTGGCAGTGCAACATGACTGGCAGTGTGTGACAGAAGAAACTGCTCATCTCCTGGCTGCCTGGACGCAGAGAGAAAGAGAGAGGTGGGGTGTCTCTCAATATGCCCTCAAGGACACACCCCCTACGGACCCAACTTCGTGCCACTAGGCCCTGCCTCTTACAGGTCCCAATAGCACACAGGCCAGCAATCGAGCCCTTACGCAGGCACCTTGAAGGGGTATTTATGATCCAAACCTTCGCAGTGACCCTGTGGAAAAAGCGATATTATAGGAATATAAAATAGATCAATGGTTGCCAGGGCTGGGCATCAGGAAGGAGGTGACCACAAAGGGCATGAGGAAAGTGTTTTGTGGTAACAGAAGTACTCCATCTCTCAGTGGTGGTGATGATGACACAACTCCATGTATGTTTACAAATTCATAGTACTGTACACTTTAAAAGGTGTTCCCAGGAATGAATTTTACTGCTATAAGCTTGGCTTTTTAAAAAGGGTTACAGGGCCAGGAATTTAGCTCAGTGGTTCCGCTGTCTGCCTTGCAAGCACAAGTTCAATCCCCGGTACCAAAGAATAAATAAATATATATATAAAATAAAATAAAAGTAAACTCAGGAACATTACTTCAAAAGACTACAGTCATCTCATCTGACCAATGGTGAAAATTCCAATCCAAACTTTTGTTTTGCCTGAGCCACAATGAGTGAAGAGGAACTGTCTTGGGCCACATATAAAACATATACTATAACTAATGTGCTATACATAAATAACACACTTTATTTTTTATATTTTAACTTATTAAATTATTTTACAGAATAACACAAGGCAGAAGTTAACAATTAAAGAAGAAAATTTATATGCCAGCTTAATAACAGTTATCACCTGTCTTCACAGGCAGGTGAGACATTCAGGCAGATGGAAACATTATTATCTGTAATCACTGTGTTTTACTTACCAGCTCTCACAGTGCATGTAATATCTGATACACCCAGCTTTCAATTCCACTGGCTGTGTGTGGCAGCCATGGAAGGTAGAGTTAGTATTTTACTGCACCTTCCCCTGCACAATGTTCTGTTGTCACCTACACTAGAGCACCTTGAGCTTGAGTCATGGAAAAATATTACTGAAAATCACATAATGTTGAACATTTACAACCTTATTAGCTGTCCTAGCTTCCCGTGGCCCACAGACTGCAAGTTGGACACACCTATCTTAGAGAGTGGTGTGGGAGTCTAAGATGGAATCTTTCACACAGTACACTTCCACATAACTTGGGCTTTTTCCGGTGAGTACATGCCAAAGTCACTAGGTAGCCCAGGCAGGCCTCGAACTCTCGGTGATCCACCTGCCTCAGCCTCCCAAGTGCTGGGATTCCAGGCATGTGCCACTGTTCCTGGCTGCTACTTTTGTAATTTTAGAAAAGGATTTAGTAAGTGTGCCATAGTCAATCCATGGAACACTGAATAGTAGTTAGAATTTCATAGATTCATATGTATTAATACAAAAAGCATTCACAACTACTGTGAAATAGAAAAAGACAAATTGTTCAGCAACATGTAATCAGTGTTTTGGTAAAAGACAATAAAATTCTGTCCATGCACATGCACTTGGGGCAGCATGTCTGTGTGACTATAAAGCAGAACGTTATCTACCAAATATTTAACAGTATTTAGTTTGGGGCCATGGTATCTTGATTTGTGGGCAGTGACTTATTTTTAACTTCAGTTGACTACTTATAAAACTATTTCCATATTCTTAAAAGGCTTTTTTAAAAAAAATAACATAACTGAAAAGGTTCCACGGACTAGAAGGACTGTCCTAACCTCTGACAGTGAGGCAAGACTTGTGCAGATGGAGAAAAGTCTGTAGGTCAGGCAACAGACAGAAGAGTCAGTAACGAAGGCTTCAGTTTCCGGTGAGAGGGTAGGAGAACGGGTGTGGGAGAGGCAAGCAGTCTAAGGAAAGTGGAGAGGTTTCTGCCTGCTTTGTAAGCGCAAGGTCCCAAGTTTGATCTCTGGTACCAAAAAAAGAAAGAAAGAAAAGGAAGGAAGAGAGGTTTAGAGTGGCTTGTTAAGAGGAAGGGCAGAGTGAGGCCGTGGAGGCTGAGCATCAAGTATCCCCTAGGGTAGAAGTCATAAGGCCTTAGGGCTGGGCCCTACGGCCAGGTTGTGATGTGGCTAGCAGGGGGCGCCAGCAAACTGGTGAGACAGATGATCCAAGGTGGGTCCCTGGTGACTTGCTCCATCCAAAATCACTGTGTTTCAAGAGAAGGCGGAAATATGACTTTTTAGGGCCTGGGGATCGGGCTCAGTGGTAGAATGCTTGTCTAGCAAGTGTGAGGCCTTGGGTTTGGTACTCAGCACCAAAAATGGGGCGGGGAGGAAGGAAGGTTGGCGGGAGGGGTAGAACTCAGAGGCGGGGCCTAGTTGTTGCTGCCCAGAAGGAGTACAGCTCTCCTCTCCAATCCCTTCCCCACCTCCCTCTCCCTCCCTCCCTTCCTTCCTCCATCCCTCCTGCCCCTCCCCTCCACCCCTCACTCTCTCCTGGTGATTATAAGGAAGAGTCTCTTGTCTCTACCACATGCTTCTCTCCTCGGTGTTCTGCTGCAGTATGGCCCAGAAACAACCAAGCCAAGCGACCATGGATTGGAACCTCTGAAACCAAGAGCCAAAATAAAATTTTCCTTCATCAAGTTGCTTTCCTTAGGCATTCTGTCATTGCCCTAAAAACTAACATGCCCTGTTAAGACTAAACCCACACTTGGGATACTGAAAATGCAGAGAACTCAAAATGAATAAAGAAAAAAAGCACATTATATTTTTCCTCCTCTACCTCCTTCCCCTTCCCTTTAAAAACGCTGAAGTAGTCATCATGGAAAACACATCAGAAGATGGACTTTCACGGACTTTAATTCCTCTAGGGATGATGGCACTGCTATCTCTTCAGCACCACAGCATCTAACCTGGCCCTGATTTGCAGATGAGTCCCAGCTGGATGAGTCAAGAAACGGACAAGAAGAAAAGGAGAAGCCAAGGATTCAAGGTCTCAGTGGGGTGAGAGAGCTATGGCAGAGACTGGTGAGATGTGGGAAACTTGTGGGCAGAGCCCCTGGAGGACAGGCTGCAGGCGTGGGCCATGAGGATGACCAGCTGCCTGAGAGAAGGGCACAAGGTTGTGGAAAAGGTCACTTGGGATACAGTGGGCCATAGGATGGAAGAAGGACCCCGAGTCAGGTGTGAAGCCTTGAGTGAAAGCCAGAGAACCTTCCGGTACTAAACGGACGAAGGGTGTGTGTTCTGCTTACTGAGTGTAACCTGCTGGTCACATGTTCCACAGTTGGAGTTTGCCTACAGCGGCCCAGTAGAGTGTTATACTGAGCTATGTTCGATGCTTCTGAATGTGGTAAAGCTTGGTAATATGTGCTACAGAAACCACCTTAGCTATTTGTATCATTTTTGGTAGACTGGAGGAAAACCAGGATCCACATGCACAACGTTGACTCTAGATGGTACTGTTTCCCATTGAACATAAATATCAATTAAATTTCTCCTTCCCAATTATTCACCTGACAAAAGGAAGCTGCTTATCTTTTGAAGATTTTGTTCTCAAGCAATTACGAGTAGACACAAGCTGCCCAAGGAGCCTGTTTTATGCATTTTTACTTAACAATCAAAATGAAGTTGTAGAGAAAGCTTTTCATTTGACATAAATGTCTTAAAAAAAAAGAAAGAAAACTCCATAAAAAATGATACCCAGAAACAAAAAAACTTGTTTTCATTTTCCCTGTGCCAAAGTATTTCTGAGAGAAAACAGACCTTCCCAGGGAATCCAGACTCTGCTTGTGACATCTGATTCTGAGTGAGCTAAGATTCTTTTCCTACAGAGGGGAGTGAAACATGGGGTCTGAGAGAATCCATGTTGACTCCTAGTTAATCTCTAGTTTTACAAGTTCAGCTTTATTTTCCCCTTAATGATTTAAGTATCTGGTATAAAGCTTTCCCTTCAAATAAACCAAAAGCCTGGCTTTCCTCTGTTTTGAAACTTGTAGCTAAATATTTATCTACAGTCTGAGGAAGAAGGAAAAGTCATATTCGCTGTGGTAGAATGCATTTCTGTGCAAACCCTCAGGAAGTGTTGAAAATAGTGGTAGTCACACCCCCTCTAATGCTGACGTCTGCCAAGTGAAGGATGATAGTTTGTTTTCTCGATGCTGTCCACTTAATTTTCTGTAACTTTGTGTTTGTGCTTTGCTAATCAGGCAGGACTTCTGCAAGATCTGAAGACTACACTGGATCTAGTTTAGGTGTTTGAAGAAGGAAGCAGCTGATATTCCTGACGTAACCCAGTAAGTGCTCAATTATCCATGCTGAGAGGGGAAATTTAGGAAGAAACCATAGATAACATAGAAATACTTCTATTCCATTGGGATTCTTGTCCTGTGGGCACATACATTTACATCATGGAGCTATGTGCTGTGCCTGCAAACTACTGACAGGATCCAGAGGACGATCTGGCCAGAGCTATTTTCCTACCTCCTGGGGGTCTTCAGAAACGGCATAGGGGGTAGGTAAGGTTCTGAAAATGACTACGGTCTCCCGATTAGGAAGGTTTCTATTACACTTAAAATCAGGCATATTATTTTATTATTTTCCTATTGCAGCTGTAACAAATCACTGCCAATTTTGTGTGTGGGAGAGAGAGAGAGAGAGAGAGAGAGAGAGAGAGAGAGAGAGAACAACAAGGGGACAAGAGAGGGAAAGGAGCAGGGAGGGGTAGGTTGACCCTCAGAGTTCTGGAGATCCAATATGGAAAATGGAGCTTACAGCTAAAATCAACATGTTGGCAGGTCCATGTTCCTTTCTGGAGACTTAGAGGCAAGTCCATTTTATTTCCCTTCAGCTTGTGGGAGCCATGTGCGTGCCTACATCTTTAAAACACAGCATTCCAACTTCTCCTGTCGCTACATCCCCTTTGTCTGACTCTGGCCTTCTTGTCTCCCCCTCACAAGGACTTCTGCGAATTTACTGGGCCACCTGGATAATCAGGTAATCCACCATCTCAAGATCTAAATCACACTAGTGAGTCCCCTTTGCCCTATGGGGTAGCATGTCCATAGGCTTCAGGGATTAGGATGCAGACAGGTTCCACCTGCCAGCCAGGAACAGCTGTGTTTTCTCTAACCTGGGGCTGGTCCTAGTCTCCTGTCACCACGGAAAACTCAACCTGGGCCAGGGTTCTTAGGGCTGCAGGCTTCTGCAACAGCCCCGCATCAGAGCACTTCTGCAAGAGCCTTTGTCCACTTCACAGCCTGCCTCTGGCCGTCCTCCATCCTAGCAGAACTCTGCAAAGCAGTTTCAACCCAAATACACAATGAAATGTACCTTTATTTTGTCTCCCATTGTCTTTTCAAGGTGTGTTCAGGGAATGGGTGATGCGTTCCCTGACTCCATAAGTACACCTTGGGGGGATAGTGTTAGCATTGCAAACAGAGTAATTCTGGGGATACTAAGATGGTTAGCATGCCGAGATCTTCACCTCCAACTACCAAGAGTATGCTCTCCCCAACCTTGGTGACAGCCACAACACACTCCTGAGATAGGAGGTGGGCGTGGCGAAGCTGGCTGGATCACAAGATTCCAGGACAGCACCAAATCATTCCCAGGACCCCATCTGTGGAACATCTCATGGGGTCCACAGATATGGATGATATGTAAGGGACACAGACACCAGCAGGGGCCCGCTATCGTGACTCTTCACAGTAACTCACTCTGTCTTCTAGACCATGGTGTATTTTTGTTTTCTTCTTTCCTTTTTTGTTCAGCCCAAGTTCATTCTGCAGAGCCAGTTTGTCCCTTATCCCTTCACCCCTCACTTTTTCAAATAAACATTTGGCATTGTTTTAGGCTTCTCCTGTCTAAATCTTTGTTCAAGGCAAGAAGGACCTGGAATAAGTTTAATTGGGGAACCATTGCCAAAGGAATTACCTCATAACACTATCACTGGTTATCTAGAGATCCCTAGGAAGGTAATATTGCCCCAAAACTAGTCATAGGTAGGCCTATGACTTATCTGCACCCCAGGTCCTTAGGGAATAACTGTTTTATGATCCCTTTGGTCACACACATGGACTCCATTCAGTCGTTAGATTGCCTGGTCCAACATAAAACCCTAAACTCTGAGGGATTTAGCACTGCTGCTGGGGAAATCTGCAGTAGGGAAGGGGATTATCAACTTCTGCATTACCCCACACCCTTATCCCCAGCTTGCTGACTTAAGTACTGGGGACAAGGACTCAAAGTAGTCTCCAAGTTTCTTGCTGGTGGCTTAATGCTGTGGTTTGAATATAATTTGTCCCTTCTGAGACTTTTCTTGAAATGAGCTGCCAGCCAGATGTGGTGGTGCATACCTGTAATCCCAGCTCTCTGGAGGCTGAGGCAGGAGGATTTCTGGATAGAGGCCAGCCTGAACTACACAGCAAGACTGTCTCAGAAGAAAAGAAAAGAAAGAGAATTGTCAATGTGACCTGTGTTGGCAAGTGAGGTCTTTAAGAGGTGAATGAGTACTCAATAAGCATTAAAGCCTTTTTCACAGGAAAGGTTCATTTGTGAGAGACTGGATTGTAATACAGGAAATCCACCCCTTATGTTTTTGTCTTTTGTACATGTGTCCACTTGTCCTTCAATCTCCTGTTGTGTTATGACCAGCACAAGGCTAAATAAATCTCTATTCTTTATAAACTTCTTGAGCTGGGGATTTAGCTCAGTGGTTCTGCCACCTGTCTCACAAGCGCAAGGACCCAAGTTCTATCCCTGGTACCAGAAAACAAAAACAACAACAACAAAAAAAACTTCTTAGTCTTCAGTATTTTGTTATAGCAATAGAAAATGAATTGTGATACTTGACCATACTTTTTTGCGGGGGAAGGCTTTTGTTGATTTTTCAAAGATTTTGTCACTGGGACTCCGGTACAATTCTTAGGAAGTCTTAAAGGTCACAATCCCCTCCCCCAGGACCTGATTCCCTGGTAATTCTTCACACATGTGTGTACATGCACACACACACGCACACACACACACACACACACGCACACAGAGGGCTCATTCTCTGAAACATCAGGCAACTATTTCTTTATTCTGCTCCTGGGGTCCAGAGCCTCACCTTGGAAGGTTGCATCTATGGCAGGTGCAACATCTATTCTAACACCCTGTGGTGGTTAAGGCAACAATTTCATGCTCTAAATGTACCAATAAAACTAATGGGGAAAAAAATAACAATTTCAAAGCAACTAAAAAAGAGATGACTCTTTGGGTCTCTGAGTTTCCACAGCATTGTCCAGTACATTCAACTCATTTTTATGACCTGTTTTTTCTCTTTCTTTCTTTCTTTCTTTCTTTCTTTCTTTCTTTCTTTCTTTCTTTCTTTCTCTTTCTTTCTTTCTTTCTTCCTTCCTTTCTCTTTATTTCTTCCTTCCTTCCTTCCTTCCTTCCTTTCTTTCTTTCTTTCTTTCTTTCTTTCTTTCTTTCTTTCTTTCTTTCTTTCTGAGGTTGGTTGGCTCATTGGTTGGTAGGTTTGATTTGTTTTATTTGTTGTTGTTGTTGTTTTGACAAATCTCACTGTGTAGCCCAGGCCAGCCTCAAACTCATGATCTCCTGCCTCAGCCTCCCAAATGCTAGAATCACAGGCTTGTAGTACCACACCCAGCTGGTCCAATGAGCAAGCCAAAGTAGCCTGCAATTTCAAACAGAATTTCAAGATAGTCCCTGAAACCTTGGAAAGGTTTTTCCCTCTAAGACTCTGTTCTTCTCCTTACTACTGTCTTAAAGCTCTGAATCTTGCTGCTTTGTATTTCAGGCCCTTCAAAATGGAGGTCAGGGGCCACAGACAATTTGCCATCCCTGATATATTGTGACTTGAAGGAATCTCTGGGACACAGAGGACTGAGTGACTCACGTAGGATGAAAACAACAATCTGTCCACAGCGACAGCTACTGCACGTAGCGTTTCACAGCTCACAAAGTTTCTGCACATGTATTTTTCTCCTTTGATCCTTTTGAGGTAAATCCTACTTTCAGAGGAAATAAGTGAAGTCCCGATAGAAAAGAAAGGGAAACTAACATTTAGCGAGTGCTATTTTACACAGGCTAGTTTTTTAATACATTTGTTATCTCACCTTACGTTCACAATGAATACATAAGGTAGATTATATTATCATCCCAGGAAACTAAGGCTCAGAGAGAGTAAGTGACTTACCCAGTCCCACCGCTGGTAAGGATGCCTTTAACATTCACACTTTTTTTTGTTGTGCTGTGCAGTTAGGCTTCCCTTCTGAGCTAGAACTTGGTCAATTACTCATGAAATGCCCTGATATTCACCTGACACCAAAAAAAAGTTGGGGGGCCTGTTTTTATGTGTCTGATTTGTTGAATGTTAATGCCAGAAGAAGGCCAGATGGATAAAAAGAGTAGACTTTTATGGGTACCAATGTTGGCATTTAAGTGTGAGTGAAAAAGAACAAGAATCTGAGGAAATGGTAATGCAAGGCATTGCACGTCTTTGTAAAATGAGTACTTCGGGACCAATCAAGCCAGGATAAACACTAAATCATTTCAGGTGAGACAAACACTATTTCCTAGTGCTTGTATTGCTCCTTAGAGGCCCAGCACACAAAGCTCACAAGACTGGTGGTATCAGGGTAAATTCTGGGGCTCGCCCATAAATATTTCTAGAGACCACCCTCTGCCCTTTGTCAGCTGCAAATTCAACAGCTTCCTCAGTCCAAGAGCCCCTTCTTTTGCAGACCTTCTGCTCAGCAGGGCCTTCTGTCATGATTTGTCTCTTTATCTTTAGTTTTAGGAAAGCCCTATTAGCTCCCTTTGTTGCAGAGTTATGTTCTTTGTAGTCCAAAGTTTCATAGCTCTCAGTGACTCTTGTACTGGTGTAACATTTCTTCATGCACCATATTCTTCGCTGCTCTTACACAGATTCACGTATCACTACTACAAGGGCTTCATAAATCACTGAGTGAGGCAAAGAATCAAGCAGTGCAAGTCCAGATGGTGGGGTTTTACTGGATACAGGGGGATTCTTGAGAAAGAAAGTATAGAAATTTAGCAGCATTGCTGCTGCTACCCATATAGTGGCACGCCAAGTGGGAAAGACTGGCTAGCCCTGTTCAGAGGAACCTACCTGAGGATGAGATAGTTATTATAAGCAAATAATAGGGATGAATTAAGAAAGGGATCAGGCAAACCACCAAGCTGAACGACTTCCCAGAAGCAAACCTCTCTGAACTCTGTAACCCTACTTCAAACAACTATCTGGCACCACCAATTCTACAGTTGGCTGGTGTAAATATAAAGAACTTACTGCCTTTTACAATGATTGATGATTCAGTGTGGCCCCCCAGGGTCACAGGAAGACCTCATCCCCAGCGGACTGTTCACAATTGGAGTGATTTCAGACTGAGGGAAGCGGGTCTGAAGAGGCCAAGGTGCAGCTCTCGCTGCCTGTGTGAGGCCCTTTCAGGTGGCCAGGAAAGAAAGCTTAGGATCCAGCTTTCCCTCATGGGGTTTATGATTAACAAAAACTAAAAATCCAGAGGCTCATATGTGGCAGAATGTTCAGGCTATGAAGCCATCTGACTGCATCAGTACTGACTCTCCCTTCTTCTAGTAGCGTGAAGTTATTAATCCACCTCCACGTTCATGTTGTCATCGTAAGATGAGAAGACTATTATCTGGTGTATAAAACTACTAGAGATTAAGTAACATAATGCTAGGAAAGCACTTAATATTGTGGCAGGTGTGCAGAACAACGTTAGTTCTTTCATCAAAAAACTCTCTTAAGAAGCTGGAAAAAAAAGGAGGGAGGAAAAGAGAAAGGTTCCAGAAAGGAAGAGGAGAGGAGAGGGGAGGGGAGGGGAGGGAAGGGGAGAGGAAGAGAGGGGTGTCTATATCACAGACTAGAAAAAAATATTTATTATATATTTATCTGAAAAAGGACCCATCTCCAGAATATATAAAGACTTAATATAAGTCAACAATAAAAAGATGAACCAGGTTTTTTAAACAGGAGGAAATTACTTGGACAGATGCTTCCCAAAAGTAAGTATACAAATGGACAACAGCACACGAAAAAGTGCTCAATATCACTAAGTGTCAAGGAGATGCATATTAAAACGGTGAGACACCATTTCACACCCAAGAGAATGACTAAAATAAAAAAGACTGACAATGCTGAATGCGGGCAATGACGCACAGCAACTAGAACTCTCGTGTACAGCTCAAAGGGGTGAAAATGGTACATTCACTCGGGAAAGCAGCCTGACACTTTAAACACACACTGGGGCAGGGGCTCTAGCTCAGTGGTAGAGTGAGTGCTTTGCATATATGAGGCCCTGGGTTCTGTTCCCAGCACCACAAAACAAAATTAGCCCTACAGCCCAGAAATTACACTCCTTATTTATGAAAATTCAACAAATCCTCTCCCCAAAGACTTGTACATGAATATTTATAACCGCTGCTATGGTTCATGGTGCTTGCGCGCGCACACACACACACACACACACACCAAAGCCTCATATGCTGAAAGATGGGGCTCTTGAAAGGTGATTGGATTTTGGGGTGCCATTAGAAGATATAGTCTGGAGGAAGAGGCCGCTCCTGAGGGTGTGATCTGGTAGGACACATCTTCCTTCTTGCCTCCTCCCTTCACGCTTGGCTTCTGGGCTCCCATGAGGTGTACAGCTCACCTCCACACGCTTTCACGCCAGGCTGTCCTGCCTTGCAGCCTGCTGACTACAGACTAAAAGGTGAGCCAAAATAAACCTCTTGTCCTATAATCTGTTGGCAGCAGCTTTAGTTTAATAGTCCCAAAGTAGAAACAATCCAGTCCAATAACAGGAGAAAAGATATGTTGGAACATGTGCCTACAAAATGGGGAGCTTCCTTATCATAAAGAAAAACTAGATCTTGCTACTTGGAAAAACATAAGTGACTCTCCCAACTATTATGTTGAACAAATGAAGTTAAGCAGAAAAAGAATGTTGCATTTGAAGCACAAAAGTAGTACATCTGTTTGGAAAGGGGCACTGGAAACTTTCTGGAGTCATGAGAATGACCTATGCCTTGGTTGGTAGTTACATGGGCAGACGCGATTTTGAAAATTCATAAAACTGAACATTTAAAATCTGTGCGTATTACTGTGTCAAATTATACACCCACATAAAATAAGTTATTTCTTATTACTTGATCAATATTGCAACAAATCATTGGTAATCCCACAGACTCCTGTGGAACTAGGACAGTTTTTTCAGCTATTCAGGATATACCAGTAGCTCTCTGACTTCAATATTTTGTGGTCCTCATCAGAACTGAGGGTCTGTTATTCCCTAATCTAGTGACTTTGCACTTTCATGACTCAGATTTTCTCTCGGTTCTCTGATTATTTCTACTACTGCTTCTGACTTCATTTCTCTTGGTCGCTGCTGCAATTTTCCTTACTTCCTGTCTCACCTCCAGAGGGAACAAGATTGAATGAGTAAGTTAACACTCCCTAACAGCCTGCTCTGGGCAGGCACACATGGTCTGATTTCTCATATCCAGCCACGTCAGAAGCCTCTGTTTTTCTTCCTTATCACAGGTACAGTTGCCTTTGTCAGAACCCTACTTCTGTGCCAATCTGTATGGCCAGGTTGGCAGAGCTAATGACGTACTTCATGGCAACTTGCCTTGAAGGCAGGAAGTTAAGAAGCAGTGTGGGTGGTTGGGCACTTGAAAGTCCCAAGTCACTCACTGCAGTAACTTAGTTCTACTAGAGGCAAGCAGCCCCTCCTGCCCACCCCCATTTGTAAGTTTCCAGCCTTGGTTTGGGTCACACATCATTGCAGCTGGAAAGATCTGAATGCATGTGTTTTATGCCTACAATGCTGCTCTAAGACTTGGTCATCTTACTGATAAGGCCACTACTGCCAGAACTATACAGTTAAACATGTCTCATGCCAACTGGTAACTTGCCAGAGGCCACCAGAAAAACTGGCTGATCAAACAAAACTAAGGAGAACATCACCCCCACAAAGTACTCATTGTGTCTCCACACAGGAAAGTACAGCAGGCTGGTTTCAGTTTAGGGTTTGTGCCGAGTGATTTGCAGGAAAGTGGTGGAGCTGGCTTGAATAAGGCAGTTCATGACACCATAGCTCTGCACTCGTGCACTCAGTCGGTGAGGGTCTCGGGCAGTGCCTAGATGGGCTGCTGTGGACTGACAAGTTTTAGCTTATTCACACATTCACCTTCCACGGCCAAGAATTTCCGAGAGCCAGCTCGATCCCAGCGCTGACTAACTCAGGAACCCAGAACTTTGTTTCTCGGTTCCCACTGGTTTGTTTTTTAAAAAATCTTAATTTTTCCATATTCTATTTTAATCTCTCATTTTCCAATTCAGTAATCACAAAACAAGGTTTTGGTGGAAGGCATAGCTGTGAGAAACCTTGGACAGTGAAACCAGGTTGTAATAGAGCAACAAGATTTTTTTTTTTAACCTCTATAAGATTTAGGCTTTTAAAAAATATTTTCCACTTACTGAAAATCCTTGCTCATTCCTTATATGCTTGTCACATGACTTGCCTCCCCATTGGATCCCCAATTAATCAGTATTACCTAAGTGGCTACACTTGTCATAATCTTATTGGTTTCATAGTTTCTTCCACCTTGTGATTTCTCATTTAATCAATATTACCTACGTGACTGTACTTGTAATCTCACTAGTTGACTATAGTTTCATCCCACCTTGATCCGGCCTCCCTTGTGGCTTTGTCCCATAAAAACATCTTTGAGAAGCAGGGTGAATAGGCAACCCACTTTCTGGTCCCTCTTCTGTATCTCTTAGACAGAAGCTTTCTTTCTCTCAATAAATTGTTCCCATTCTTTAAAAAAATTCCCCTAGTTTTCATTCTATTGACTTTGTGATCCTGTTCATCCCTCAAGTTCATTCCTGATCTGTAAAATATGGATATTTCTACCTCACGGAATTCTGATGAGGGTTAAGTGACATGTGTTACACAAGTAAAAAGAGCTCAGAGACCATGATTATCTCCTCTCCTCCCTGGCCCAGACCCGGCAGGAGTCTGTCATGTTAGAAGTGCATCTCGGTCCTCCTGTGGCTCCTGCCCGAGGTCTCTTCCGGCCCCTCACCTTTGACCTCAGTAACCAGGTGCGCATGGGTGGCCCTGGCCGTTATTTCCAATACTGGAAACTTCGATTCAGGAGGACAGGTCCCTTGAGGGTCCCTCCACCACCACTTCCATTCCTCCCTGGGATGCGCAGTTTTCTGTCGGGCAACTACAGGTTAAGTTTTTACCTAGACAGCATCTACACAAGGCGGGCCCACGTCCCTGCCCAGCACAGTGCTCCCTTTGCCCTGCCTCTGCTCTGGACTCAGCCCCAACCTTTACCCTTTCTCCCTCTCTCAACATTAACCTGTCCAGTTGCTATGGTTCGGATATGATTTGTATCCCATAAAACTCATGTTGGGAGGTGGGGATTTAAGAGGTAATGAGGTCGCAGGGGCCCCACCCTCATAACGGATTAATGCAGTCTCCAGCTCTCCCTCTTCGGGTCTGGATTACTTACCAGGAGAACAAGTTGTTAAAAGATGAGCTGATACCTCCCCATACTCTCGTACACACATCATCTTCTTTTCAGCAAGCCACTCACCCTTCCATTTCTTTTCTGCTATGAGGGAAACCCTCATGTGATCATCACATCTTAGACCTTCCAGCCTCCAAAACCATGGGACAAAATAATCTTTTTTTATAAGTCACCCAGTTGTCTGATGTTTTGCTTTAACAACAGGAAAGGGACTAAGACATCAAATAATAATGTGCAGCTTTAAAAAAAAAAAAAACTACATATCGCCGAGGGGCTATAAAGAAAGGTACACAAAGTTAAGTGAAAAATCTTAGTAGGTTGGTTACTTAAGTTTGAGTCTACTGAAGAATCATTTACTGAACCCAGCACGCTGCTGAGCTGGGCTTAGCAAACAAGGAACTCTCCTCAAATCCTCAGCTAGAAAATGCCCGCCACCAGGTAAGGCTAAGGCTACATTAGGCCAGAGATCAATGGTCCAGTAAATTGGCTCAACCTCTGGAGCTGGGCTGACTCCCAGCCCCAGGCCCCCGCCTGTTCCAACAGGACACAGAGCATGGCATCAAATTAAAAACACTTTCTCTTTGCCTGATTCTCTTTGCAGTCTTTTTTGCCTGACACCCAGATATTCAGCTTCTCCTTCTTTTCTCAGATTAGAGCAGTTGGTTTCCGCTAGGAGAGACCAAGAGACACTCCTATTTACCTCCTTCCCAGAGTATCACACTGCAGGATGAGGCCACAAACAAGTCACTCATTCCAACGCAAGCCCGAGGGAGTGGGGAGCATCAACCACAGGCCTCCCTCCTCCTGAGCCTTCCCCACTGTTGCAAATGTCAGAGCAGAAGTTCCGTTGGCTTGGGGGTAGGAGGAGGCACAGTCTGCCTGTGAAGGAACAGATGGCTGCAGGGGTGACACTGAGTGCTCTCTACCCCTCCGCCTGGCTTGACCTGGCAAGTTCATCTGCTGAGGTAGCACAGCCTGGATATAGGATAGTCACCTCCCCGGTGGTCTCCCCACTCCCACTCTCTCCCGTTACCATTTGTTCTGCAAGAAAGCAGAGTTCTCCTTTCAGCACAGAACACTACGACGCTCTGCTTAATGGCCTTCTTGACTTTCTTGGCTACAGGTTGAAATGCCAACTCCTTAGCTTGGCCCAGGTCGCCTCCTATATGCTATTGTACATAGTTCATCTGTCACTCCTAAAATTATCTTTCTTTCTAGACTCTGCCCCAGGGCACAGGCTATTAACTTCCACCCAGAATCCCTAGAAGTTTTCCTTATATTCTTCTCACCTGCCAAACTCCTACTCACTCTCAAGACCCCATGCTAATACCCCTTCCTCTGGAAGCTTTTCCCTAGGCTTCCATTGAAAGATAACTCTCAGCACTAAGTTTATAAATCTAATACCGTGTGCATATTGTGGCTTTTACTATAATTAGTCTCTTTGCCTTTTTCTCTCCCCCACTAGGCTGCAAAATTTTACAAGTACATATTCCCTATCATAAGTCATTCTCTGTATACTTAGTGAATAAATGTGTGTGTGTTTGTTTGTTTGGTTTGGTTTTTGCGTTACTGGGGCTGGAATCCAGGACCTTGAGCACATTAGGCAAGTGTTCTGCAGCGAAGCTACACCTACAGCTCCGAGGTTCCTTCTTCAACTTTAACAGACTTCCCAATATTACCGACATTCTTGTGTCTCCCTCCTCTCCCTTCCCATTTGCCATTGCTGGTGAATAGGACCTAGCGGGGAAAGAAATTCTATCGACTGTGACACAGGGCACCTTGTCTCTGGCCTCTCCTACCTTCCCTTTTAGATGCCCTTTCTTCTCTTTTTGGACTGTCTCCACCTCCAGATGCTCAGGAGGAGAGTAAAACTAGTGGGTGAGTGCGGTGTGCACTAAGAAATGAGCGAGTGGAATCAAAGGATGCCCAAGGTTCTTGGTAGTTCTGGTACTCTGTAACTTGTAAAAATAATACAAATAAAGAACAATGAGAATTCCAGGCAATCCCAAACCATAGGAAAATCGTTTCTAAGCAGAAGGCTTTTCTGCCGCACACCATGTGATAAAAACCTGTTTATCTGTGAGTAAGACCAAGCCCACACAGCTTCGTCCCTCCCCGACACAGTGCCTCCCACACTTCTGACTCAAAGCTTCCTCCTGAGTTGCTGAGTTGCCAGCTGGGAGCCTGGGGAGATCTGGGTTTGAGATACGAATGCTTTCTCAACGACTACCACCTGTATTATTTAAACTCTCCATCAAAACGGGGAAGGGGAAGGGATGAAAAAAAGCATTAAGATATGTTATGTGAATGTACCAACTCCCCAGGAGGAATGTAATCATTATGTGCTGCGAATGTGGAACAACAAAAATAAAACATTAAGTCAAAAAAATTGTCCATTTTTCCATCTCTTGGGCCACCACTCACACCCGAGATTATCTGTGGAGCCTGTCAGAGGCAGAGACTAGGACACCCGACATTTTGTGAAAATCTCTGTTAGGGATTCTTGGAGCAACTGTGTACGTCATATATTACAAAACTCTAGGGGGCCTCTTCGTGCCAAGGCCATCGTAGACTTGAACAACTTTAGGGTCACTTTCTGACAGCTGACAGCAAACTTCTGAGGAAAAGGTGTCCCTTATTCATACAAAGTTATTTGAGGGATGGGTGTTTGTGTTAACTTTTTTTTTTTTTTAAGGAAGCTATATCCAATAAGATTATGCAAATAGTGGTGAATCACCAATGTTTCCACATAAGAAATTAATATTTTTAGTCGTGGTAAAGTGCATGTAACATAAAATTTACCATTTTAACTTTATTTTCCAGTGCTAGGGATTGAATGTAGGGCATGGCACATGCGACGCAGCTGCTCTACCACTGAACTACCTTCCTAGCCCTAACCATTTTTTAAGTGTATAGTTCAGTAGACTTAACTACATTTGCATTATTGCACAACCAGTCTCCAGCACCCTTTTCATCTTGCAAAACTGAAAGTTTGTACCCATCAAACCGTAGCTCCTCATTCTCCCTGCCTCCCAGCCCCCAGTAACCACCTTTCCTTCTGTCCCTGTGAATTTGACTGCTGTAGATATCTCATATAAGTGGAATCGTGCATAATTGTTTATATCTGGTCTCTCTCACTGAGCATAATGTCCTCAAGTTTTATTGCAGAATTTCTTTCTTTTTTACGGCCATATAACATTCCACTGTATTTATATTGCCACATTTTATCTATTCTAACATTGAAAGGCAACTGAGCTGTTTATACATTTTGTGAATAATATTGGTATGGATAATGGTGTACAAATGAATATTTTTAATGCAACATACACATTTCAAGAATTTTTTGAGTGAAGGGAGGGCAGGGATAAGGGGAAAAAAATGAGAACCAAGACCTGTCAGTAAAGGTACAAGATCTCAATAATGAATGTAACTGTATTGTGTACCTAAAATGTACCAATAAACTCAATAAAAAGAAAAAAAAAGAATTTGTCAAATGCTTTTGTTTGTGAACCAAACTGTTTGCAAACAGAAGCATTCATGAGCCCAGGTATTACTGTACACAGAGGTTTATTTGCAAGTAAGAAATCTTGCCAGCCTTATTAAAAAATACTATGAAGAGCCAATGAATGAAGGTATGACATTCATTCTTCCAGATCTTTATATTTAAGATTTACTAGTATATAAGCCTTTCAGGATGTTCATCAAAATTTAAACTACAGGCTATTCTCAATAAAGGGTAAAGAAATAGTTCCTTCATTTTTTGAGTTGTATTTTTTAATGGAAACTTCAAAAGTGAAGCTAAATCTCAGAGAGAAGAATGACATTGTCATTTTATCCTTGCTGTTATTACTGTTTTTCTCTATCAGAATCAAAACAATGTTCACTTGCCCCTTCTTTTTCTGGGAGTTAGGAAATTCTTGCCCTTTTTTCTGTAGGAATGTATACACTACTTGCAAATTTTCTCCCCTTTACCAATTTTCCCCTCACTGAAAAAAGATAACTTCAAGATAATAAAACTCTCATTTCCAGGAAAAAAAAACACACACACACAATTCATGATGACTAACTTCTTGGGTCTTTCAGGGATCTCTGGGATTGCTTGCAAAGCCTCATTCTTTTTTGTGGGTTTGAGGTCAGGACCTTGTGGCCTTGCTGCTCTCACCCACACCATAGTCTGTTACACAGGCTTCCTCCAGCAGATTTCTCTAGCAATCTGCCAATCAGAATAGGTCTATATCACAAAATCACTTTCTAAAATAATCATGAAATGACATTAATAATGATAAAATTAATGCACTGATAATTTGTTATGAAACTTTGGGTAAAATGAGGACTGAAACTGTCTACAGTCACACAGCTTACTGTGTGTCAACATGACTCTACTCTTTCAGAAAATATGTGATTAGGAAGACAAAGTTGAATTTCCTGAAAAATAGATTTGCCCAAATATAGTAATGCCTCGGTTCAGCAAAATTTCACTTCCATTTCCAAACCACATTGGATGATGAACAAAGCTACAGCCATCTTCCCCAGAATTGTGGAACAAATTAACTTTGTGAACCAACAAGATATCACTGTAACATACTATCGATTAGTCCTCAGCAGAGTGTGTTAGTGAGTTGGAGCTGCTATTTTAAAAAAATCTCAGACACTGAGTGGCTGTACTGTATCCTGGACAAAATATCTGATGCCCACAACTTAAAGGAGAGAGGTTTATTTTGGCTCACAGTTTGACAGGGTTCAGTCCATGGTTGGTTGGCTCCAAGTCGGGCAGGGCAAAGGAAAGCTGCTCTACCCATGGCAGCCAGGAAGCAGAGAGAGAAGGAGGGGACCACACACAAGACTACACCTTTCCAGGTCACACCCATCATGACCAGCTTCAAAGCCAACCTCATCTTCAATAGCACATTCAGCCTTGAACTCATCGATGGATTAATGCCCCTACAATCCAATTGCTTTTCAAAAGCCCCACCTCTGAGCACATGAGATTTTGGGAGGACACTAGATCTAAACCATAAGAGTAGCTTAAACCATAGACTCATTTTCTCACAGTTCTACAGGTTGGCAAATTCAAGATCAAGGTGCTAGCAGACTAGGTTCCAGTTCAGGGCCTTCATCCTACCTTGCAGATGGCTACCTTCTTACTGTGACCCCACATGGCCTTTCCTGGCCCATTCACATGAGGTAGAAGAGTCATCTTATGAAGAAGCTAATCCCAACATGGGAACCCTACCCACATGATCTCATCTATACCTGATTATCACCAAAGGTCCCTTGTCCAATTACCATCTGGGCATTTATACTTTAATGTATTTTGGGAGGACATAAGCATTCAGTCCGTGACACAGGGTAAATAACTTCTTCTTAAAACAAAAGAAAGCTCATCTTCAATTACCAAATTATTGTCTACTTTTTGGATTTTTATTTTTCAGTGCTGGTGATCAAACCTAGGACCTCACTCATGATAGGCAAGCATTCCACCACTGACATATACCCTCACTCTGATAATTTACTTTTTGAAGATTCATTTCAAAATCATCACTGTATTCACAACACTAAACTATTATACCATGAGCTTTGTTCAATATTAATCAAGTCTAATACTGAAAGATATGCCTTGCATCAGGCCCCAGGAACTTTCAGAAAAATATCCCCATCTGTGATTTTCCTTCTAATAAGGTTTCCTCAAACTAGTGATCTCTGACAGGCATTAGCAATCAACAATAAAATCAAGTAAGTGTAAATAAATAAACAAATATTACAGGACAAAAAGGTACTGTGATGAATTGATTGATACTTTAAAACACATTAATTTTTGTAAAAGGAAGCAAAAACTTATACCTGCACTTGATCTGGTACAATAAAGAAGAACATCACAGTTTCTATCTTTAAGCCTTAATTTCTTCAAATTTGTCAAGAACTGTCAAAACCAACCTTCTTAACATCTTTAATAGACAACACAGCTGTCTCCATTCATATTAAACCAAGTTGGCTTTTAATTATTTCAATTTTCCAATGAAGCAATACATATACGGTTAAGAAAAAACTTAAGCATCAGGATGAGATTGGTAAATCTGTGAAAACTCCATTTCACAATAAATCTGTATTACAGATTATTACAGTGGTAATACTGCCCATGTGCCACTTGAGGATGAATTACAGTGGGTTTTCACTGTCTCAGTAGTTAAAACAAAATCCCTTCAATATCTTTACCAGAAAAATCCATCATGAATTTCTTTAGCAGTTAAAACTTTTCAAGTTTTTCTTTTTCAGAAGTCAGAGGAAGTGTATGAGTGACAGTAAAAATTGATTTATTTGGTCCTTTCCTTTAGAATGACTGTCCAGTTAGGGAAAATGATGCAGGCATTCAAACATTGTTCTATCGATCTCTTATTGCAGCATAAATTCAGCATCTCTTGTTTCTCCTGACATTTTTCTTTGAAATGTCCACTTCCTTATGTCTTGCTTTTTTGCAAGATAAATGGTGTTCTCCACAATGTGCCTGTCTTTTAAAAAAACTATTCTAAAGCTAAATATTTCTTTGTACATTGTCCTAGGTTGATTACAGATATGTTTGTGTAATCACAGAACAAGTTATTCAAGCTCTCTTTTTCTCTCTTTACAATCACTGAGTTAGCATTGATCATTTTGAAACTACAGTATAGACTCAGGAGTAACTGTGTCCAAGCAAAGGTCTAGTGATCCTAAAGGATCATGAACTTACTCCTGCATTACACCTGTAGTGAGCAGCCTGCACTGTAACTATCATGACATAAAACACAGGTTTAGGAAAGAATAAGTACTCCAAAATGGTAATTGGAAACATATATTACTAAAACAGGAAAGAAAGCCTAATCATTGTTTAGAACTTAGACAAAAACATTTTCAGGGAGAATGACTGTCACTGTCATTGTATTCTAGCCAGTAGTGATAATGAAAAGCAGTCCACCCCTTAGGTGACTATAGCTTGTTTTAAAATTCCCTGCAGACACCCATGCCTGCTGTCACCACACAGCCACCTCCTGAGGCCACTGAGGGGAAGTGTGGGAGACAAGGGAAACTTAGGTAAGACGGTGACAAATCCTATCAAGGACTTCTTCCCAATTCTTCAGATCTCCACCTCATAGGGGAGGGGCCCTCTGTCCAGTTCACTTAGTTAATCTAAGATTTTGAGTTCATTCATTTCTCCTTGCTGGTGATCGGTTTCAGAATGGTATTCATCAAACTTCTAGCCAAAGAAGTTTGAAGAGGAGCAACAAGGGTTTCCAAATTCATTAATGCACCATAAGCCTTGTCCTGTAGTTAAACAAGACACACATGTGTGTACTGTATGTGTACGTGAGCATGCATATATATGGTGTGTATCCTATGTGTCTACTATTGAGATTAGTAAAAATTAAAGTGAATGTTCATATAAAATGGTTTAGTAAAATCTCTATTATGTTTTAGTCTTTATGTTTTTTTCTCAGTCAAAAGATACTAAAAGTGCAATTACTATCAGACAGATTTGCTCTTTTTAACAGGAAACTTTTTTTTTAACTGATTAAATGTATTGGTACATTTTAGGTATACATGATCATGTTCATGACCAACCATTTCATCAGAATCTTTATCAACCACCAGAGGGCAGTACAATCTAGCAAAAAGCCCACCACCCAGCCAGCTGCTACTGCAGATTGGAAACTGCAGCAGTAACAAGCAGCCACTTGATGAGAATGACGGGTTTAGCCAAAGAAAAGATTTTTACTAAATACTTTGAGAAATATACATTGTCTAACTGGTAGGCAACTTTAGACACTAAGTGTTAAGAGTCTAAGGTGAGAGTGACTGGCTTTAAATTTCATCTCCACCTTAACAGCAGTGTGAGCTGGGCAAAGTTTTTACCCTCTCTGTTTCCTTACCTTTTGTAAAGTGATTCTAATACAGTACCTATGAATACTTAATTAGGACAGTAACTGCCCAGTGCACAGTGAGTGTGCACTGTGTCAGCTCCTATAAAAGGTTAAGGATACTGGAGACATACTTCTGGGTGCTTTGGGCGAATTCCTCTCCTTAGCTTCAGGTTCTTTATCTGCAAGATGAAACTCCTAACACCAATCCCATTTTAACTGCTTAAAGACTAAATGCACATACTCAGCATAGGGCCTGGCATATGTAAAATGTAATATGCATATGCTTCTGGTGTTATATTCAATATTCTTCTTATTAATGATGTAATTATTAAGTCTGCAATGAAGACCTTGTCACTGGTATTGGTGCCACTTACAGTTTACCTTAAAGCACATTGGAGTAATAGCAACCTGGAGTACATTTTCCAGTTCTGGCACCCAGCCACAGCCTGACTGCTCACTGTTTTTCTAAAGCTTTGCCTCTACCTGAATACCAGATGGAAAGTTAGGCAGCTAAGTGGAGAGTGTTATCTTCGTCACAGACAACCTATATAATTCATGCCCCTACCCTAAATTGTGTTCTTTTTCAGAAGTACATCTATTGGGTACACTATTCAAAAGCTTCATGCTTCTGCTAATGAGACTGTTGAAGATGTCATTCCTTGTTTCTTTCTGGACAGATATTTGCAGGTCAAAACAAACATCTCCTTTCCCCTTAAGCTGTCTCTGCTGCTGGGTCTTATGGTTCAGCATGGACATCGCACCCTGGCTTACTCCTCCCACCTCCATGGAGACATTTGTCTTTTTAAAAAAAATAGATCTGAGCCAGCTGCAATGACGCACACCTGCAATCCCAGCACTCAGGAAGCTGAGGCAAGTGTAAGGCCAGCCTGGGCCCAATATGAGTTCAAGGCCAGCTTGAACTAGCAGAACCCTGTCTCAAAAGATGAAGGAAAACAACCTAGTTCAAAGTGATATAAAAACATCATCGATCATTTTATACTTTTATTATACCTGCAGGAAGAGCTCGATGATGGTGAACTGTTGCATAGCGTGCAGTCTCTTTTAGTAATAAAACAGTTTTTTCAAACAGAAAAATTGATCCCATGAGTTTATTGACATTTGGGGGAGATTTAGTTTGCCAGAATGAGCCAAGAAGGCCATGCTGCTTTTGCCTGGCCCACAAGTCCCATAGCTGCTGACCAGTTGGGTCAATTCTTGGCAGTAGACTGATTTCCCATCAGTCTTGCCCCATCTCACCCCTGAACTCCTTATTCCACTGAACATGGGCATTGCTCACATCAACCCCGTTCTGGATGGAGCTGCCTTGGGTAACAGCACCAGGAGACAGAGCCAGGGCCTGTTTTGGGCTACTGTAAGCCTTGGACGGCTTCCAGAGCACAAGTTCCCTCTGCAAGCCAAGGAATCTGTTTTCCCAGTCAATTGTTTTCACCAAGTTAAGAATTCAAAAGCCTTGTCTACAAAACTCAGAACTTCTGTAGCTGGACAACTGGTGGTTCCAGTGTGGTCATGTCTGCCCTTTAAATGTGGAAACTGAAGCACTTTGTAAAACCTGAAAACAGTTTAAGACATGAAAAAGGCCTCTCCCACCCCACCCTAAAACAGGAATTTTCATGCACTGTAGAAACCATTCAGAGGCAAAACATCACATCCTAGTGAACATAATAGGGTCTTGCATCCCCCTCTTATTTGAACACAACTCTCATTGACTTAAAAGTGACATTTCCAAACTGGCTGCAAGAATAATTTGTCTCTGAAACAAAGCCAGCTGCATTTGTTCTGGTAGAATGGCTTCTCTTCTTTGTCCACGGATAATTTGATACAACATTCATTCATTCATTCAAGGGTGACTCTCATTTGAAAAAAATTTCTCAATGAGACTATTTTAAAAATATTTTTTAATCCGGAGCTTTCATGACTTAGACTCTAAGGCCTCTTTCAGGCTTGAGCCTTGTTTCTGTTATCTTAATAGCAACGGTAAAAATTGATCATTTGAAGTAAATAAAATTTGTGATAGTAAGTTCAAACTACAAATGACCATCTTTCCCTGAAATGTTCTTTGCACTATGTGGCTATGGACTGTGCAGCTTGTATCTACAATTTTAAACGCGAGATTTTCTAAGTGCATCAACCCACCCAACCCTCCTCACCGCCATTAATAGGACAGTTATCAGCCCAGCCTTAAGACTTGAAAGGGAAGTCAGCTAATAAAGGGACACCCATCCTAATGTCTGAGGCTGTTTCATGAGGAGTAACAAATCTCTGAGTGTTTAAAAACAGTGCTCTGGAAACCAGAGCAGCAGGTAATGTTATTTTTAGCTGCTGGACAAAGCCCCCATCAGAGGCCTACCCACCTCCTCCAGTCCCCTGCACTTCCGGATGCCTTAGATCAGAATTCCTATAAATTTCAGGGCTTGCACTTTTTCTCAGGGCGGAGGTGAGCCCTGAGGAAAGAGGAGGCTCCGAAATTACATCTTCATTAACTCAAACAAAACAGACATGCAGGGTTTACATCGTGGGCCTATGAATCTTCTTTGTGATGGTTCCCATGTCTCTTTAAATAAACAATATAGGAAGAAAAATATTATAGTCTCTCTGCACAGTCATTTTGAAAATGACCTGCGTGGGAGAGGTGAACCTGAGGCAATGCCTGTGTGGAGCTCCGGCTTCACTGTCGTGGTTGCCTCTCCTGAAAAGCAGCCAACTCACAGGTTACCACAATACCTGTGTGCACATTAACAACATCTTCAATGCTAAAGGTAAGATGCAAGTGCAATATAGAACTTACTAGGAGTAAGTTCAACTTCGTATGTTTTTAGCATATGAATAGGCTTCAAAGGAATAATCAGCATTTAAAGTCAGTGTAGCCCTTCAAGACATAAATAACTGAAAGAATAATGAGATTGTTAAATATCAGAGAGGCTACTACTACATTTTAAAGATCTCTCCCTTGAGAGAGAAGAGAATGGTCAAATTCAGAAACACTTCATTTGATAGAGCTAAATGCTATCCTTCAACTTGTTAATCTCCCTCTGAAATTTTGCTCTTCACTTGAGCAAATTAACTGTGGGTGAATGATGATCAAAAGAAAAACTTATGAAGAGCTAACTCCATAAATTGCTGGTGATACTGAAACACAGATCAGAAAAATCTCCCTTTAGACACATGAAGAAGTGAAGCAAAAGGCACAGATATAAGCGGGACACATCTGCTATAAAATAAATAGAAAGAAAGCAGCAACAGGAAGACGTGAAAAGGAGTTAAGAACGACACAAGCAGCACAGAACTTGGGGGGGCCTGGGCCCCCGTGGATTTCACTGGGCAGACAGAACCTGAATTATGAAGAGTTCCCGGGTTGGAACCTCCCTGGACCTACCCCGTCCCCTCCCTCCCACAGATACCAATTTGCTCTTTTATAAATAGGGTTTACGGAAGGCCCTTGCACAGAGTTGAAACGAACAGAGGAAGCTTACATGAGTTAAGAAGGTCCTGTTTTGAAAAACCCCTCCCGGAGTATATACTACACAAAGACCGAAAGCGCGCGTGTAAGGTGCTTCACCGTAATGTTCCTTGCGTAGAAAGAAGAAGAAGATGGAGAAGTTAGAAGAGGGGAAAAGAGGAAGAGGACAGGGTGGGAAGAGGAGGAAAAGGAGAAAGAGGAGGAGGAAGAAATTATTGGAAAAAACTCAAATTTATTAATAGGGCACTGGTTAAAGAAATCATGCTTCATCTCTCAATAGAATGACATAGATTTTTTTTTTTTTTTTACCAGGAATCAAACTCGGGAACTTGTGTTTGCGAGGCAGGCAGCACAACCACTGAGCTAAATCCCTGGCCCATCAATAGAATGATATAAAGTGTAAACATAATAAATCTGAGGGCATTATCCAAGACATACTGTTGCTCAAAGGTACAATGTGTTATCTCAGGTGCGACACTGGGGAAGAGATAGGAACATATATTTGTATTTCCTTAAGAAATCCTGGAGGAAAACAAGAAATTAATGAAAGCAGACTCTTACTGAGACAGAACAAATGGGTTAATGGACCTCAATGGGCACTTCCGGATGAAGAGATTTTTAAATTATGTCTGTCTTTCAACCACATGAATGTATTATCTATAGAGAATTTTTATTTAAAATAGTAACACAACTGAATAAAACAACCCAGTATTTTTCAATAGGCAACAAATCTATACATTTCACTAAAGAAAGCATGAGTGTAGCAAATGTGCCCATAAAAAGATTCTCAACACCACTGGTCATAGAGGAAATTCAAATTAGAATCAGAATTGCGCAAATAAAAAGAATCTGACAGCGTCACGTGAGAGGAGGGTACAGAACAACTGGAATCTGTGTGTTACTGGTGATGAAGCAAAAGGGTGAGGCCACTTTGGAAAACGGCCTCGGTCTCTTATAAAATTTAACACATACTTTAGCACATCACTCGGCACTCCCATTCATACATATTTAGCCAAGAGAAACGGAGACAGCACTAACACACAAGCCCATACACAAGTGCTTATAGCAGCAGTTCTGATCACAATCACCAAGAACTGGATCCGACTCAAACGTCTACCAATTTATGTCGATTATTTGGGTAAACAGTTACACTCCTGAAATACTACTTAGCAATTAAAAGGAATAAGTTACTAATACGTGCAACCTCGTGAATAAATTTCCAATGCATTGTGCTAAAGGAAAGAAGCCAGCATACTTGCTATACAATTCCACTTATATGACACATAAGAAAGGTAATATTAGAGAGACAAAACACAAATTAGTGGCCAGGCTAGGTAGAAAAAAGTTTACCTGCAAAAGGGTATGCATTGACTAAGCTTTATAAAATTTGTACACTTTTAAAGAGTAAATTTACTCTATGCCAATTAGACCAACAAACCTGACTTTTACAAAACTGTAAGTAACAGAACAATATGGTTAAATTTCTTTTGGGAGGGAGGGTCAGGATGGGGTTTCACTATGCAGCTTAGCCTGGCCTTGAACTCACTATGTAGCCCAGGCTGGCTGTGACCTTCCAGTGATCCTCCTGCCTCAGCTTCCCAAGTGCTGGGATGAGGCGTGCACCACCACGCCCAGCTAAATTTCTATTTTTGAAAAACAGCAGCAGTTTTGGATCATGGTCCTGATCACACATGACTCCAGATAGCTGGCCCAGGGTGGGGTTGGCAAGATGGAGAGAAGGCCCATTTGATGTGGATTATGCACGGAGAAAAGTCTCTCAGTATCCAAGGACCATTGGTTCCAGAAGCCCTTGCAAATACCATAATCCACAGATTCTCAAATCCTTTACATAAAATGTCATAGTGCTTGCATAACTACCTATGCGTGCTCTATACTTGAAATCATCTCAACTGTTTGTAGTACCTAATGCAATGCAAATATTGTGTAAATAGTTGTTATACTACATTACTTGGGGAATAACGACAAGAAAAAATCTATACATAGTTGGTACAAGCACAATTTTTTCTGAATATCTGTGGATCCAGTGTTGGCTGAAACCACAGACATGGGAAAACAGGTGTGGAGGACTGACCACGACTGAGAAGACTTGCTAAAGGACAGCCTGGATGTGAATCTGGAGAGATCTCAGGCTGACCAAAGAGACTACGCATTTTCTTGTTTTTTTATTTCCTGTGCCGCTTGGGACAGGTATAGAGCCAACAGCATCAAACAGTTCTATTCCTGACTCTGCCTTGAGTTGCCTGCAGAACTTCTGTGACTTGCAGAATTTTGTGTACACATGAGCAGCCTCCTTAGATGTGTGCTAAAGACCGGACTAGTGATACAAAACCTAGAGTGCATGAGACAGAAACATTCTGTTGTTTGTCCTAGAAACTAAAGAATAAAGAATAAATCCAGTCCAGATCTCAACTAAGAGCGGCTCACCTGAAAGAAGACTCTTCCCATACCAGAGCTGTTTCTTCTCCAACAGTGAGAAGCTGAAACTGTTATTTGTATTTTCTTGTCACATAAAACAGTCTGACAAGGAAAGACAAGGGGAAAATTTGCAAGAAATGTATCCCCTTGTATTAATTAATAATAAGCCCTTATATAGGGCTGGGGATTTAGCTCAGTGCTTCCACCGCCGTCCTCGCAAGCACAAGAACCTGAGTTCAATCCCCAGTACTGGAAAAAAAGAAAAAACAAACAAACAAAAAAAAAAACTAAGCCATTTATTTTGTCTGTAAAACTATTTTCCTATGCTTCCCTATACATTTACCTAGGCTGATTGTGGACTGACGAGGTGTTGCCTATTAGCTTAGCTCAGACCTTCCTGGCCATGCCTCCCCTAGATCTACAACAGAGCAATTGCCTGTGGTCACCTCACTGCAGGGTCGTTTGGACAAAGCAGCTAACCCCAATCTTAGAATGGCATGTGAAATCCAACAGGAAATAATGTAGGCTCATGCTTGTGAAATTTTTTTAAGAAGGCGAAGACCAAAAAGAACTTCAGCAACGGGCCAGGGTGAAGCTCTGAGGCAGGGCCCCTGCTTAAAGGAGGTGAGGCTCTGGGTTTGATTCTCAGCACTGAAAAGAGGAAAAGGAGCTATAATAACAGAGTTCAACCTACTGTGTGCAACCCCTTCTCTCATTGTACATATGCGCACGGGCACATACACATGTATGGACACAAAAGTATCCAGGTTATAGCCTTTGTATTGAATTTTTAATTTCAAAGATTTTTCTTGTTCTTTGGTTATTCCATTGTCTTAGCATCCTGTGTTTATTTCATGGATATAATATCATCATTTCTGAGGATCTTAATAGTTTGTTGTGAGGTTATTTTTCTGCTCCTGGCCTTCTCTTTGATTCTTCTAAGTTTCTTTATTTTTATTTATTTATTTATTTATTTATTTATTTATTTATTTATTTATTTATTTATTTATTTTTGGCACCAGGGATCGAACTCAGGACCTTGTACTTACAAGGTAGGTGGTGGAACCACTGAGCTAAATCCCGGGCCCTTGAGTTCCATTTTTTTGTTTGTTTTGTCCCCCTCCCCTTTTTTTTAATGTAAGTTTTTCCTCAAAAAGCTTCCCATTCATTTCTAAAAGAGAGGCGCTAAGGAGAAGACTAGAAGCTTTAGATATTCACATGGGGTCTGGTGACCAGTGGATTTCACGATAAGGTGATAAGAGGAGACTTGGACATTTTGTTGATGCCCCTAAAAGTGAGTAGGGCTTTTTTCTAGGAACTTATGCAAACAATTATCCAGGCTCCTGCCTGTGGGTACGAGCTGGAGAAGCCTGGAGTCTTACCATGTGGTATATAGCTGTTCACTCAATCCTACTGTTTTCTGTTGAAAGCTGTATGCCCACCTCCTGTTGTTCCTATTGTCCCTAAATTCAGAGCCTCTAACATGATTCTTCCAGGGATCAAACCTCCCACTTCCTCCTGTGGTGGGTGATGAGTGAAGCCAGGGACTGGGCTGGAACTTCATGGAATCTTTCTGCTCCTTACATGAGCTCTCAATGAATTTTCTTAATTTTATCCTATACCTTGTCCTTCCTTTGAAGGTACCTGGTGATCTAACTTCTGAGTGTGCTGGGATATAAATGTTTGTTTCTCATTGACAGCTAACTCTGCAGAAAAATGAGCTTCAGTTTCGGTGATTATACTAATTCAGTTCCCACTTTTTAATTTTTATGTATTTATTTATTTATTTTGGTACCAGGAAATGAACCTGGGTCCTTGCACTTGCAAGGCAGGTGGCACCACTGAGCTAAGTCCCCCACCCAGGAGAAAGGACCCACTTCTAACCTTCTGAAACCTTCTGATGTCTCTAAGCCAATCCCTCTCTTCTATTTTCCCTGCATTGTCTCTTGACATCTTTTTAAAAGAACAGATGTTACGTTTATATCTAAAATGTCCCCCCAAATCTCAGGTATTCAGGGATGGGGCTGTTGGAGGGTGATTAAAACATGGATTGTTGTATTCATCAGTGGGTTGATGCACTGATGAGTTCAGAGCTAAATGTGCTGCTAGGAAGTGGCGCCTCGTTGGAAGACGCAGTGTCAGTGGGGGCATGACATGGAAAGGTCCCCAGCTCCTCCTTTCTCTCTCTGCTCTGGCGATTCACAGCTGTCTTCTGCCAGGTTCTTCCCCCATGCCCTTTCTGCTTTGAAGCGAGCTCATCATGCAAGATTTCAGGTCTCTGAAAACATGTGCTATCTTTGTTACTCTCTCATCACAATAGCCAACGCCTACAATTTAAGGGAGGAAAAGTTTATTCTGACTCACAGTTTGTAGAGGTTTCAGTGCATAGTCGGCTGGCTTCAAGGCAGGGTGGCATGGCAGAGTAACATGTCACAGGAGGATTGCTCAGGGCATGGTTGTGGGAAGCACAGTCGGGGAGGGATCGAGGGAGGAACAGGAGAAATAGATCCATGCCACTCCCCTAGTGACCATCTCTTCTGACCAGATCCCATCCCCTAACAGCAAGTCAGCTTTAATTCCCATAGTCCAGTCACTTTCCAAAAGCCCACCTATGAATCTCCACAGTGGTTGTACTGGTGGGCCTCCTTTTCCCTTGATATTCCATTCAGGCTACCAGACTACTGGTTGTTGCCACCTACACTCAGAGTGAGACTTCCCATTATCCATACCTGGATTCTAAGCCAACCAGTGCACTACACACACCCTTAATCCATAATCATATGCCCTAGATGCAGCCATTTCCAAAAAGGCTTATCTGTGAGGACAAGAGCAAAGCTTTGGGGACATCTAGATTCACACCATAACAATTGCTTTTGCTATTCTGGGTCTCTTCTTGGTTCCATATGAATTTTAGGATTGTTTTCTCTAGTGCCGTGAGAAATGCTATTGGTGTTTTTATTGAGATTGCATTAAATCTGTTTACAAGCTTAGAAATGTGGCTATTTTGACTATATTCATTCTGCCTACCCAGGAAAACAGGATATCTTTCCACTTTTGAAAGTCATCTTAAATCTCCTTTTTCAGAGTACTGTAGGTCACATTGTGGTGGTCTTTCACTTCATGTTTGAATTAATTCCAAAGTATTTAATTTTTCTTGATGCTCTTGTGAATGGTATTATTTACCTAATTTCTTTCTTAGTGAGTTTATTATTGATGTATAGGAAGGCTCTTGATTTCTGTGTGTTGACTTTGTATCTGGCCATGCTAATGAATTTGGTTATTAATTCTAGGAGTTTTGCAATGGAATTTTTTGGGTCTTCTATCTCTTTTATTTTATTTTATTTTATTTTATTTTTGCCTGATTTCTCTGGATAATGTTTCAAGAAATATATGGAAGGTCCGGGGATTTAGCTCAATGGTGCTGTGCATGCCTTGTAAGTGCAAGGTCCTGAGTTCAATCTCTGGTATATAAAAAAAGAAAGAAACACATGGAACAGGAATGGTGATAGCAGATATGCTTGACTTGTTCCTAATTTTAAAGGGAGTGGTTAGCTTCTCCCAATTTAATATGGTGTTGACCACTGGTTTGTCATAAAAGGCTTTTAACAGATTGAGATAGGTTTTTCTATTCCTATTTTCTTCTGGGTCTTTTCTCCTTTTTTATTTTAATACAAGTAGATATTTTAAAAGAAAATATTAAAAACACACTTGTATGAAAAACTAAAACAAAATTTCATAATAAAATAATAAGAAAGCCATATAGGAAGTAGGAAGAAGTTCAAGTAACTCCCCAAATTATCTATTTTGTCATTTCAAAAGTACTTTAAGATAAACCTAATTTGTTTCATTTATACTCATACTTTCTTTGGTTCATTGAAAATAATGTTTTGGCCTTTTTTAATTTCTTCTTTGTAAAAGAGAGTCTTTATGACTTGTATTCTGAGTAGTGTTCTGGTTTTATCATTAATGGATGTTCTATTTTGTCAAAGGCTTTTTCTGCATCTATTGAGATGATCATATAACTTTTGCCCTTGCTATTTATGTGATGCATTTACATTCATTGACTTGTGTATGTTGAACCATCCTTGCATCCTTGGGAGGAAGCCTACTTGGTCATGATGTAGGATATTTTTGATGATTTGTTGCATTCCACTTGCCAGGGTCTTGGTAAAGATTTTTATGCCTATGTTCATTCAAGAGATTGGCTGGTAGTTCTCTTTTTTGGTTCAGCCCTTTTCTGGTTTGGGGATCAGGGTAATGCTAGCTTCTGGGAATGACTTTAGGAGTATTCCCTCCCTTTCAGTTTCATAAAAGAGTGTGAAGAGTGTGGGCATTAGATCCATTAGATCTTCCCTAAAGTTCCTGTAGAATTGAGCGATGAATCCATTAGGACCTGGGCTTTTCTTAGTTGGTTGGGGTTCCCTTCTTCTTCTTCCTCCTCCTCCTCCTCTTCTTCCTCTTCCCCTTTTCCCTCTTCCCCTTCCTCTCCTTTTCCTCCTCCTCTTGCTCCTCCTTCTTCTTCCTCAGTTTCATTGCCTGATACTGGATTGTTCTGGTTTTTATATCTTCTTGGTTCAGTTTTGCCAGTTCATATGTATCTAGAAATCTATCCATGTCTTCTGAATTCTCCAATTTATTAGAGTACAGGCTTTGAAAGTAGTTACTAATTTTGGCAGTGTCCATTGTGATTTCACCTTTTTCATGTTTAATTGCATTGATCTGGGTCTTTCCTTTCCTTTTTTGGTCTGATTGTTATAGGTTTGTCTGTTTTGTTTATTCTTTCAAAGAACCAGCTCTTCAATTCATTAATTGTATTATTTTTTTAGTCTTAACTTCATTAATTTCTTCTCTGATATTTATAATTTCCTTTCTTATATTACCTTTGGTTTGAATTTTTAAAAATTGCTTTTCTTGACCAGCCCCAGCAAGGAAGGTGAGACTTGGAAGGCAGTTCTGAGATCTGCTCTCCATCTGGCCTGCTTGGGAAGCATTCAGTGGAACTGGGTAGCCTCACCCTCCCCTGCATGCTCCACCAGCAGCTCCAGTAAGGAAGGTAGCTGTGCCTCTGAAACCACCCCACCCCCACCCCACTCTCAGACCTCCAGTCTTTGGACCCACTCTGCAGAGGCATAGGTGGCCATAAAGGGTATTTTTCTGAGCTCCCAACTTTGAACATCTTTAAAGAAAGGGAGGGGGAAACCTGCAGGTCAGGGAACTCAATTTGGGCCTTGTGGCCTGAGGACAGTCTGAGTAGTGGGTATCTGCCATTGGCTAGCTGAGATCAGGGGACTTGGGTCTGCACATGGCTGTGCACATGGTATATTATGACAGCGGATATATAGTCTGAAAGAGGCCCTTCAAATTCATTGTTTTTCTTTCTTTTCCTCGTTCCACTCTGCAAATTCTCTTTTCTGTCATCTTTCTCCAACTCAGTCTCTTGCTCCACCATATTATCCCTCATGTCCCTTTCTGTTCCTGACATTGCCCTAACTCAGACTTCTTCTTTTATCATCTTTTCTTTTTGTCTTATGTTCTTTTCTTCTGTCATTTTACCTCACTAATGGGTCAATAGTTTCAAGGGAAAGTGAGCCCCTATTACTGTTAAGGGGATATATTCTTGTCCTTTTTCTTGCACTCTGTCTATCCCTTTTGAATTTAATAGTTTCATAAAGATTGTATGGTCATTCTATGTCCTCTGGCTTCACTTGAAACCTTCTCTAATTCCTTCACTTATCTACTCCTCTCATCATAACTCTGTCTAAGCACTCATCCTAAATGGTAAAGATGCTATATTGAAAAGCGTACTCACTACAAACATATTTTGGGATGCTTCTTGATTTTAATTTAATTCACGTAGTTTAAAGGTGATAGACTACCACAAGTGGTCAATTTGCAAGTTGTGCTTGATCCTATTGTGCTGCTGATTGTATCAATTGGGATAAAGGATTGTGATTGATTTAATGAGTTGTTTGCTCCAATATTATGAAAATGAGAATGTCTATGAGTCATTAGAGACTCAAAAGCTAAAGCGCAGCTATATCAGGAAGATTTAAGTAATAACCCAGAAATTAAACCAAGAACAACCCAACAATGAAAATAAAAATGAGAAAACACTTCAGTAAGACACAAAGACAGACTTTCAGTTCACCAATGGCAAACAGTAGGGCAAAGGAGGATGAAAAGTCTGATAGTGAACCAGCAGGACACCTGACCCCATAGCACAGGAAGTAACAAAACAGATCAATCAGGCTCTAAAAAAATTCAAAACAGAAATAATTTCCCAGATAACCATAGAGATGATGAGCAAAATGAAATTCATGATTAGACACTCTAGAACAGAAACTGACAAAAAAATAGATGAGCTCAGGACCATGATAGAAGCCATGAAGGCCCAGCATAAGAAAGAAATGGAAACAATGATGACCAACAGAGGAAAGAAATGGAATCCATAAAACAGATTCAAACAGATATCCAGGACATTAAAAACTCTATTGAAAGTATACATAACAGAATAAAAGATTATTGAAGATAGAATTTCAGATATAGAAGATAAGCTTGCAGTCAGTGACTGTGAAAAGAGAGGTCTCTTAAAAACAGTAAGGGATCATGAGAAATCGATCCAACAACTGCTACATGATGCAAAGAAGAACAACACAAGACTGATAGGAATCCATAAGTAGCAGGAGAAAGTGCAAATGACTTAAAAAAGCTGTTCACAGAATTAATGACAGAAAACTTCCCAAACAGAGGGAAAGAATTTGACATATAGATAAGTGAGGCATATAGGACTCCAACTAGACATGATCAAAGAAAATCTACACCTAGACATATAATAATCAAGATCCCAGAAACCCAACAGAAGAACAAAATACTACAAGCAGTAAGAGATAAGAAACAAATCACATGCAAAGGAAAGCCTATCAGAATCACAGCAGATTTTTCAACACAAACCCTCAGGTCAAGGAGAGCCTGGAGTGAGGTATTTCAAGTCCTAAAAGAAAACAACCTCCAACCTAGACTGATTTATCCTGCAAAACTCTCTTTCAAAATGGATACGGAGATAATATACTTCCATGACAAAGAACACCTGAGAAACTTCATGAACAACAAACCAGCACTACAAGGAATTCTAAACACTATCTTAGAAAAAGACAATGAAGGTCACAACACCATAAGGCCCAACAGACCAAATCAAATAGGCAAGGCAAGAAATTAAAAGGAGAGGGGGAAAAAGTAAAAAGAGTCAACAAAAGGGCAATAATGTGACAATAATACGTCAGTACATATCAGTTATAACCATCAATGTCAATGGACTCAATTCACCAATTAAGAGTAATCAACTGGCAGAATGGATTAAGAAGCAAAATCCAACAATATGTTGTATACAAGAAATACACCTAGTGCAAAAAGAAGCCTATAGACTGAAAGTGAAAGGATGGAAAACAATTCTCCATGCAACAGGAGCCCAGAAAAAAGCAGGGGTAGCAATTTTATTCACAAAGTAAATTTCAAACCAAAACTGATTAAGAGAGACAAAGAAGGCCACTACATTCTTGTAAAGGAAACAATTCAAGAGGAAGAGATAACAATCATAAACATATATGCATCAAATATTAATGCCCTCAACTATATGAAACAAATATTAAGTAACATGAAAAACCAAATCAGCACTAATACAACTGTAGTGGGGGATCTAAATACCCCACTATCACAAAGAGACACATCATTTAAGCAGAAAATCAACAATGAAATACTAGAACTGAACCAAGCTTTTGAACTCATGGACTTAATAGACCTCTATTAGAGTGTTCCACCCCACAAAATCAGAATATACATTCTTTTTGGCTGCACATGGGTCATTCTCCAAGATAGATCACATACTAGCTCACAGAACAGGTCTGAATAAATGCAAAAGAATCGAAATTATCCCCTGTATTTTATCAGATTATAGTGCAATCAAACTGGAGATCAATAGCACAAGAAACCGTAGGAACTTCACAAACACATGGAAATTGAACACTCTCCTGAACAATCAATGGATCACAGAAGAAATTAAAGAAGAAATTAGACAGTCTTTACAAATAGATCAAAATGACAATACAACATACAGGAATCCATGGGACACAATGGAAGCAGTTCTATGTGGAAAATTCATAGCACTGAATGTCCACACTAGAAACACAGAGTGAGCTCAGATAAACAACCTAATGATGAATTTTAGACTACTAGAAAAACAAGAGCAAGAAAAACCCAAATCTCAAACAGGAGAGGAAATTATAAAAATCCGAGCAGAAATCAATGCAATGGAAACTAAGAAAATGATACAAAATACATGAATCAAAGAGTTGGTGTTTTGAAAGAATAAATAAAATCAATAAACCCTTAGCTAATCTTATCCAAAAAAGGAAAGAAAAGGCTCAGATCCATGCAATCAGGAATGAAAAAGGTGAAGTCACAACAGATCCAACAGAAATCCAGAGGATCATTAATACCTACTTTGAGAACCTGTACTCTAATAAATTGGAAATACAGAAGAAATGGACAGATTTTTAGATACTTATGAATTGTCAAAGTTGAACAAAGAAGATAAAAGCATTCTAAACACCCCAATTACAGTCAGTGAAATTGAAAATGTAATTAAAAATTTACCAACAAAGAAAAGCCCAGGACCTGATGGATTCACTGTTGGAATTTTACAAGACATTTAGAGAAGAACTACTGCCTTTACTCTTCAAACTTTTCGATGAAATTGAAAGGGAAGCTATACTTCCAGATTCATTCCTAGAATCAAGTATCATTTTGATTCCCAAACCAGGGAAAGGTTCAACTAAAAAAGAGAACTACAGGCCAATCTCCTTAATGAATATAGATGCAAAAATCCTTAATAAGATACTAGCAAACAGAATACAGAGGATCATCAAGAAGATCATACATCCTGACCAAGTCGGATTTATTCCAGGGATGCAAGGATGGTTCAACATACATAAGTCAATAAATGTAATACACTATGTTAACAAAGTCAAGGACAAAAACCATACGATCCTCTCAATAGGTGTAGAAAAAGCATTTGACAAAATTCAACACCGATTCATGATAAAAACCCTGCAAAAAATTGGAATAGATGGTCTATATCTCATCTTAATAAAGGCTATCTATGAAAAACCAACAGCCAACATTATATTAAATGGCCAAAACTGAAAACTTTCATGTTAAAATCAGGAACAAGACAAGGATGCCCACCATCACCACTCCTCTTTGATATAGTTCTGGAAACATTAGCCACAGCAATTAGACAAGAGAAAGAAATTAAAGCAATAAAGATAGGAAAGGAAGAAGTTAAACTGTCATTATTTGCTGATGATATGATACTCTACATTGAAGACCCAAAAACTCCACCAAAAGACTTCCAGACTTAATTGACAGATTCAGTAGAGTAGCTGGATACTAGGTGAACACCCCAAAATCAATAGCCTTCTTGTACACAAATAACAGACTCACTGAGAGAGAAATTAGGGAAACAATTCCTTTCACAATAGCATCCAAAAAAATGAAGTATCTTGGAATCAATGTAACAAAAAAAGCAAAAGAACTCTATACTGAAAACGATAGCACTCTGATAAAAGAAATTGAAGAGGATATAAGAAAATGGAAAGATATCCCGTGCTCCTGGGTAGGAAGAATCAACATAGTGAAAATGGCCATACTACCAAAACTGCTATACAGATTCAATGCAATGCCAATTGAAATTCCAACACTATGTTTCACAGAACTAGAAAAAAAGAATCCAAAAATTCATTTGGAGCCATAAGAGACCTAGAATAGCAAAAGCCATCCTAGGCAACATAGATATGGTAGCGGGTATAACAATTCCCAATTTGAAACTATACTACAAAGCTACTGTGATAAAAACAGCATGGTACTGGTAAAGAAACAGATCTGAGGATCAGTGGGACCGATTGGAAGACACAAAAACAAATCCAAATGTACTCAGCTACATCATCTTTGACAAAGGAGCTGACCATCCTCAGTGGAGGAAAGATAGCCTCTTTAATAAATGGTGTTTGAAAAACTGAATCTCAACCTGCCCAAGATTAAAACTAGACCCTTATCTTTCACCATGCACTAAATTAAAATCCAAGTGGATTAAGGATCTAAACATTAAAACAGAAACACTAAACTTGCTGGAAGATAAGTTAGGCAGAACTCTTGAAGACAATGGCATAGGAAAAGATTTTATGAACAAATCCTCATTAGCATGGGAACTAGCAGAAAGAACCAATAACTGGGATCTCATCTTATTAAAAGGCTTCTGCACTGCAAAAGAAACCATCAACAGAACTAAGAGACAACCTACAATGCAGGAAAAAATTTTTACCAGCCGCTCCTCAGATAAGGGACTAGAATATCTAGAATATATAAAGAACTCAAAACAATCAGCTCTCCCAAATATAAAGACCCAATTCAAAAATGGGAATCTGAAATGAACAGAAATTTCTCAGACAAAGAAGTAAAAGTAGCAAGTAAATATATGAAAAAATGTTCCACATCACTGGTCATTCGAGAGATGCAGATGAA
The DNA here is from genome assembly GCF_012274545.1 of Fukomys damarensis. Classification (NCBI taxonomy): domain Eukaryota; kingdom Metazoa; phylum Chordata; class Mammalia; order Rodentia; family Bathyergidae; genus Fukomys; species Fukomys damarensis. The sequence goes on along the minus strand of NW_022900938.1, from coordinate 35,060,643 downwards.
AACAACACTGAGATTCCACCTCACCCCACAAAGAATGGCTGCTATCAAGAAATCACACAATAACAAATGTTGGCGGGGTTGTGGGGAGAAAGGAACCCTCCTCCATTGTTGGTGGGAGTGCAGACTAGTGCAACCACTATGGAAATCAATATGGAGATACCTCAAAGAGCTTGGACTGGAGGTAGAAATCAATATGGAGATACCTCAAAGAGCTGGGACTAGAGGTTCCATTTGACCCAGCCATCCCTCTGCTGGGTATCTTTCCAAAATAATTAAAAGAATCATATCACAGTGATATATGCACACCAATGTTTATAGTGGCACAGTTTATAATAGCTCAAACTTGGAAACAGCCCATTTGCCCATCAGTTGGAAATTGGATAAAGAAGATGTGTTTTTTCTATAAAATGGAATATTACTCAGCCATAAAGAATGAGAAATTAGATTCATTCATAGGAAAATGGATACATATTGAGTATATACTCCTAAATGAAATAAACAAGTCACACATGTGTAAATACTGAATAGTTCCTCTGGTGTGAATAAACTGTAATAGTACATAAGTTATCTCATTAGATAACTGGCATTGCGAAATGGGAAGAAAAGGGCTAAAGGTGTAGGGAAAGTGGAAAGGGTAGGGGAAAGATAATAAGGGAAAAGAAAAAATGTGAGAAAATTAAAAGATGGAAATAAAGTGTTTGAAAATGGGGAGGAGAGGAGTGGGTGAAGGGAGGGCAGGGACAAGGGGAAAAATGAGAACCATGACCTGTCATGTAAAGGTACAAGATCCCAATAATGAATGTAACTGTACTGTATACCTAAAATGTACCAATAAACTCAATTATAAAATTACTTTTCTTTAGAAACTTGAGGTGCATCATTAGGTTGCTTATGTGGATTCACTCTATTTTTCTAATGTGGGCATTTATAGCTATAAACTTTCTTCTTAAAACTGCTTTCATTTTGATCCATAGGTTCTGATATATTGTACTGGCATTATAGCTTGATTCTAGGAACTGTCTAAATTTCTTCCTTGATTTCTTTTGTGTTACTGATGATTCAACAGGGTAATATTCAATTTCTATGTGTTTACATAATTTCTCTGTTTTTGTTTGCAATTGATTTCTAATTTCATTGCACTATAATCTGATAATATGCATGGGATAATTTTGGTTCTTCTGCATTTACTTAAGCATGCTTTATTGTCTAATATGTGGTCCATTTTGGGGACAGTTCCAAGTGCTATTGAGAAGAATGTGTATTCTCTTATGGTTAGGTGGAGAACTCTGTGAATAGCTATTATTTGTTTGAAGATATGGTTCAATTCCATTGTTGACTTTTTATCCAATTGATCTATTTTGTGACAGTGGGTATTGAGGTCCTCCACTATAATTGTGTTGTTTTTATCTGATTTTTTTTTAATGTCCAGTAGTGCTTGTTTTATGAAGTTAGGCACACCAAAGTTTGGTGCATATATATTTATAATTATCTCTTCCTGTTGAATTGTTCCCTTAAGCAATATGTAGTAACTTTTGCCTCTTTGGATCAGTTTGGCTTGAAGGCTACTTTGGCTGAATAGCAGGATAGCTGCTTTTTTATATTTTCTTTTTTCCAGGTTGCTATGGAAGTTTTCCATCCTTTGATTTTTAATCTGTACATTTATTTTTTGTTAATGTGCTTCTTGAATACAGCACAATATTGGGTTTTATTTCTTGGTTCACTCTGCCAATCTGTGTCTTTTGGTTGGGGAATTTAGACCATTCATATTGAAAGCTATTACTGAAAGGCAGTGACTTATTTCTGTCATTGTATTTTCCTGTGGCTGATTTCCCCACCTCCTTTTGCTTAACTGCTCATCCTGCCAGGTGTATTCATTTTATTAGACTTTTGAGCATTGTTTGCTTCATCACTTCTTTCTAGGATATCCTTCACAAGTTTTTGGGGTGTTGGCTTGGTAGCCATAAATTTCTTGAGGTGCTTTTGTCATGGAAATATCTTATTTCTCAGTCAATTTTGAAACATAGTTTTGCAGGATATATAAGTTTAGGCCAGAAGTTTTCTTTTAGGGCTTAAAACAATTTATACCAATTTATACCTGGCCTATAAAGTTTGTATTGAGAAATCTGATGTATTTCCAATGAGTCAACCATAAAAGTGACTCATTTTCATTAACAGCTTTTAAAAGTGTCTCCCCGTGTTGGACGTCTGGGATTTTGACTATGATGTGTCACAGAGAGGGATTTTTTTGTTTTGTGTTTTGGGGGGTTGTTTTGTAGTTCTTTGGGTTCTATATGGATCACTTAGGTTAAATTACTTTCCCTTTTTTCAGGAGTTTTTTGCTATATATCTGTAAACGGTTCTTTTTAATGCCATTTGTGCTGACCCATGATTTTTCACTAATTCCAATTAATCTTAGATTAGTCTGCATCATCTAGCAGCTGTTGGATCCAATTTTCATGTTCTCTTGCTGTTTTTAAGATTTCTCAGAATAATTGGCCTCTGACAATAGCCCTATCTCCTTGTTCTGACACTCCTTTCTCACACTGATTGCTTCTGCTGCCCATACTTTCAATAGAATTTTTAATCTTCCATATTTCTATTTGGAATGTTTTCATGAACTCTACTTCTATGCCAAACTGGTCACTAATGTTTGTATCATTGTGCTTTTTATTAGTGTCTTTTGTAAACTCTATGATCATTTTTACTGCATTCATTATCTATTTAATTATATCTTCTTTGACATTGCCAACCACCCCAGATTGATCTGATTTTTAATCTCTTCTGTTATCATTTCAAATAATTGGGCTATGTGGTGTTTGCTCACTTCCTCCCACCCCACACCCAGTGGATTGGCTTTGGGAAATTCAGAGTTTTTGGAGGCATTTTGTTGCTTTCTCTTCTCCTGTTTCTATTGTTTTTTGTTTCTTTGTGCTGAGGTTTGCAGGCATGAGATCTCTTTAGTTGGTATCTGCTTTTTCAGTGATGCACTCTGGGCATGGTTAACTACAGGCCTCTTCCTAGGTCTCAAATCTGACCAACTCCATTAATTCAGGAGAGAAAGACTGAGCACTCAGTTCTCCAGGAATGGACCACACAGTATTGATAATGACTTAAAAGTAATCCTGACATTGGCATACATAGAAAATCTATCATTAGCAACATCTATGCCACCCTGGGAATAGCAAGTAAATCAGCAAAAATAATATCATCCACAACAAACCAGATACTGACATTTCATAAGAACCAATAATACACCATCTTTAATCATAGAAAAGAGATCAATTGTTATAGTATATACACAAACACAAAACAAATATCAGCATACAGTAAAATCTGCTAAATGCAACAACTATACCTCCACTAACAATGAATTCAATAGTAATAACATAGTTAACTAATTAATGATTAATAAAACTTAATTGGTACAAATACAGAGTACAGAACTGAAAAATGAAAGAAAAAAAATTGAAAATTTAAACAATGGAAGATGAGAAGGAAAAAAAATGAGATAAAGGCTCCTGTTAAAGGGTAGATGGATATTAACAAAATTTAATGGAAGGCCAGGGATTTAGCTCAGTGGCACCATGCCTGCCTCACAAGTACAAGGTCCTGCATTTAAAAAAATTTTTTAATGAAGATAACAGAAAAGAACAAGAAAAAGAAAAGAAAAATATTTTAAAAAGAAAACATGAAAAATAAGGAAGAAACAAAAAGAAACAAAAGGAATATTCTCCAAACCCCCAAAAAATATCAGTGGGGAAGAAAGAGGAGAAGAAAAAATGAACCCCAAATTTTTTCTTTATATTTTTGAATGAATGGTTTCTTTCCAGGATCCAGTTTTGGAATCCAGCAACTCAATTTTCTCCACTTAGCTTTATGGCCTATGAGTCTGTGAGGAGCCTGCCAAATCTAGAGGCTTCTCTGTCCATTGATACCAAGCTGTGGCAACTGTCCAAATTAAGGTGTGTCCTTGCTCACGTGGGAAAATGGAGAAAGCAATCAGAACTCTGATCTGTGCTGGGTGTAGAAAACAGATCAGGAGTTCAAGCAGCCCTACTGTACTTAATGCCAGCATGAACAGACCCAGCTGTTTCTGAGCTCAACACAATCCAGATCTGGCTTCTCAACATGGTTAGTGGGACTTAGGTCCTTCTTGGCCTAAAATGAAACTTCTCAGGGAGTCTATTTCTAGTCCACTCCCTGTCCACCACTATCTTTTGCGGCTGTCTCTTACCCAGTCTCCATGGGCAGGTTACACTGGGAACACTGAAGTGAAGGATTTTTTTTTTAGTTGTTCTGAGGCTCTCACTTAAATAATTAACCCTTTCCCCAAATGGTGCCTGGTTAAACATTGTTTGGTAATATGATGGGTGTCTACTATGTGGAAGGAGTCACTCAGAACAAACCCCATTTTGTAGCTCACACCAGCTGTGGGCTCTGCCTGGGACCAGGGCTTCCAGCATGGTTTACTATTTTTCCTAGAGCTCCAAGCCCTAAGGGCTTACCTTGCGTCTATACAAACACGTTTTCCTTCCTTGGAAGGGGACATTCAGACTGCTACATTCTTTCCTTTGCATTATGGCCCATTTTTCCAAATTCTCTGTTACTTCTAGTTTTCCTTTCAGTTCCTTCCCTGTTCACAGAGATCTACCTTTCTTTTTCTTCTTCACCAAGTTGCTTTTTTACAGGTGTCTGAATTTTGACTCTCAGAGAGGCTGAGTTTTACTGCTGATTTTCACTCTGCCATTTTGGTTCTTCTAACTTCTTTTTAAATTTTTTAAAAAATATAAACATATATATGTATACACATGTATATCTTTTTGAAAGGTCAGTAAATTGAGTGGCTTGAATGTATCAAACAATTATGTATATATACAAGGAAGAGTAAAGGAATGACAGTGCTAAATGCATAGAGATCTTCACTGTAGAGCTGTGCCTAATAGTGAATGATTAGAAGTACTTCTAAAGTTTCCAAAACTAAAGGTATTAGGATTCACCTTTAGTTGAAAATGTATCATAAATTGAGCTAAAACATCCTTGAAATTATGAAACTCAGAGCTGTAGAGCTATGTGAGTCAATAGCTCTCTAGGTTAATTGACTATTCGTAAATTTATAAAACATGGTGTACTCTGCACTAGTCAGAACCATTCTGTGTTGATCAGAGACCCAGCAGGAAATAAATTGTGGGAACCAGCCTACAAACTCGAACGTGACCAAGGGGTAATAAAATTGAAAAATAAAGAGACACAGAAACAAGTCAAAAATCTGGCAGCGTGGGGGACTCATGTGAGCCCCAGATGACTGGCGCACCTTGGCTTTATTCACTCAGACACGGGCACGAGCAATTAGAGCTCCACAGGATTCATCTGTCTCCCACCCTTCATGGTACGTCTCTGGGTAAATTTAACCTCAGGTGTTTCTACTTCTTTCTACAGTGTGTCGGCTCGCTTGTATGACCTCTTTCTCAGTGCACACCGAGGAGGCAAATTGGGCTTCATTCTTCCCATCTGATCTCCAAAAGGCACTTTCAAATGAAGTATTGTGGAGATTTTGGCAGGGCAGGTCCTGGGGATTAAAGCACATTCTTTGCACCGAACTCCATCCACAGTCCTTTTCTATGTTTTATTTTGGCTCAGGATCTTACTAAATTGCCTCTCATTGGTCCAAAATTGCCATCCTCCTGTCTCAGCAGCCCACAGTGCTGGGATTTAGGTGTGTGCAACCACACTCGGCTTTAAGGAGACTTTAAAGATGGGACAATGTTCAGTGATGTGCCATGCTTAAAGGAAACTGGAAAGGAATGGTGAACATCCTGGGACCTTCCACAGGGAGCCAGTACCACCTCAAAGTGAGAGTGATGAGAAAAAGCAGTACTGGGTACAGGACTACCTAGCTGTGAAAGAGGCCTTGACAGGATATGTCACCTTTTTAGAGGGACACAGGCAACATTTAGCCACCAGAAAAGGAAAGAGCTGGAGGAAATGCCTGACCTTACACTTCATCTCATATTTTTGCCAAAACAGGTAACCTTGGATGGGGAAAAGTAGTCAACCTGGAGGGGCAAGTAGAGAATATGTATTTCTCCTAAGTGAAGGAAGTACATCCATATCCCATTTGTTCATTAGTAATCTTATATGTGGACCTCAGGGCAAAGCCCCTTTCAAAAAAACATAGGTGTGTTGGGCATGGTAGGTCACGCCAGAAATCCCAGCACTCAGGAGGCTGAGGCGGGAGGATCACTGCAAATTCAAGGATGGCCTGAACTACATAGTGAGACCCTGTCTCAGAAGACAAAAACAAACACCAAAACAACAACAAAAAAACAGGTGATGCATTTATTCATACATGGCAATGAACTGGTTAAGTCTACTCTGAAAATCATGCTTATGTTGGCATAATTCCAATTATATAGAAGAGACTGCACATAAAAAGTCAAAAAATAAGCAAACTTTGGAGGGAAAAATTTTCCTTGCAGCTCTCAATTAGTATTTATTTTCTTCATTATTCCACAAGGTGTTCTATGGATAAATATACCACTAGGAGCCAAATAGAAAGGCTATGTCCAAGCCTCAGAAGAAACATTTCTTCGTGACCAGGGACTAACTTGAGCAAAGAATGGGAACCATCCTCAAGTTTATAATAAATATTAAATGAAGACAAAGCATGAAGAAGGGTATGGATAGGTTTGATAAGGAGACAGAGTATTCCATAAATCAATATGTCTAAACAATATTCTGGTAATTCTAAAGCAGCAATCTGCTTTAAGAATAAAATTTATTTTAATTTGTAAGTAAATAGAGGAAAACTGCAGACAAAATGTCTATAGTTATTCTTACTTTAAGGTAATAAGTCTAATTGATTGGGAAAAGAAGATTTCAGAGGAAGTACTGACATTTTATAGGTTTGCAAAATACTTTTTCCCTTAAAATATTTATTTTAATTAAAAAATGTGTTTGATTTATCTCATTGCCACAGTTCATTTATTTATGATAAGATGATGATTTTTGGAGGTTTGGCACATCTCACTGTTTATTAAGATATATGTATTTTGGAAAAAAGCACTGAGGAAGAAAAATTATTAAATTTCTACCATTTGGCTCAAGAGCTATAGGAGAGTTTGAATTTAAGTAACAGGCTATTCCTTTTCTGATGCTACAGAAAGTCTGAGTTTCTGGTGTCCAAATAGTAAGCCACGTAGCACATCAGATACCTGAGATAACTCACGTTCAGCACATCGCTCTGTAGGTGACAAAATCATTTTCAATAATAATCATGAACTGAAATGAAAAGTGACAGGCAAAGAAAAGGAGTGAAATGCTCCTTTCATTGAATTATCTACGTATAATTATGTTGGTTAAAAAAACAAAATAGGGCTGGGGATGTAGCTCTGTGGCACAGAACGTGCTTACTATTTGCAAGACCCCGGGTTCCATCCCCAGTGCTATAAAAATTAATTAATATTACAATATCAAGAAAGTAATTCATTCCGCTTAACTATATTAAAGTATTTTTAAATCTAAAACAGGGGACTTAGAACATATGATGGAAAGCTTTCAAATGTTCCACAAGATGTGGGCTATAAAAAGATAGTGAAAGATTTTCACGGTGATAAGATGGTTGTATGTCTTGATCACAGTGGTGATGACACAAACTTATATGTGATAAAATTGTATGGAACTACACACACACATCCACAAGTGAGTACCTGTAAAACTGATGAAATCTGAATGAGCTCTGTGGATTGACCAGTGCCTCTGGTCCTCATGGAGGTAGCTGTGTGTGATAAGCACTGGCAGCTCTCTGTATTATTTTTTTCTGTGAATCTACAATTACATCATTAACAAGGTCTCCGAAAAGTTATTGTGGTGTGATTCCACATATTGATAGTCTTAAAAAGTCAAAAGGAGCAACAGGGAACAGATCAATAGTTTCCAGTGGGTGGGAGTAGGGCAGGACTTCAAAACAGGAAGCCAGGAGAGTCTATGGGTAAGGAGCAGGGCCGTGTATCCCATTAGTGGTTGTGATTCCCTGAATTTATTCATGTGGTAAGATTCACAGAAATGCACATAAGCATATTGTCAGTGCTCCTTTCAGAAACAGATTTAATGCAAGATATACAAATACATAAGAATTTACAAGATTGGCTTACCGTGGCCGCCCACAGAGTCAGGTATGGAAGCGTGCAAAAAGGTTGTCTGTGCGCCGGAGACCCAAAGGATCCAGTTGAAGGCTTGGAGCCCACAGTAGCGTCCTGTGAGAGTTCATATTAGAAGGCCAGGACCGGGGATTTAGCTCAATGGTGAGGCTTCCTGCCTGGCAAGCACGAGGTTCCAAGTTTGATCCCCCGTGCCAAAAAAGAGGGGGAGAGCACGGATTTAGACCGGCGGCATCATGCCAACCTCACAAGCACAAAGTCCTGAGTTCAATCCCTAGTACCAAATAAATAAGTAAGTACATAAGGCCAAAGAGTCTGCTGCAAGGCTGAAGGATCAGTGCTGAAGGCTGGAGTTAAAACTACAAGCCAGGAGACAACATCCAAGGGGAAAGTGAAACTGGAGATCCTCCAAAGAAAAAGAAAAAGCGAGACTCCTTTCTTCATTTTGCTTTTATACCATTCAGGTGACAAACCGACCCAGGGTGGGTCTTCTCTCTTCAATAAATCCGCTTAGCCAGAGCCAACAAATTTTTTTAAATGTTGAAACATTTGGAATCAGAAAATATTGAAATGTTGAACGTTAATCTCAGTTTTCCTATCTATAAAAGAGTAAGAATACAATCTACCTAATAACAATGTATGTAAAGGTTTTAGCTCATTGCCTAGCGCTGAGAAAGCACTGGGCAAATAGTATCACTTACTTATACTTACTCCTATTTTTAGTTAGGGGATTCACTCTATAAGGAAATTTAGAATAAAAGAGATTTCTACTGGGTATCTCCAGTGGCAAACTGCATTGCCTAGAACATACCTTGCTTTATCTAAGTCTAGCCTCTCACTGACTCGGAGCTATTTTATATCTATCTGTACAGTATTTTAGAAATTGTAAATCTGTAATTTGCTATAATTGCTAACAACAAAAAGTGATTTTTAAAATTTATTATTGCTCTAATAAATTCTGTAGTGGAACCGTGGTATGGTGGTTTCAGTTGACACCCCCACTACTCCAAACTCCCAACCCACTGAAAATATCTACTTCTGTATCTCTTTGTAAGTTCATTTACTCCATGTAAAACTGTGGTTCTTTCCCATCTCCCTTGAGCCAATTGTAATGGATTTCTAGTTTCTTCATTGCATAATGAACTAAGTAAATCTTTGACCCATGCTCATTTTACATTTGAACAAGTATCATGATTTTACCTGTTTTAAAAAAATTATAACAATTTTACAGGGGCTGGGGTTTTAGCTCAGTGGTTCTGTCACCTGCCTCATGAGTGCAAGGTCCCAAGTTCGATCCCCGGTACCAAAAAAAAAAAAAAAAATGTTTTT
>NW_022900938.1:35028297-35050997 GCF_012274545.1 Fukomys damarensis | reverse complement strand
AAAAAAATGTTTTTTACAGCCGGAAAATGCTTGGAGGAAATTGTAATAAAAGAATGTATCTTAGATACTTAGTTATTTTGGCTGTTTTGAGTAATCTGGAATTTTAATGTCTAATAAAAAAATCGTAATAATCAAGTAGCTTTTGTCCCTCTTTGTATAATTCTTTGTCTACTGCGAGTCCTCAATATATATTTGTCAAATAAATAAAGTGAGTTGATATTTCATCTGAGTTTGCTCAATCAGTTAGAAAGACAGATTTTTAACTTTAATAGTCATAGCTGAGGGGAACAGCCACTAATGTCCACTAATCCACTAATAATGTCTTCATTATTTATTTATGATCATTATTAATTTTATCAGTCAGGAAGTACTACATGGTAACAAACACCTCCCGATGAGCCCAGTGGCTTCACACAACCAAAGTTAACTTTTTCACTGTCCAATTCAGGTCAAAAGGGAGTTCTAATCCTTGTCATTCCACAACCCAGGCTATGCAGATCCCACCTCTACACTTACTTTTCCATACCCGCCACCACCACAGAGGGGAGAGGGTCTGAGAAATTGTGCGCCAGCTTTCATAGTTTTCACCTAAAAATGATACATGTCACTTCTCTTCACGTTACACTGGCCAAAGCGAATCACATAGTCAGGCTTGTCAGGAAGCCAGGAAGTACAGACCTATCATTCGCCAGGAGGAAACAGCACTAAGGCCTCCAATAGCAATAGCCTCCACAATCAAAGGCACACAGAAGCACGAGGACTGTACTGCAAACTTCAAAAGAAACTGTAATTAAAAACTGTAGAGCTGCTGGAAGCTTGTTATACTCCTTGTCCCCTCTCACACACCCCCACCCCAAGTTTACAGAAAGAGCTGTAAACTCTTTTCAATATTACCATCAGAAAATCACTGAAGCACCAGGGAGAAGACAGGAGAGCTGATGACACTGATCTAAGAAAAGGAGTAATCTGAATGTCTAAGGGAAAACTGAATACTCAGAACAATCAAAATAAAACTTCCAGTAGAAGCCAGACATGATGGCACACACCTGTAATCCTAGCACTTCAGAGGCTGAGGCAAGAGGATCCCTCGAATTCAAGGCCAGGCTGGGCTACATAGTAGGTTCCACGCCAGCCTGAACTGTACAAGGAGATCCTATCTTAAACAAAACAAAAAAACCTTCATGTGGGGAAACAAAAGAATGAAAAATGAGTTCTAATTGGCTAAGAGAAGCTTCAAATAGCAGGCTGATAGGCTGAATACAGTGTGTATCTCATAATCCACCATGGGTTGCCCCAGAGCCAGGGTTGATTTTTGTGTGATCTTTAGAATGATTGTGCCCTGGCACAGGCTTAAAACAGGAAGACTGAAGATTTTTAATCAGTTTTATTGAAGGTAAACCAGAATGTGCAGTAGAGGAAACCCCAGGAAGTGAAATGTAGCCAGCTGCTGCCTGGGGGTTGGGGTGAAGGATCCACACCAAATCTCTTTCACATTTATTTGACTGAGAAGTTTACTTTGAAAAGATTGCTTCACAGGACCTCTGGGAGTTGTCACACTGCCTCTGGGCAGAAGATTAACTGCTCCATAGACCAACAGAGAGAAGCCTGGTAAATCAGGGGACCCTTGTCTGTGGCGTGTGGACTTGCAGGTGGCAACGTAACAGGCAGTGCCTCTCTGCAGGCGCCTGGAGGACTTCACAGTTTATGGCTCAGAACTAACCATGTGAATGGAAAAAAGCATCTGAATGCATTCTCTAAACTACTGATTGAAAAACAGACTTGAATGAGGCTGAGAAAGAAAAAGTTTCCTCGAATTATCCAGCTTCTGGAACAATCTCCAAGAAATGGTGGCATCTGGGAGGGGGACATCCTTTTTGTCTTTCATTGAGAGAGAGGGCAGTCAAGTTAAGAGCCAAACCCTGAAAGCTTGGCTCTGTCCTTGAGTGGCTGTATGTGTGTGTGTGCCTGGGGGATATTTTAAATTCTCAGCTGCAAAATGGGGATTAGAGTGAGGATTAAATGAGTCAATTATATGGAAAACTGAGCAATGAACATAATAAGCCCTATACAACTATTGGCTTTTATTTCATGCATGTATTGGTATGTTCTGACTATTGAAAATATATTTTAATATGTTTTTATAAAGTATTGGAAATATTTCATTTTTATGGTGCTAGGGGACTATTGGAAATATTTCTATAATGCAAATAATTATTTTAAAATCTCTTTTTTGAGATTTAACATGTATAAATTTCTCTTAGACTAATCATTTCACTGTCTCCATAGTTTTGACTTTTCCAGAATGTATCATACAGTATGCAGCCTTTTCAGACAGACTTCTACTTTGTAATATGCATTTAGGCTTTCTCCATGGCTTTTCATGGCTTGATAGCTCATTTATCTTTTATTTTTATTTATTCATTTATAAATTTTGAGACAGGTTCTCACTATGTTGTCCAAGGTAACCTCAAACTCCTGGGCTCATTCCATCCTCCTGCCTCAGCCTCCCAAGTAGCTGGGAATGCAAGCATGTGCTACTGTGCCGGGCTACTTTTTAATACTGAGTAATATTTCATTTTCTGAATGTAATGCAATTTATTTAACCATTCTACAAATGAAGAACATTTTGGTTGCTTCCCAGTTTGGGCAATTATGAATGACATGCTATAAATACCCATGTATGACTTCAATTATTTTAAATTGGTTAAAGTGTGTTTTATGGCCCAGAATGTGGCCTGTCATGGTTAATGGTCCATATAAACTTGAGAAGAATGTGCAATCTGCTGTTGGATGAAGGCGTCTATACATGTCAATTTCATCCAACTGATTGATGGTGCTGTTGAGTTCAACTATGTTCTTGCTGATTTCCTGCCTGTTGGATCTGTTCCAGAGAGAAGGGAGTTGAAGTCTTCAGCTGTAATCACGGGTTCCTCTCTTTATCTTTGCAGTTGTATCAATTTCTGTCTCTCGTATTCTGATGCTCTGTTGTTGGGCTTTCACATTAAGGGTTATTATATCTTCTTGGAGTATTTTATTCCTGTATCACCATCCTTTTTATCCCTGACTGCTTTCCCTGACCAGAAGTCTGATCAGTCTGAAATTAATCTATCTACTTCCATTTTCTTTTGATTAGTGTTAGTATGATGTTTCTCCAACTTTTACTTTTAATCTATGTGTTTTGATACTTAAAGTAGGTTTCTTGTAGACAAGTTGGGTCTTGTTTTTTGATCCATCCCCCCAAGCTGTCTCTTAACTGGTGCATGTAGACATTTAAGGTGATAACTGATATAGGTGCATTGATATCTACCATACTTTTGTGTCCTATTTGTTGCCCTTGCTCTTTGTTCCTATCTTTATTTTTTAATATTTTATATGACTCCACTTATTTCTGTCTCTGTCTCTCTCTCTCTCTCTCTGGTGGTGCTTCCTTCATGCCCTTCCTTCACTTTCCAAGAATAATTTTTCAGGGTACAAAATTATAGGTTGCAAGGGGTTTTCTTCTTGCAGCACTTAAAATATTTTACTCCACTCTCTTCTTGTTTGCATGTTTTCTAAGAAGTCAGATATAATTCTTAGATTTGCTTCTCTATAGATAATGTATTTCTCCCCCCAACCTCTAGCTTCTTCCAAAGATTTTTCTTTATCTTTGATTTTCTGAAATCTGAATATAGATATAGGGGGTTTTAGTATTTATCCTGTTTGGTGTGTTATCTGAGCTTCCTGGACCTGTGCTTGGTGTCTGGCATTAATTTTTGAAAATTCTCAGTCATCATGATTGTTTTCTCTTTGACATTTCCATTACAGGTATATGTAGCTTTTGTAATTGTCTCATGGTTCTTGGATACACTGTTCTGTCTCTTTCAACCTTTATTTTTTTCTTTGTTTTTCATCTTTGGAAGTTTCTATGTTCCCCAAGTCCAGAGAATCTTCCCTCAGTTGTGTCTAGTCTAGTTTACTAATGAGTCCATCAGAGTCATTCTTCATTTTTATTATTATTGTTGTTTTTCTGCAGTACTGGGGGGATTGAACCTAAGGCCTTTGCACTGAGCTACATCCCCAGCCCTTTTAATTTTTTATTTTGAGACAGGGTCTTGCTGAATTGATAAGTTGCCCTGCATGAGGCTGAACTTGATTTTGTTTTTGTTTGTTTTGTTTTGTTGTTTTTTTGGGGGTTTTGTGTGTGTGTTTTTTTGGGTTTTTTGTTTTTATTTTTTTTATTTTTTTGGTACCAGGGATAGAACTCAGGTCCTTGTATTTGCGAAGCAGACAGCAGAACCACTGAGCCAAATCCCCAGGATTTGAGGATTTTGTGATCCTCCTGCTTCAGCCTCTTAGAGTACTGAGATTACAGGCATGAACCCCCATGCTTGGCTTCCGTTTCTTTTTATTTCTGGTGCTTCTTTTGGCTCCTTTCTTCAAATCCCTATCCGTTTATCTATTCTTGCATGTTTACTTTTCCCACCAATCCCTTCCATTATGTATATTAACGATAGCATAAAAATTTCTCTGATAATTCCATATTCCTGCCATATTGGACTCTGATTCTAATGCATGTCTGGCCTCATCAAACCTTTTTGCCTTTTAGTATGCCTTATAACATTTTCAGTGAAAGGCAGACATGATGTACTTGGTAGAAGGGATCAGTAGGCCTTTGGTAAATTAGTGGCAAGCTGCAGGAGAGTAGTAGTCTACAGTTCTATAGTGAGGTCTGAGCATTATGGAGAGCCTGTGCCTCTGGACGGTGAGCATCTCTTCACTTTTCAATACTTCTCATCTCTCTCACATGGGAAAGAATGACCAGGAAGGTTGGAACTGTGTAACACATGCACACACACACACACGCACACACACACACACACACACACGCATGCACGCATGCACAGGCACACACAGAAACTGGAGGGAACGACACAGGTACGTTAGGCTCTCATATAACCCAAGAGTGTGAGGCTGTGGTGTAACAGTTTCTGCAGAGGACAGGCTTTGTTAACAAGGAGAATGCTCTGATACAGAATGTTTCCTTTACCTCTCCTCCTGGCAGAAACATCAGATTTTTTTTTTCTCTCATTTTCACCCTGTGGATCTAGTAGAGTTCCTGTAAGTAAACTCACAGAAGCATGTGGATTCTTCTATGCCTGCGTCTCCCCAGGGTTTTTACTCTCAGACTTTTTCACGCCAGGCTTCCAGCAATTCATCAAATGCAGTTCGGGTTTTCTAGCCCAGCCCTGGCCTCTGCGAAGGTTCTGCTCATGGGTTTTTGCTCTGCTTAAGCTGTGATTCTGTATCTACCCGTCTGCTGCTCTAATTTTGAAAGTAATAATATACCCTGTGACCTTACTTTTCAGATGGATCTAGTAAGAGTTGGGGGTCTTTTGTTTTTTTTCAATTTGTTTGGCTTTTTATTTTTAAGAGAGTGGCAATTTCTAAGCTTCATACATGTCACACCCAAAATTAGAAATAGTCTTACTTTTTTAAGTAGAAAAGGATTCAAACATTCAAAAAAGTAGAGAAACTATTGTAATGAGCATGTATATCAACAATCAAATTTAATTCTTGTTAAGCTTGCCATATTTATTCCTGTTTCTCTTTCATTTAATTATTGGCGAGGCTACCCCTCCCCACCCTATACTAAGGATTGAAGCCAGGGCATTCACAGTGAGTTACAACTCCATCCCTTTTGTTTAAATTATTATTTTTTATTTTGAGGCAGGGTCTCATTAAGTTGATAAATTGCCCAGGCTGGGCTAGAACTTGTGATCCTCTTGCCTCAGCCTCCCAAAATGCTGAGATTACAGACTGGTCATGATGGTGCATGCCTGTAATCCCAGCAGTCAAGAGGCTGAGGCAAGAGGATTGCATGAATTTGAGGCCAGCCTGGGCTACAAAACACAAACAAAATACAGGCATGCACAGCCACACCCTGCTTCATTTGTTTTTAACAAAATTATTCAGAACACAACCTTTATTCCCCTTCTAACATTTTAAAAATATCTTGACCAAAGTATAGACACCATATAATTCAGCCTCTTAAAGTGTACATTTTATTGTGGCTCAGTGATGTCACCACCTGGCCTTCAAGGTCAAGGTCCTGAGTTTGATTCCCGCTACCAAATTTTTAAAAATATATACATTTTATTGTATTTTGCCATACCACAGATATTGTAAGTGCAAACACTACCACAATGAATTTTAAAATACTTTCATCACCCTAAAAAATACTTAAATCCTTTAGTTTTGAGGCCCACTTCCCCCCCACCCCACAGCCCTAGGGAAATGGTATCTCATTTTAGATTTACCATTTTGATCATTTCCTATAGGAATCTTACATTGTAGTTTTTATGATTGGCCTCTTTTACGCAACATAAAATTTTTACCTTTCATCCATATTGTGCCAGGAATCAGTATTTCAATCCTTTTTACAGCTGAATTATATCCTCTTATTTGGATTTACTGTTTTTACTTTTTAAAATAAGGCAGAATACTGTTTTATTCAACCTTTTTTAAAAGTATAGTTTGCAGTACATAATGATTACAAACTCCGGACCTTGTGCCCTTGTGCTTGAAAGGCAGGCAGTGGAACCACTGAGCTAACTCCCCAGCCGAATTCTTCTTCATTCCCTGCTCCTCCTCTTCCTCTCTCCTTCCAACTCTTGGTCTCCTTCCCACTTGCAAAAGCTCTGTTTTCTTTCTTTTTCTTAAATTCTTTTTTTCACCTCCTTTTCCTTTCCTCTCTCTCCCTTTTTTCCCCCCATTCATTTGAAAGATTCCCCTACATCCTATTCAGCTTCTATTTTTATCTATCTTCTGTTTTACTTTTTGTGTGTGTGTGTCGGGGGGGAACCAGTCTACAAGGTAAGCTGACTAAGGGGTGATAAAGATGAAAACTAAAAACACAGGAACAAGTTAAAATCTGGGCATTCAGGGGGCTCGTGTCCCTTCGACATGGTACCCCAAATGACTGGCGCACCTTGGCTTGATTCACTCAGACACAGGCACGAGCAATTAGAGCTCCACAGGATTCATCCGTTTCCCACCCTCCATGACTTCTCTGGGTAAACAACTTAACCTCAGGTGTTTCTACTTTTCTCTTCAGTGTGTGAGCACTCTTGCGTGCCCTCTTCTCAGTGCACGCCAAGGAGGCCAATTAGGCCTCAGTCTTCCCATCTGATCTCCTTATATACATATACATATACACTAATATATATATTACTTTCTCATATAAGATGAACCATACAAGATTTAAGCTTATGTGTCTGACTTACATAACATTATGATCTCACAGCGCATCAGTTATCCTATTTGGATACACTATATTCTTTTTTTCAGCTTTAATTGAGTTTATTGGTACATTTTAGGGATACAGTACAGTTACATTCATTGTTGGGATCTTGTACCTCTACATGACAAGTCTTGATTCTCATTTTTTCCCCTTACCCCTGCCCTCCCTTCACCCCCTCCTCCCCTCCCCATCTACAAACACTTTATTTTCATCTTTTCATTATCTCACATTTTTTTCTTTTCCCTTATTACCCTTCCCCTACCCATCCCACCTTCCCTACACCTTTAGCTCCTTTCTTCCCATTTCTCAATGTCAGTAATCTTATTAGGATCTTATGTATTATTGCAGATTATTCACACCAGGGAAACTATTCTGTATTTACACACGTGTGCCTTATTTATTTCACTTAGGAGTATATCTTCAATATGTATCCATTTTCCTATTGGATATACTATATTTTATTTATTTATTCATCTCTATCCATTCATCTGATATATGGCTACTATGAATGATTCTGCTATGAACATTCATCTACAAATATCAGGTATTTTTCTCCTAACATTTGAAAATATTCATCTCTAGGAGGTAATGATATTTTTCCCACATAGCCACAATACCTTACAAATTAACACTCATCTAATAATCCAATCAAGTCACAAATTTCATCAAAAATGTCTTTTATAGTCAATTCAAATCAAGACGCAATTAATGCAATATATTTCATTTGGTTAAATGTGTTTGAGTATCTTTCAGGCAGAAGGTTGCCCTCTTTAGCTCTCCTTGTCTCCTCTTCTTCTGCCTCTTCTTCCTTCCTTTCACCAATATTTGGAATTGGACCCAGGACTTTCACACTGAGCTACAGCACCAGCCCTTTTTATTTTTTATTTTAAGACAGAATCTCACTAAATCATTAAGTTGCCCAGCAGGGCTTAAACTTGGGCTCCTCCTGCCTCAATTTCCAGAGTGCTGGAATTACCACCATGCCTGTTTTCCTTCTCTCTTTTTCTGATCTTTCTCAAGCATGTGCTGTACTGCTTAGCCTAGCATTGACTTTTTGTGTTCCAGTCCCTGACGTTGACTTTTTAAAAAATCATTATTCTCCTTCAAGTCATCTTCTGGCCATCATGAAAAGAAAGAGAGAGAGAGAGAGAGAGAGAGAGAGAGAGAGAGAGAGAGAGAGACTAGACATAACAATAGCTTTAATTCTATCCATATTCATTCATTATTTCTGCCATGTATTTTCAGAATCTCAATACACAAAATAAATGCAACTTGATAGAAATTAATTTCTACTTTGACACCTAGCCTGTGTATATAAGTATAGAAAACTTAATCATGACTGGATGAGGGCCACTATTCTGTTTTCTCCAGAGTGATGTCCCAGTTTCCAGTGGTTTACATGGATGTGTGTGGACAGGTGGGTCACTGAGCACCCACATTGCCCTCTGCTCACTCAGCCCATGTGGGTCAATGCTGACTTTCCCTTCTGCCTAGAACGAGATCTCCTTAGGCCCACTGGCTCTTGAGTCTCATCTGTAATATGAGAAATATCTATGGCTCTAGTTTTCAGCTGTGGGTTTAGAAATTCCGTGGCCAAGTTTTTAGTCTGTTGAGACCTGTACTGTCTAACGTGACCTCCAGCCATCTACAGCTCCTGAATAACTATCTGAAATATAGCTGGATCAATTTGAGAAGTGCTGTGACTATAAAATCTATCACAAATTTTAAAGGCTTAGTACAAAGAATGCAAAATATGCCTTTAGTTATTTCTATGTTGCCTTCATGCTGTGATGATATATTTTTATGTATTAGGTTGAGTAAAATGTGTTACTAAAATTAATCTTACCTTTTTCTTTTATTTTCTTTACTGTGACTAATAAAACACTGAAAACTACATACGTGGCTCAAATTATGTTTCTACTAAGCAATGTGCTGGTCTAAATGTTTTATCAGCCAATTCTTCCCAGCAGGGGAACTCTACAACCTCTCAACATCCAGCAGATTGGGAGGATGTGTCTGGACTCCAACCTTGGGAATATGCATTAGTATCTTTGTTATTTCTTTTCCTCAATTCTTCCCATACTTAATCAGGAAATGGATAATCCTGCTTTTCATCGTGTTGTTTATACTCCACCTGAGCTTTGACAACTCAAAAGCCAAGAATTCGACCATGGTTCTACTGTGTTTTTCTTATTCCAAGGCAACCTGGGAACAGAATAGCCTAGCAGATTTCAGAATGGGATACATACCTCAGAGAGGTAGGCATTAGGAGTGAAAGCTCCACCAGTTATTATAGCAACACATCAACCAATTCCCATCATTCTATAAGCATGCTTTCCACTGTAACTGTGCATCAAATGCTTGCCAGGACCTGGGAGTACCAGGATGAATGAGCTCAGGTGCTGCCATCCTAGAGTACAAAGCCCAAAGAGTGACTTAAGCACTATTCATAGGTGCAATGAAATGTTAGAGACACTGCTGTTGAAAACCACTTAATAGGACAGAAGAATAACACTTAATAGGTCACAATAGGACAAAAAAAAAAAAAGCCCTAGACTGGTCAGTTTTCCTAAAGAATGGGGAGGAGCAAGTAGGAGGCAAAGTCGAAGCCCTGTGAAAACTGCAAAGTACTATGGAAACCAAACACTTTATTGTGGTCTGTTTTTGTGCTTTAGAAGAGTCACTTAACCTTTCTGAGCTTGGTTGCCTTGACTAAGAATAACATGGAGATTTTGACTGATACATTATCTCAAAGCATTGTTATAAAGGGTGAATATTCATTCAACAAATAAACCAAACTGCTAGCATGGTTTACCTGGTGAGATTGTGACTATTATTTTGTTCTCAATATTTTATTGCACAATTTTTACAAAATGAATAATTATTATTTTATAGTCAGTAAGAAGATTTTTATTTTAAACTTTGCCTTTGCTGCCAATCCAGCCCTTGTGACTTGGCTTCCACCCCCCACACCCAGAGGTCTCCAGTTCCCTCCCACTTGCCAAAGCCAATGACCTTTTTTTTTTTGGTACTGGGGATTGAACTCAGGACCTTGTGCTTTTGAGGCAGGCAACAGAACCACTGAACTAAATCCCTGGCCCATAATTTTTTAAATCATGAAAGTAAGGCACCTACACCACAAAATATAAAAAAGCATCATCCACAGAGCCAATGATAACATAATCAAGGCTTTTTTGGCATATTTTCTGCTAGCATTTTACTTAAGTATACTTTGTCATCATGGATATATATGTCTTTTTTTTTTCTTTTTTGGTACTGGGGATTGAACTCAGGTCCTTGTGCTTGCAAGGCAGGCGGCAGAACCACTGAGCTAAATCCCTGGTTATTTATGTCTAATTTTGGATTCCTTCTCAAAACTCACCTTACTTGCACAAGACAGTTTTTTCCTAGTTTTTCCAAAATTCACCCATCTTACAAACTTGAAAACATGAGAAAGAACTTGTGTCTCTGTGATTGGACCAGTTCCAGAGGGGGTGACTATCACACTAATGTATGCTTATGAAAATGTAGTTGTCTAGATTGCAATCTATGCCATAACCACAAAGGTTCTACTTTATTAAGTTTATTTTGGACACAAGATTATACTTCCTGCCTTCTGTAGCATATGGCCCTGAGACCACAGTGAGAAACCTGCTGCATACACACCCCTCCATAACAAGCAAGTAACCGACAGCAACCAACCAACCAATAAAATTAGGAAACGCTAACCAGTGTTTCTTAATCATCAGATTCTTTAGCAGTGTTTGTATATTTTTAAGCCCTGTGGGTGATTCTGATGAACTGCTGCCTTAACTACATTGTTCCATGTGTGTTTACCTGAATACACAGTTCATTCTCAAGCCTCATATCCGTTGTGCTTTTCTCTTACCTGCAATTTTTATCCTTCCTCATGTTCATCCTGAGTTGAACTCCAATAGTTTCCCCTTTAAAAACCCTCACAGACATATCCCTTTTCGCCATGTATCTTCCTATCCCATTCACAAATTAGAGTTAGTCACTTAAATGTCTATGTCTTCAGGCTGGGTGATTAAGTTACTTGAAAGCAAATGTAGCAGTGTAATAGTTCTGTACTCTGAATAACAAATTACTACAAATATATTGGCTTAAAACAGCAATAAATATTAGCTCATAGTTTCTCTGAGTTAGGAATTTGGAATCAGCTTAGCTGGGCAGTACACCTCAAAGAATGTCATGAAATTGCAGTCAAGGTATGGGCCAGGACTGCAATCATCTGAAGATTTGGTTGGGGCTAGAAAAATCAACTTTCAGAATGGGACGCTCAAATGACTGTCAAGTTGGTGTAAGCTACTAACAAAAGGCCTCCATTCCTCCTCTTCCAGTAGGTCTCTTCAAAGAACTACTTAAGTGTCTTCACAGCATGGTGATTGACTTCCTTAAGATCAAGCAACACAAGAGACCATAATGAGAGTCAGTGCCTTTTATGACCTAGTCCTAAAGATCGTAATTGTCACTTCTACAGTATTCTATTGGTCATGCAGACCATGAGTTCAGGTTGGAGAAGGTAATGCAAGAATATGAGTATCAGTGGCCAAGTATTTAGCTCAGTGGTGCCATTGCCTGCCTCACAAGTGTAAGGTCCTGAGTTCGATCTCTGGTACCAAAAAAAAAAGAGAGAGAGAGAGAGAATATAAATATTAAGAGATAAGGATTCTTTGAGGACATTTAAAAAGCTGGCTACCACAGTGCATATCTGTTATTTTTGTTATTCTTTTCCCCTTCCTATGTGTAGTTCACATATTTCACATTGTATGACTGGGATTATATCCTCCTCATCTGAAAGGGATGAAGGTAATCTAAGATAATCAATTTCAATACTCCATTCACCTAGCCAGGTTGTCATCATTCCAATGGGTGTGTGATCGAGTGCAGCCAATCAAAACCTACCTTAGCTTTTGATAAATGGATTGTTTATGGATAGATGGTCTCTGTACCTTCCTGCACTATATTGAGTGCTAGCAAAGAGCTAATGGCTGGGCATGTAATTCAGTGATAAGAATACATGCTTAACATGCACAAGGGCCTGAGTTCAATACCTAGCACCAAAAACACAAACAAAACTAAAGAATAAAAATGATACTTCTTATAACACTTTTTCAAAATATATTGGAGGGCCTGGGATTTAGCTCAGTGGTTCTACCGCCTGCCTCCCAAGTGCAAGGATCTGAGTTCAATCCCTGGTACAAACAAAAAAAAACAAAAAAGTAAACACCAAAATATATTGGAAGAGCCAGGGATGGTGTCAGACACCTGTCATCCCAGCACTCTAGGAGCCTGAGACAGTAGAATTGCTAGTTCAAGCCAACCCGGGAAACTTAATGACTTAGCAAGACCTTGTCTCAGAATAAAAACTTTTTTAAAGGGCTGGGACTGAGCTCAGTATGAAGGCCCTGGTTTCAATCCCCTGTACCACAGGGATATATAGTTGTTGTTGTTTTTTTTTAAGAAAATGAAGCCAGTATACAAATAAAGATGCAGATGAACAGAGATGAAAAAAGGGGAAAGGAAGTCCTAATGAAGTGATTTGAATCTCCTTGATGTTGTCGTACTGAAATTTTACACAAAAACTTCAATCACATAAGTCAATAAATTTCCTTTTTTGTGTAAGCTATTTTAAATTGGGTTACTGTTAATTGCAACCAAATTGGCAGCATCCATTACTATTCCTCTTAAATGTCCAATTTAGGGATCAAGTTCTAGTATAGTGCTGCATTGCATAACAACATTTCGGTCAACCATGGACCACATGTATGACTGTTCCCCTATGACTATGTGGCCTAGTGATGTAGCCATCTTAGTTCATGTAAGTACACTTTGTGATGTTCACACAATGACAGAATTGTCTCAGAATGTGTCCCTGTCATTAAACAATGTATGACTGATACTGATGGACACCATGTTACCTCACTGACAGGAAAACGAGAAGAGACTGAGGAGTGAACCTCAAAATACTCAAGATACACTATGCAGGGAAAGTTCTGTTGAAGGAATTGAGTAAACTGGTGGAAGGACACCCATAGAACAATAGAATGATATAATGATGTGTGTGGGCTGATGGTTTCAGTCCCCTTTAAAAACCATCTGCATTTGGGCACAGTCCACACACCTGTAATCCCAGCTACCTAGGAAGCTAAGGCTGGAAGACTGCAAGTTTGAGCCAGCCTGGGCAACTTAGTGAGACCTTCTCTCAAAACTTTTGCTTTGAGGGTGTAGCTCAGTGGTAAAGCAACCCTGGGTTTAATCCCCAGTAACACACACACACACACACACACACACACACACACAAGAATGGAACTTGCAAAGAAAAGATGCAAAACCATATTTGCATATACGAGAAAAGAGTTCGCCAAATACCTGACCTAGTAATCAGATTACTGCAAATCATGCCCTCACAGAGGGGCTAAGAGGAGCAGAGAAAAACATGTTTTGCTACAATTTAGAACAGTAACTTCACACATGTAAACCACTCAGTTTTAGGGCATTATAGGGAGATATTAAGAAAATCAAATATGGAAAATATAAAGGCAAGTTGCCTGCCTTTTTTCTATAAAGCCTTCTGAAACTCAGCAGCTTTGTTGTGTCTAGGAAAACTATTATACACATCATCAACCAAGTGACAGGTCTTTATTTTTAATTCATCACACAAGCCCTGCTGCCCAAATGATGCTTGACAGGAAAATCTCTTATTGGTAAGGGCTTTTTCAGAAGCCAAGGGAAACCTCAGAATTCCTTCATTTTCCCTCAGGCTCTTATAGCAAATTCAGTTCTCTTTAACCCTATGTGCTCCCGTGGTGGCTGCTAGTCACATACCCACTGTTGTGTTTCAGAAAGAAAACCCTGGTATCTAAGACAAGTGCAAGCCTAGATTTCTGAGTCAGGCTGCCTGCATTCAAATTATTGCTTCCCTAATTACTGGATCTGTAAATCTAGGAAAGGTGACATTTTATGCCTCAGTTTTCCCATCAGTAAGGTGGAGATAATGACCTAATTGTATCTCTTATAGAGTAGTAGTTTAGAAAAGTGCCTGGTATACAATCAACTTATATAATTTTTCTATTACTACTGTGATATAGACAACCACATTTCTCACTATACCTCAAAAAATATAGGTATTTTTTCCTATTTTCCCATCTTCCATTCTTCCTTCCTTTTTTTTCTTTCTTTTTCATTCATTAAACATATCTCTCGGTAACTATTTGTAGACCAAATGTTAACTGGCTCAAGTACATGGCTGTCAGTGTCTTAGTGGAGCCTCTGACAGTTTGAGCTGTGCATGCCTGGGCTTTCTCAACCACTAAAGGGCCACAGATGATGAGGCCATGAAAGTTAGTCTTGCACCGAATTCCACATACCAGCACTGATTAACGAACAAGCCTACGAGTCAGGTAAGTCGTCCCTATAAGCTCCACAAGCTTCAGGCTCTCTGGCCAGAAATGTACATGAAATATACACTCAAACAAGATTCCACAGTGCCCTAACAAGGGAGTGAGTGACCCACCTTCCTGCTCTAATCAGGAGGCACAGGACTAAACAAACACCCAGGCCTAGAGCACCATTCTGGGCTCACCCGAAACTAACACTCTATGCACATAAGTGTGAGGCACCTGTGTACCACACAAACATCAAAAACCTGCATTTCCCCAGTAAAATGTCACTCTACCATCTCTTCTGCTACATAATAAATTCTCCAGTTTACAGTCAGACAGGAAGAGTCAACGGAGCTACAGTAACCATAGATTTGAAGTCTAAGGTCCTGATTAGAGTCCTTAAATGCCAATAAAGCGCTCCCTGGAGTGTATTTTCCCCATTAGAACACTTGGGATATTAATTAATAACTCAGGGTGAATAGTAAAACTAACTTTTAAAGCACACACATATATCTTGCTATCTAAACTGACTTCTATAAACTATAACAATAATTGCCTAATATTGGTCAAACCACAAGTTAATTGTTTTTTCTTTTTTAACGTGGCATCATACCTACTAACTTTGGGTTTTAAAGACATTTAGAGGTTCCTCATTAAAAATGAATTACTAAAATAACATCAACTGATAAAATGCTCTTTGCAGGGAATCTTCACTGGTCTTCATTTTATAATCAGTGAAAAACGTGTTTTCAGATGTGTGGGTGACTTGGAAATAGTTCTGTGTGTGACTCAGCACACCAGAGGTGTCACTAATTAGAGCTCTTTAATACCAGGATTATCAGTGGGAAATGTTCCTCACGGAATGGATTTCTGATGAAACAAGTGGAGTTTCAGAATTTAAATATCAATGTATTGCCACAGGAAATCTTTAAAAATTTTTCCTGTCTGTGGAAACAGATTTTTGGTTTCAGATACAAAGATCTATACAGACAAGACAAAAATGGAGTTCATAGGCCTGTTTATTTAGGCCATTCCTCACCTCTTTGCTTTTGAAATTGAACTAAAAGTAGGTCACAGCAGGCAAAATATTAGATGAAAATATAGATATTTATTTTTAGTGTCCTTGATGGTACATAGGTTTGGCTCCAGTTAATTGCAAAGAGGGTAGCAGGACAGCACAGATGTTTTGCAGGGTAAGGGAGAAAAGGCTGAAGGAGGAAAGTAAGAAGGGAGGTTGTGGAATTTAAAGTGGATGGCACATCACTAAAAATATGAGCCAAAGTATTTTGGTTTTTTTTTTATTACTGTGCTATCAGGAGAAATGAAATCCTATTATTATTAAGGAGCAGCAATTCACTAGGGTATAAGCATGAAATTGTTCATGCTACCAGCTTCCTCTTCTGGAATTCTCCTTTGCTCTGGACAGTGGGCTTCCCTGGTCCCTTAATAATACATCTAACCAGATTCCATAACTTTCCAGTCTTGTTCCTGATGCTAAGTTCTGTTCATGTTTTTCTGTCACATTAAAATTTTAGTCACATTAACAGAACATCAATATCAGAAGATTCAAAGTGCTCCCTTCCCTTCACCCATCCAGTCCAAGCCCATCTGGTGGAGGTAGGGGTAGCAGTGGGAGTCGTGCCTGCTCTCACAAGCCCACCTTCTCCCTCTCTCCCCAGGAACCACCCTCAGCTTGGAGGGTGGGATGAGAGCCAGGTTCTCTTTATTTCACTAGACAAAGTGGGCAGCAGGGGCTCTGACTAAGGATGCTGCTACCCATATAGTCCCAGCAGACCTTCCTCGCCTTCTGTGGCTGCCCGTGTTTGCTTCCTGGGCTCACGTATCCTAGCGTATCCTCACGTATCACGTCCCTTCGTGTGGGATTTCTGGCTTCTTTTTCTCCTCAGCTCTGGCTTCCCCCTACCCAAGTGGTATTCTTTTTTTTTTTTTTTCTTAGTATATGTTTGTGATGCTTAATAAGTACATTTGTTTTGGGAAACATTATATACAATATAATTATATATAAATAATCTTGATCAGTTTTGATCCCCTTCTCCCACCCCACGCCTACTCCCGAGTGGTCCTCTTCTCCATCGCTCTCCTGGATATGGTACTGGCAAAATGGCTCAGACCCAGCTACTTTACTTACGAGAAACTCTACCCTTGCCTGCAAATGGTGGAAATGCAGAGTGCAGCCTCATTAGGAGTGAATTAGAGCACTTTGTTGGAGACAAGGAACAACAGAAAACAATCTATTGTCGTTATGTACCATTCTGGGAAGTACCGCAGTTCCGTGCTGGAGCAGAGTGGATATAGATGCGTCGACTGATGAGACCAGAGATGACATTTGTTTGTAGCCCATAAACAGCGCAGTATTTTACCTAGGCCACATCTCCTCCACTTAACACCTGGTGGAGCTGGCCTCCTCCCATAGCTCTAAGGCTCCGAGAATTTCCCTCATGATGCTCTGGCCTGCAGGCTCTCAAGCACACATCTCTCTCACTGACAGTGATCAGTTTCAATGTCTTCTTCCAGGGGCCTGATCCAGATACTAACTTTGCTTACACTCACTAGTCAGCTTCTCCCCCTGCCCCCAATATTTTCGGTACCTCTTTGGAAATCAAGGAACAAACAACTGTGGAACTCAAATTAACAAACTTTCTTTATACTTTTTGTTATGAAAATTTCCAAACATTGACAAAAATAAAGAGTATGATAAACTGGCATGTACCAACTGCCCAGTTCAACAGCTGTCAACTCATTAACTTGTTTCACCTATGTCCCCATACTCCCTTTTCCTCTGGACTGTGGTGCAAAATATACACACCTTTTTTGTTGTTAAAACAGAGCTACAATACCAACAAGACATCTAAAAAATAAATTGCAATTCCTTACTTATTATCAAATATTCAGTATGAATTCAAATTTTTCCAATTGTCTCATAACTAAGGACACTAACGAGGTTCATATGTTGTATTTGAGACATCACTTGTATGACTCAGAGTACATTATGTTATGCTGTGGTAGCAGACAACTCCAAAATCACAGTGGCCTTCAACAGCCGGGGTTTGTTTCCTGCTCACGTGAATTTCCACTGTGAGTCACCTCAGCATGCTCTTCACTTCTGGCTGCAGGCAAAATAAATAGTGTGTGGGAAATGCCCACTTCCTGGCAGATGAAAATGAGGAGTAGATGAAATACTCAATGACTTTTAAAACTTCTACTCAGGAGCAGCAACCATCACATCTGCTCACAATTTCACTGGTCAGAGCAAATCACATGGCTAAGCTGAAGTCAGTAGAGAGAAGGGCAATATAATTGTCCTACAAAAATGGGCAGCCAATATTGGGTATAATACAACCTGTCATACCTTGTAAGTCTGTTGTACTTATAGGTTTCCCTTCTCATCATTTTTTCACTCTATTTATTTGTTGAAGAAAATGGATCATTTGTACTTAGACTATCCTCTATTCTGATTGAATGCCTGTGGTATGTTTATTTGACATGTTCCTCTACTTCTACTTCTTCCAAACTTGTAATAAAATATGTAGGCATAATCAGATTCAGGAAAATACTATGGCCTATTTGAAACTTTTAGATCTTTGTTTTGCCATGTGATATCATTATAATTTTCATATTTTTGACTACATTGCTTTCTATGTGGTCATGTTTTGTATCGATTATCTCTTGCTGTGTAACAAATCATTCCCAAATTTGGTGGCTCAAAACAAAACTCATGTATTATTATATGATTTCTGTGGGTCAGGAATTTAGACTAGAGAGAGGGGAATGATTTGACTCAATCCGTAATTTCTGGGAAATTCAAAGACTGGGAAACTGAAATCATCTGAAACTGAAGGTTCTGTATCTACCTCTCAAGCGAGCAAGCTGGTGTGTTAGTTCTTTTCCACATAGGCCCTCTTGCTGGGCTGTTTGAATATCCTCACAACATGGGGACTGACTTCCCTCAGAATAACTAATCCAAAAGACCAATGTTGAAGTGCAGCAGTGTCTTTTATGACCTAGTTTTGGAATTCATACGATGCCACTTCTGTTGATCACAAAATCAGCTCTTAAACAGTATGGGAAAAGTCCACACAGAATGAATACCAAGAGAGGAGGCTCACTATCAGCCATCTTGGAGTGTTTTTTGATGTTAAAAAAGAAAAGAAGGGAAAATCTGTATCACGTTCTATGTGACAGTAATTTCCAGAATTTGAGACGTCATACTTTCATAGAATTTCAGAGGGAAGGTTAAAAGTCCCTAAATGGAAGGACTAAATCCTTATTTTAGCATGCAGAAAGTACAATTTATTAATTCCACTTTTATTTGTTTATTTTGTAATTTTGGTGCTGGGGATTGAACTCTGGACCTTGCACTTGCTGAGCAGGCAGCAGAACCACTGAGCTAAATTCCTGGCCCCACTTTTATTTATTTATTTATTTTTTTGAGACAGGGTCTCATTATGGAGCTCCAGTTGACCTCAAACTTGCAGCAGTCCTCTTTACAAGTGCTGGGATTATAGGCATAGACCACTACGTGCTTCATGTTTTTTTTAAGCATTTTTCATACAGAAGCACATTATTTCAGAATGAAGAATCTTTATTTTATTTTACTCACTATGTTGCCCGAGCTGGTCCCAAACTCCTAGGCTCAAGCAAGTCTGCTTTGGCCTCCCATCTAGCTGGGAGTATAGTGTGTACCACCCTACCCCATCAAGAATCCTTATTTTAGGTGAGAAGAAAGGAGAACTCTCTAAACTGCTGGTGGGAATATATATATGGAGAATCCACTTGGAAATTATTCTAGAATCAAGTTGAAGATTCATATATTCTATCACCAAACATTTCCAGTCCTAGTTTTATACCCACTCACACACTCATACATGGAGTTAAGTGCTAGAATGAGCACAGGAGCATGCTAGTAATAGCCTTGGAAATAAATCAAATGTCCATCAATAGTAACGCAGATATAAGTTGATTCCCTTTGTATAAACTCCCTAGTAGCACTTCAGGATGTAATTTTTAGATGAAAAAAATTGAACAAAAAAAGGCAACAAAGTAATTATTGGATCAAGCTGTGGCTATCTTTGAATGTAGATTTTTCTCCTCGTGAAGAACCACAAGGGAGCCTGCTGACATATAGGTTATATTATCTTTATTAATCTGAGTGGTCTCTATATAGATATTGGCTGTATAACTCATTGAGCCTCATATTTTATGGGCTTTTTCTTTTCTTTGTCTGCTATATTTCACACTAAAATAGGATTTTAAAAAGGAAAAAAAGTCTTTTAGATTAAAAAAAATTAAGGGACATTTTCTTTAAAAGGACCATTATTCTTTCTAAGCTTCATCCTCTCTCTCTCTACCCCTTTCTCCAAACAGGGTGTCAGGGTCTAAGTTGGACCTCTGCTAGTTCCATCACTGGCAGCCTTTACACTAGAGCCTGTCGCATGACCCCAACTAAGTACAGCGGTACTGACATAGTGATGTGGGTTACTCACAGGCACGCTCACTCTTGGAGCTTGCCTCCCAAAGCTGGGGGAATAGAACCAGCTTCACTCTCCCAAGGCTGGTGAGAAGAGAGAACAAGCAGCCTCACCTCAAGATCTCTGCAGCAACCCCCCAAAAGGCCCTCTACTTCTCCCTCCCAGGCCTTCGGGGCACATATCTGGTCAGTTGCTGGACCTTCTGACAGGTAAGTAGGTAATGTCCTGGACCGAGAATGTGGGATGCTTGCTGCTTCTATTCTCATTACTGTCCTTAGTGGCCCATTTTGGTACAGGGCACTTAGCAGCATCACTGTTGATGGAGCATCTATTCTTCGCCAGGAACTTTGCTAGTTGCTTCACACGCTTGTGCAGTGTTTTCTTATTTGCAATATTTTGTTTCATTATCACAACAAGGCTACAAAATAGATGAGAAAGACCTAATTATCTTCAATTTTCAAAGAGGCCATTGAGACTTCTAAGGCTGAAAGTACTGCCTAAAGTAAAAGGCTGGCCCCGTGGTCCCTTGGCAGGTCCCTGGATGGCTCCTTAGCTGGGCTTTGTCTTGATGGCATCTCCTGGGTCACCTCCACCCAGTACATTCACTGATTTTGCCAGAGCTGGTAACGACTCAAGGCAGCCAAGCTGGAAGGGAGAGACATGGGCTAGCCTGGAGCAGGAGAACTGACATTCCAAAATTAAATGAAAAGGGCTGAGGATGTAGCTTGGTGGTAGAGTACTTGCCTGGCATGTGTGAAGCCCTAGTTCAAAGCCCAGCGCCACCCCCCGAAAAAAGGAAGAAAAGATTTCACAACTAGATGATATGTATCTTCAGAGTGTAAGGGGCCCTGAGTTCTCGGAGCAACAAATAAAACAAACAAAATGCCATGGTATATCTTCATATAATTAATCCCAGAACACTAGGGAGGAAGTGCCTAAAAGCTTAAAAAGAAAAAACAAAAACAGGTGATACACAAGGAATAGACAGTAGAATAATATCCTCTCTATGTTGAAACAGGGTCTCACTATGTAGTTCAGACTGGCTTCAAATCTGTGATGATCCTCCTATGTCAACCTCACAAACGCTGGGACAACAGGTGTGCACCACCATGCCCAGCATCTTCCTTTCTTTCTTTCTTTCTGTGGTACTGTGGATTGAACCCAGGGCCTTTGCACTAAGCTACACTTGCAAACCCTTTTTATCTTATTTTTGGCCCAAGGTCATGCTGAGTTGATAAATTTCCAAGGCTGGGCTTGAACTTATGATCCTCCTGCCTTAGTATTCCAGAGTACTGAGATTGCAGGTATGTGGCACCATGCCCAGCGCTGTAATTCTTTAAGAGTTTTGTAAAACAATTATAAGTAAAACATACTTGTATTACATATGTGTGTATGTGTGTTACATATATGTGTATGTGTGCTACACATAGGTAGAAAGTTAGCTATCAATATAGTAATAGTGTTTACCCTTGGAGAATAGGAGCACTGTGGTGTTCTGTTTTGTTTTATTTGGGGAAGGTGGTATGGTAGGGCCTTGCACAAAACAGATAAGTGCTCTGCTGCTGAGCTGTGCCTCAGGCCTGGGTGTTTTGGTGCTGGGCATGGCACCCAGGGCCTCATGAATGACATACACTCTATCCCTGAGCTACACACCCGCTCTTTTGGATTGTCCCCTCTGGAGAAAGCCAGCTTCCATGTCATGAAGATACACAAGCAGTTCCCCAAGCCGTGGGGAGGTCCAGTGGGGAAGAAGCAGGTCCTCCTGCCAACAGCAACACTCACTGCCTGGCATGTGAGTGTGTTCTTGGCAGGGGGCCTCCTAGTCAAGGCTTCAGGTGACTATATCCCCTGCTGTCATGGAGACTGCCTCCAGAGAAAGACACACTGAGCCAAGAACAACCCTGCTAAGTCACTCTGGATTCCTGTCCCACAGCAACTACGTGAGATAACAAATGTTTATTGTTGTTTAAAGCCACTAAATTTTGGGAGTAATTTGTTAAAGCAGCAATAGATAACTTGAATGAGTAGGAATAGGAGAAAGATAGAAGAGAACAGTTTCCTCTTTTAATTTATATATTCCTCTTTGTTGTTTACATTTTAATTACTTGAATTTGTAATTTTTTTTTCCCCAGTGGTAGGGACCAAACCCATGACCTCATACTTGTGAGGTAAGTGCTCTACCACTGAGCTACACTCCCAGCCGGCATTTGCAATTTTTTTTTTTTCCTTTAAGAATAGTGAAAATGTTCTTTTTTTTTCCTCTCTCTCTCATTGAGTTTATTGGTACATTTCAGGTATACAGTACAGTTATATTCATCATTGGGATCTTGTACCTTTACATGACAGGTCTTGGTTCTCTCTTTTTCCCCTTGTCCCTGCCCTCCCTTCACCCCCTCCTCTCCTCCCCATCTACAAACACTTCATTTCCATCTTTTCATTATCTCACATTTTTTTCTTTTCCCTTATTACCCTTCCCCTACCCATCCCACCTTCCCTACCCCTTTAGCCACTTTCTTCCCATTTCAT
>NW_022900938.1:35021959-35028262 GCF_012274545.1 Fukomys damarensis | reverse complement strand
TACAAACACTATTTCCATTTTTTCATTTTCTCATATTTTTTTCTTTTCCCTTATTACCTTCTCCTGCTGAAAATGTTCTTAAGATACCAGTCACATAATTCTGTAAATACAATAATAAACCACTGAATTGTACACCATAAAAGAGCGTATTTAATATTAGGTAAATTATATTTCTTTTTTTTCCCTTCTCTTTGAGTTTATTGGTACATTTTAGGTATACGGCACAGTTGAGATCTTGTACCTTTACATGACAGGTGGTCTTGGTTCTCATTTTTCCCTTGTCCCTGCCCTCCCTTCACCCCTCCTACCCTCTCCATTTACAAGTATGTCTGCCTTACAAGCACGAGGACCTGAGTTTGATCCCTGGTACCACAAAAAAAAAGAAAAAAAAAAGAAAAAAGAAAGAGCCTGGGCATTTACAATTTTTAAAATTATGCAAAACATTAAAGTTTTTAAAAAGGAACAATCTTTAAGAAGTACTAGCTCATTGTTTGCTAGACCTAGAAAAAATAACATATATTCTTTCACTGGTAGTGGTGACTACATACATAGAGAAACAAACCAAAAAAATATGTATGTTCCTCATGCCATAAAACATAAGATATTGCCAGTCATTGATCATTCTTATGTTTTTCTGACTAAAATTACTCAGTCACCCCTGATTAACAGAGGAGGAAAACACAAAAGGGCATTTCTCTCTGTTGCACAGATGTTTACATTTGTATTAACAAAGGACAAAGAACCCCTTTCTGGGTTTTTTTTTTCCCCCTTAGAGAACCAGTACTTCAACTTGTGGTACTGATGAATGGTAATGCCACTAGTTAAGATACCAGTTTTAAAAAAGTTAAGTATTTAACATCTGATTTTTCTCATCACCTCCATAGCCTTCCTCTGAGTTGTACCCATTAGAACTTTAGTATGTCCTTTGCTCACAACCTTTCTCTTCTTTTACCCAATTATTTTATCTCTATACTTGAGCAAACACAACAAATCAACCTAGCCAGGTTGCAGAGTAAGGACTTCCTAGGAAAATACCACTGGCTGAATGACTTCCCCTGTTCATAGTTACATTTAATTCCTGTTGAGCTAATGGTATCAGGGGACTGGTGTCTGCATCCTGTAGCAAGTATTCCCATCATTTCTTCCTCCCCACTTAAAAACATTCTTTAGCTCTTACTAAAGTTAAAAGCCCCGGAGTTCTTCAAGTATTGTATATGCTGTTATGTGGATTTTATCCATGAACCAGATTTTGTTTGAAGTGAATATTAATCTTGCCTGCTATATAAACTAAACATCTGCAAATTTCCTTGTATAATGATACCATCAAGGGAGTGTAAGAGAAGAAGGGGGAAAATCGCTAAGAGTAAAGGTTATGCTAGGACAAAGGAATCCAGACCAAGACCAACTGTCTGAAAAGTTATTGTTCTTGAATTACATCATCAACCCAAGTTGGGGTGCTAAGGGCTATTGCAGTCATGGCCATTCCAGCTAACCACCCAAGTAGTACAAAAACTGTTCACAACCTGTTCCTGTTCATGCTTAGCATCCAGGTTTAATTGGTGTTCAGACAGGAACCTAACACCTATTTGACATATTTAAAACGTGTTAGTAAAACAGTTCTCTCCAACATCCCCCTCACCCCCATCCCCTTGGCTAACACAAAATATCCATTTAACTTTCCCAGAAGGCAGTGGGCCTTTATCCTGTTTTGACTATGGAAAGCAGGGCTTTTGGGTATGGAGTGTTTTATGGTCTCATTTGGATTGTTGTGGGCAAATTGGGTGAGATAAAGTCCAAATAAACTAGCTCTGAAATCCCCTTGCTTGTGTGGATTTATGTCGCCCTTTGATGTTGTTTTGTTTCCCTGTTGGAATGTTTCACATATACACTTAAGTCACCCATAGAAAAGGCCACTAATGTAAATGGATGTATGTTTGGAATGGCTGTCATCTTAACCTTTCCAGAGATGCCAAACCATAAAAGCACAAAGGGTCAATAGGAATTACCACTTCTGTTTCTTCTTTTAAATATGAGAGTTTGCAGAGTTCATATTGCCCTTTCCTTCTTTTGTATTTATTTATTCAGGTGATTTAAATTCGGGCTATTAAAAAAAAGAAGGGTTGACCCTCAATTCTAGGACATTCCTTTAAAAATTAGGTTTTGACTTCCATGCCCAAATGATTAAGAGTACTGTTTGAGTCTTTGATACTCTATCTTTATAGTGATTTTCATTTAAAAAAACTATGGGAATATAGAAGTGTATAATCTGAAATACTTGAATACTCATATTTACAATATGAGTTCCTCCTCAGGTTTGAAAAATAAGCCAGGCAAGGTGGCATGTGCCTGTTGCCCTCGCTACTTGGAAGGCTAAGAAGAACCCTTGAGCACAGGAACGGAAAACCAATCTAGGCTTAAGAATATTTTTTTAATTGTAGAACTAGGGAATATAGCTCAGTAGCAGAGCATGTGCTTAACATGCCTGAGGCCACTGATTGAATCCCCAGCAAGTGTGTGTGTGTGTGTGTGTGTGTGTGTGTGTGTGTGTGTGTAATCATAAGAATATTATGATTGAGAAGCATAGGGAAAAAATCATCCATAATCTGTAACTCACACACAAAAATTACAAAAACAGACCTAATCAGAGGGAAGATGGGGCATGGACCCAGCCAAGTATATCCATGTTGGCATGTTGAGGGACATATGCACTGGAACCAAAAGTGAGGTAAACATTTACACATTGGCCTTTACATGTAATATTATATCACAAGCATTTTTAGGTTCAGATTTTATTAAACAGAATTATATTCCTTTATGTTTATAATTTGTTTTAGAATATGCTTAGAGAAATTTAAATCTATTTCTATTATATCAACATTTTCAAATTTAACTGAATATTTAATGTCTTACCTTTAGCTATGTAATAAAAAAAGTTACAATAATAAAAACCATTGTTAAGTTTTTTAAAAGCTGGGCACTGTGGCATGCACCTATAATTCCAATACTCTGGAGGCTAAGGCAGAAGGATCATGAGCTCAAGTCCAGCACGTGCTGAATAAAATATTCCAGACCAGCCTGTGTTACTGAGAGAGATCTTGCTTTTTAAAAATGCTTTAAGGGTTGGGGATTTAGCTCAGTGGTTCCACAGCCTGCCTCGCAAGCACAAGGACCTGAGTTTGATCCCTGGTACCAAAAAACATTTTTAAAAAATTTTTTAATTTAAAAAATGCTTTAAAAATGATGTATTCCTTACCAAAAATTGTATCCTTCCTGGAAGTAGGTCAATGGTATGAAACCGTGCTCTGCCTAAGACTTCTAAATAGAATCAGTCCCTTGTGCGCTTAAGTGGATAGTTCACTTCAAAAATGTAAATTCCTGTCAGAATTAGTATATTCAGACCAAGAATAAAAAACATATATACAATGTTTTCAACAAACCCCTCTCAAAATTTCAAACACTTTTTAGGGATTAAAGATAAGAATTATATAACAGCAAAGAGAGTTCTTTAAAGCAGCAAATTGCTATCATCCCAGGTAACAGGAGACATTCAGAAGTGATCGTCTGAAGGATGCTGAAGAACAGAAATAGCATGGTGCTACCTCTTGAGTTCATGGTCCATCCTATCTGACTCTCTTGGCATCCCTGGTACCTCTTCTCCACAACCTCATTTTAGTCATTTTGTTTCTTGTCTTGTGGTGATCAGTTTGGGGTCCTTAGGCTAGTTCAGTTGGCCTCCTTATTAGACTGTGAGGCCAAGGAAGTCTTTCTTACAATGAGGAAGCAAGCACACCATCCTCAAGGCTGTGTTCAGTGGAACATGTTACACTGGACAGCAATGGGAGTGATGAAAAAAAGCATGAATTTTGAATTACTTGACCTACTCAAGCCTCAGATTTCTCACTTGAAAAATTAAAATTCTACAATACAAAATTTGTGAGATAGCCAGACATGGTGGTACCCATCTGTAATCCCAGCTCTCTAGGAGGATGAGGCAAAGAATTACATGATCAAGTCAATCCTGGGCACTTTAGTGACTTAGTGAGTCCCTGTCTCAAAACTTACAAGGGGGTGTGCATGTGTGCTAGGAATGTATTTTAGTGTGAAAGCCCTGGGTTTGATCCCCAGTACCATAAAAAAAGAAAAGAAAAAAAAGAGAGGTCTGATAGGTTCTCTCATTTCACCTTAGTCATATGATGAAGTTATATTTCCAAACCAAAGCTAGAAATAGCTTTTCTAGTGTTGGAGATAGATCCACGCTTTCCTTCAATCAAAGGAACTGAAGGAAGAAGATATACGAAGGGCAGCTTATTTATGGTGTCCTGTACTGATCATTAAATCTTAGTAAAGCTCCCAAGGCTTTTATATATTTTAGATTTACTCTTGAGTGAATCAGTAGCATTCTATTGTCTCCATGCCTTAGCCAATCATACTTAGAAGATTGTTCTTGAGTACCAAAGAAACTAAACTATTATACTCATACATAAAAATAAAGCATCTTGGAAATAAACATTCCTTCCCCTAAAAAATTTAATTGTGAAAAAAGAAATATTACCTAAAATATTTAAAATCCCCATTCCCCCTTCCTCTCAAGTTTACTAGTTTTATCAGTAAAATCATCTTCTGAGAGGGCTAACTGAATATAGCCCAGCACCAATAGAACACTGCACTAGAATGTCAAATTCCATTTCAAAAATCTCAAATATACATATATTTACCAACTGATTTAGTCAGTTTTCCTATTATTGGAACATAAACCTCACACCCATTACTTAAAGAGATGTTTCATTTGACTCACCATTTTGGAGGATTCAGTTCACAGTCGTCTGACTCCAAGGCAGAAGCCTCATAGTGGATGAATATGGAGAATGGAACTGCTCACCTCAGGGCAGCCAGGAAGCAGAGAGGGAAGCGAGGAGTGAGGAGGGACATTTACTTTCCACAGGCACTCCCCCAGGGACACACCCCTTCCAAACAAGCCCCCTCTCTTAACAGTACATTTAGCTGCCAGTGGATAAACTCGCTAATGGATCAATCCACTGGTAAGTGTATACTGCCCCCTGATCCAAAAGCCTTCCCAAAGCGCTACCTCTGAATACATGAAATTTTGGGAGGACATTTTAGATCTAAACCCTAACTCAATCCCTCATGAATAGTTGATAGTTTTATAAAGTATTTAGCATAACTAAATTTCAAAACAATAACTTGTGAACTTCTTTTGTGCTCCATGTAAAGATGACTCCTAGCACTTGGGAGGCAGAAGCAGGAGTACGAGTTGGGACTCCATAGTGAGACCCTTTCTCAAATAAAAAAGGACAGATGATTTCTAATTTTGAGATTTTATAGAAAAACAAAAAAATAATCTTTATCTTTACTTAGATATCATTGATAGGCAGCATGTTAAGTGCTTAGATCAGAATTTCAGCAGCTTAGCTTAACGTGATTCATTTTTATCACTTAACAGAGAGTCTGGAGGTGGTTAGTCCTGGCACAGTTGTTGAAGACCCAGGTCCAGAAAACCCGTTTTCTCCTAGTTTCTTGTACTACCATCCTTAGTATGTTGTACCTTTTTAGGTAGGATCTCTCTATTAGTCCAGGCTGGCCTTGAACTTGCTAGGTAACCCAGGCTGGTCTTAAACTCACAGAGGTCCTCCTCCCTCAGCCACCAGAGACCTGAGATTACAGGTAGGTACCACCACAGCTCAGGAGTACCTTTTGTCCTCTCAGTTAGTTGCATGGTTGCTTTCCTTCCAAGTGTCCCTACTTTAAACAGAATAAGGAAGGGAAAGGCAAAGAGCAAAATCCACATCACAGTTTGCTCTGACTGAAAGCTCTCCCCTTATAATCATTGGGTCACCATAGCTGTCAGGAAGCCTGCAGAAAGGAGTATGTTTTAAGCAGGGCACATTGCCCCTCCCATCAACAAAACCATGTTTCTGTTCATAAAAAAGGTCAATGCATTTTGCATAAATGACTAGTGGTATCCTCTAGTGAACTGTGAGTGCATTATTCTCAGATTTTTTTTTCAATAAAACTACTGTGAATTATGTATTGCTATTTTTCCATTTTATACATTAGGAAATTGAGGTGTAGAAGACTTAAATAAATTACTTAGGGTCACAGAAAATAGGTAGCCAAAGTGGAATTTAAAGTTAGACCCCCTTTGGAAGATGATTTGCAAGTAATCACAAAAGGCAAACATGGAGGGCTGGTGAATTAGCTCAGTGGTTCTGCCTCCTGCCTTGCAAGCACAAGGTCCTGAGTTCAATCCCTGATTAAAAAAAAAAAAAAAAAAAAAAAGGAAAA
>NW_022900938.1:35009664-35021783 GCF_012274545.1 Fukomys damarensis | reverse complement strand
AAAAAAAAAAAAAAAAAAAAAAAGGCAAAGATGGAAAGTTGGTCTGGAGACTGGTTTTCCTTTTGGTCTTCCGATGCATTAATGCACTGCACAGAGAGAGAAACTTGGGCACAGCCAAGGTCTCTTGGGCAGTCTGCCAGCATGGAAGGCAGTTATGCTGTCACTCCTTCCCTGCTGTAACCTCATACTCCAGGAGTCCTTAGGCAGCTGTGACATGCATCTGGATTAGCTTGCTCAGGAGGCAGAGTTCATGAGTCCAAAAACTTGCACATCAAAGGTTCCAGAAGGGAACAGACTTAGGTTGGGGGGCAGGGTGGGTAGAAGGTGTGGCCTTTCTGCCTCTGGTTTTAGGGTGTGTGTTTTAGGCATGGTATAAGGCTCTTTGGGTTCCAGGAAGGAAGCAATGGATATTCACAAAAATTCTAATGGTCATGAAAATAGGAGGAGTTTGTACTTATTCTGTTATCTTTATTCATTGTTTTAGTTCACTTTAACAGCTCCCGGACCTGTAGTTGAATACATGAAGTATAGAAAAAAGAAGAAAGGCTTGGCTCAGGGCAAGCAAGCAGAGGCACTGGGAGCCAGCCAGGGTTCTCAGGTTGTAAAATAAAATCTCAAGTCCAATTGGACACTGGCCCCAGGCCATGGCAGTGATTAATGCCAGAGTTGTAAAAACTGCTATGTGGGAATGTTAGTCAGGTTGTGTGTGTGTGTGTGTGTGTGTGTGTGTGTGTGTGTGTGTGTGTTAGAGAGAGAGAGAGAGCACTGTTTTTTTCTTCAAAGCGACTTAATGTGAAACATAATTTTCAGTTGTTTTGAAATCTAAAAGTAAAATTAAAGACTCATTTACTTTTTACTTTTAATAAGAACTGAAGTAGCTTTCTCAAAGAAAAGACACCTAGGTAACATTACCCTCTGAACCAGTTACATTACTCCAAGTCCCTCCAGTCCTTGTTAACATATGTGAATGCATTTTTACACAGGTGTAATTAGTACAGTAGACAAACAATTTCTGGGTTCTACTTTTTTTCACATAATTTTATTTCATATGGACATTTTCATAGTTATTTGAAACACATGTTTGGGGGTTTTCTTTAAGCACTAGAGTATTCTGTTACATTGATCTGACATGGTTTGCATAATCTTCCCCTAGTTGGGCATATGGACATATGGATTGTTTTCGTGGTTTTACTGTTATGGAGGATGCCACTTCCAACATTTTTGCACAAATTCCTTCTGTATTGTTTCTAGGTTATTTTCTAGGCTTATGTTCTCCAGAAGGGTATTGTTCAATGTGTTTGAAGAGTAATCTCTCACTATGTCCAAATATCTGGAATTTGTAAATGTTACCTTAGTTGGAAAAAAAGGTCTCTGCAGATATAATTAAGGATTTTGGGATCAGATCTATCTGAGATATTGTAAATCCAATGCCGAGTGTTTTTATAGGAGGCAAGGGGAGCAGAGAAAGGAGAGATAGTTGATACAGGTAAAAAAGAAGATACAAATTAAGGAAGACAAGAATATGTGAAGATGGGAGTAGAAACTAGAGTTATGTAGCCACAAACCAAGAAATGCCTGGACCATCAGGAGCTGGAAAGGACAAGGAAGAGTTCCCTCTTGCACCTTCAAAGGGAGCAAGGGGCCCAGCCCTATCTAACCTTGAATTTGGACGTCTGCTTCCAGAACTCTGAGAAAATAAATTTGTTTGCTCCATTTGCAGTAATTTGTTGCAGTAGCTACGCAAACTAATATAAATGTACAATTTCAGCATTGTTAAAAAATTTTCTTTATTCCCTTTGTAGTGTTCAAAGTACTTACATATAAAAGAGGAACAATCACACAAATACTGCCATTAGAGAGTTGGGCCTCATGTGTTTCTTTACTTGTACCCATCTCTTATTTTGTGTTTGTTCCCACCATTTTATGGTATAGTTTATTACAAGATGTTCTGTTCCATTTTGCTGATGGCTTTAATAAACCTTATAATTAGGCCTCTATTCCATTTGTGTTGGGGGAGGGGGAGAAAAAACATCTATTAACAACTTATTGAGCCAGGACTCTTACAGTTAATGCATTTTTTGCCTATTTTCTTCTAATCCCTTTTCATTTCAAATCCATTGAAA
The DNA here is from genome assembly GCF_012274545.1 of Fukomys damarensis. Lineage (NCBI taxonomy): Eukaryota > Metazoa > Chordata > Mammalia > Rodentia > Bathyergidae > Fukomys > Fukomys damarensis. The sequence goes on along the minus strand of NW_022900938.1, from coordinate 35,019,660 downwards.
TGGATTCTTTTACTTCATGTGATTCCCAAACCATTTACTACTTTTGTTGAATTATGATTTTAAAAATTGTTTCTGTTTGTTTGATTAGATAGTTTTTTCAAGAGAAAATCTTGCTATGTAGTCCAAGCTGGTCTTAAACTCTCTAGTCCAGGCCGGCCTTCTACTTAAGAACCTCCTGCTTCAGCCTCCTGAGTGCTGGAATTACAGGCATATGCAACTACATCCAGCTAAAAAGTTGTTTTTTTAAAATCACCAAAGATTCTCTTATTTCTGCCACATATGAGTAGTTCCTAATTTTTGTCTAGAACCCATATTTCCTGGTTAGGGTAGGTATTGGTTGATTTGCTTCTGCCTAGACAGATATTCCTTTGGGAAACTTCCTTTTCCTGGTATAACTCAAAGGGCCTCAAGGTAAATCAGCCCACTCTTCCACTAACATCAGGAATATCAGCATGTCACACACACACACACACACACACACTGGCAACTGTCATCGATTGAGAAGTAGACGCTGGATCTCAGGTGGTCTAATCAAGATGAATTCTAGGACTCTTGCTTAGAATATTGAGATAGAAATGTGTTTTGGGGCCAAGGATTTAGCTCACCTGCCTCACAAGCAGAAGGTCCCAATTATCCAAATGTGTTTTTCCCTTCTGGATATAAACATAGCCCAGTTGCATGGTGAATCAGTGTTAGGATGAAGGACAGAGTTGACCTTATACATAGCTATGCACAGGATGGACAGAAAATGGCTCCTCAATGGCCTTGTTGAGTTTCTGGATCATCCAATTTGTAAGTGTGCCTAACTTTGCCACTTATGTGACCAACTACCACTGTTGTCAGTGAAGTCTATCTGAGCAGAGTTTTCTGATTGTACTCTTAACTGCCTATCAAGCCATGATTAGTCATTTTTATTAAAACATGTAAGTGTGGGCTTTTGATCAAATAATTGTGATACTTGTTACTTGTTATCTACTGTATACTGTTACATGGCAAAGTAGTCAAAATCATTATCATTCAAAGCATTCAGTGACTGGGGGAGGGAGAATGGTTCAGAGGGACACACAGCAGCAACATGTCCCCGCAAGCAATTTTCATTTGGGAACTGTCCTTTGTCACGCCACTTGCAGGGAACTTCTTGGGGGCAGAAGGTCCTTCATATACTTGGCCTCCTTCCTTCTATTGTCTCTTAGTTTCCTCTTAGCACTTCTCCTCAGAAGCAAGTGCCACGTCCCCTCTTGGTCACCCTCGGAGCACTTTGACCTCTGTCTCTGATGCTTTGCCTCTTAACTCATATTCGTGATCAGTAAAGACACTTACCTTCCAGGGAGGGCTGGTGGCAGCTATTAAGATAATTGTTTTACTTTGGGACACAGAGGTAGTTAAATCGCTTTGTGAAGAGTTCAGAAAACTGAGCTGTGAATGCAAATTTGTCTTTACAGTTTCTGGTCTTTTTATGACACAACCCTCAAGAAGAGCATTAGAGGATGCTGTGTGACAACAGTTAGAAACAGTCATGCAGCTCTTGCTGTTGCTCTTGGTCTTGGGGACTCACTCTGGGAGCCTCCTGCTGCCACGGCGGAGGGTTGGTGATGCTGAAACTGCCACATGAAGAAAACACAGAGACAGAGAGTGATGCCCGCAGAGCTCAGCTCCTGTGGTTTCCAGCTGTTTGAGTCGGGTCAGTGCAGGTACCAGCCACCGGCCCGGCCGTGCTCTGAGTACAGCTGCATGAAGGAGCTAGAGAGAGAATTGCTCAGCTGAGTCTAGCCAAATCCCGGATTTGTGAGCAAAATAAATGATCATTAATGCATGAATTCACAGATTTTGGAATGGTTTGGTCCACAGCAGCAGAGAACTGTTCTTTGTCCTTGTGGCGCTTATACTCTAATGGAAAAAGCTGCAGGTTCACCATGACAGCTTTTAAGCCACTTTGCTGCCCTTTTTGTGGGCCTCTGGATTCTATTTTAATCAACATCTGGGGACAGTCTTGGCTTCTGAAGCATTTGTCATACTAAGTGATCATACACAGAACTTTTTCTTCCCTGTGCATTTTCTACTACTACTACTACTACTACTACTACTACTACTACTACTACTACTACTACTACTGCTTCTACTACTATTTTGTACAAGAGAGTGAACTCCTTGCACTTGTGAGGCAGGCACAGCACCACTGAGGTAAATCCCCGGCCCTAAATTATTATTTTGGTTTTCGGTATCCTAATTTTTTTTTGCCATCGATTTTTTTTTTTGGTAGTGCTGATTATCAAATCACTGAGCTGCACCCCTATTTGTTTCTAAACTTTTCATTTTAAAATTATTATCAGTATGCATGCAGTTATATAAAATAATATAGAAAGATCCCTTCACTTTTTATTCAGTTAATGCCTGTGCTAACATCTGGCAAATGCAAGGACACTGACAGTCATACAATTAAGAAATAGGACATTTTCATGACTACAAAGGTCCCTCCTATTGCCCTATTAATCATCACACCTTCCTCAGCCCCTCATACATCTTCCTTGATGTCTGTGATGCCTGACATTCACTTACCTGTTTTCCATGTTGGTGATTTCATCACTTAAGTTTTTTAGGGATGTGATGCATCTCAGTGGCAGAGTGGTTGCTTAGAATGCACAAGGCCCTGGGCCCAATTCCTAGCACTGTAAAAAAAACAAAAAACAAAAAATTTTGAGGCTACTTAAATAGACAATATAATATGTACTTGATTTTGAAATTGGCTTTTTTTTCTTCAGCATACGCTCCTGGAGACAAATACAAGTTGTGCACATCAATAGCTCATTCCATTTTAATGCTGAGTAGTATTCCCTAGTTTGGACCTATCACCATGGTTTGTTTGATCATTTATCTCTTGAAAGACAGACATCTGGATGGCTTCTAGTTGTCATCTACTTTGAATAAAGCTGGTATGAATATTCTGTGTATAACCTATGAAGATACCTCGAAAAACTAGGATTAGAGGTCCCATTTGACCCAGGTATCCCTCTGTTGGGTATCTTTCCAAAAGAATTAAAAGAATCATATCACAGTGATATATGCACACCCATGCTTACAGCAGCATAGTTTGTAATAGTTAAAATTTGTAAACAGCCCAATTGCTCATCAACTGGAAACTGGATAAACATGATGTGGTTTTTCTATAAAGTGAAGTACTACTCAGCCATAAATAATGATAAACTGGAGACATTTATAGCTAAATGAATGCACCTTGAGGCCATACTCTTGAGTGAAATAAATAGGACACACGAGTATATTCCAAATGGTTTCTCTGGTAAACCAAATGGTTTACACTAAAAATGTAAATAATACTCAAATGGTATAATTGATAATGTGAATAGGAAGAAAGGGTCTAAAGGAGAAGGGGAACTGGGAAGAGTAGGGGAAAGGAAATAAGGGAAAAGAAAAATATGAAAAAGGAAAAAATAAAAACAAAGTCTTTATAAATAGGGAAGGATGAAGAGGTGAAGGGAGGGCAGGGGAATGGGGAAAAATAAGAAACAAAAATACATCGTGTAAAGGTACAAGATCCCAATGATATACATAACTGTATTGTTTACCTTAAATGTAACCATAAACTTAATGGAAAACAAAACATTCTATGTGTAGGTTTGCATGTGAACACAAGTCTTCATTTCTGCTGGACAAATGTCTAGGAATACAAATGCTGGGTCATATGGTAGTTTCATGTTTAGTTTTTATTTTTAGTTAGGCCCCCCCACCCCCTTATTGGGTATCGAACTCAGGACTGTTTTCAAGGCAGGTGCAGTGCTACTGAGCTAAATGCTCAGAGCCCCCTTAGTTTGGTTTTTTTCTGTTGTTGTTTTTTTAAGCAAACTTCCAAAGAGAGGAAATCCTCCTCCAGAGAGGCAAAATCGTTTTATATTCCCATCAGCAATGTATGAGTGATCTAATTTTTCTGTGTCAACTGACTTTGAATAATAAGTTTATAGCTTCCTAGATTGGACCTCCCCTGACTGCTATACAGGTTCTTTGTCCAACAAGATTCATGCTTCTAATATCAGGGTTGATGCCTAGAGTTGGGTGGGAAGCGTGGTACATTAGAAAAGATGAGGAAGCATCTTTTTTTGTACAGTGATCGAACTCCAGCCCTTGCACTCGCAGTGGAACCACTAAGCCAAATCCCTAGCCCGACAGCATCTATTTTTATCCTAGTGGATTGTTGTCTTATTTGGGGCTCCTGACATGTTGTTTTAACCTGTTAACCATTGTAATTGTATTAGTAATCTCTTTTTCTTCAGGTGGCCTTTTCAAAGGCAATGAAAACTTTGAAGACTGAGAAGCAATAGATTAGCTATGAAAGCAAAAGGAAGTTTAGGGAGAGCTTGGAAATCCTTGAAAGTAGCAGGGCTTCAGCTACAGCTAAGTAGTCAAGTCAATCTTTACTAAATGGTTGATTTTTAGAGCAACTGCTTTAGTTAAGGGGTGACTTCTCTAATGAGGCCTGGTAGTTCAATTTCTCCTGCGAATTACATAGTGCCCTAGTTTCTCTTAGGTAGCCAGAACTCCTGCTAGAGCCACCAAAACATACATGACACACACAAGGAAGATGAAGAGGAGCTGAAGGTTATATTTCAACAGTTTCTGTCCCAAATCTAAAGTGTTCAGATCTTTAACAGACTCTTAGATAGCAAGAACTTCTAATTATTTTATAAAGATTCCATGACTGGTTTAAAAGAACTGTTTTCCAAACATTTGAATCCTGTTTTATGCACCTCTTGGCTTGGAAGTTACTGCTGCCTGTTTCTTATTGCCCTTTAATGGACAAAGCTTTCCAGTTCTATCAAATTGATTGTCTTTATCATCAATAATACCAGTAATCCTCATCCATCCTAGATTAGGTTGTGTAATTGTCAAGGTGGAAACAAAAAAGTGAGTTTAAACTCACTTTGGCTTTTATTTTGCCAAAATTCTCCATATTTGTGTTCTTTTTTTTTTTTTTTTGGTACCAGGGATGGAACTCGGATCCTTATGCTTGCAAGGCAGGTGGCAGAATCACTGAGCTAAATCCCCAGCCCTCCATATTTGACAATTTTTTTTTTTTTTTTTTTTTTTTTTTTTTTTTTTTGGTACTGGGGATTGAACTCGGGTCCTTGAGCTTACGAGGCAGGCAGCAGCACCACTGAGCTAAATCCCCAGCCCAAGCCAAATCTTTTATATATGTGCTGCTAAAGCAAGCACCAAACCAAATCTTTTGGTACAAACTGCTCTTTAATTTGCGTTTTTTCAAATAAATATACAACTGCAAAGCAGTTTTGATCAGACTTACAGAAATATTTGTAGGGATTCAAATTCAAAGCTCTCACTAGTGTTTAGCCATGATACTTCACAGATTTAAAAGGCTAGTCAGTAGTAAATAAGAATATAGTGGCATATGAATAATTTCAACAATAATTTTTTAAAAGGAAATTTTTGTTTATATTAATATGTAATCAAAGATTTTGTTCTTTTGCTGTACACTAAGCTATATCCCCAGCATCATGTACTATTAAATCATCTTTAAGTCACTGTTCTTCAGAGTGAAATATAGGCATTCTGATCTCCTCTGATGACACTTTTAGGGTATTATTCTGAGGAATTTTACCAGGTAACAGTAAAGGACAGAGAGCTAATGTCTACTAAATAAAAATTAACTGTTACAGAATATTTTCTAATTTATTAAGCATTTTTTGCCATATTTTATTTAATCTTCCAACAACACGAGGCAATCTATGCTATTCTCTTGTTTCATAGATTAGAAACCCATGGCTCAAAAAAATGAAAGGAATTACCAGTAATTGCAAACAATGTCTAATTGCAGCCTAGATACAATTTCAGTGCCTTTTCTTGTACAGCTCACTGAAAAGGTGAAAGTGACACTCCTAAGAGAATGTTAAAATGCATCTTCTATAGTCAAAGTTAACAGCTCATTTCTTTTTAACCAGAGTTGACATTATTGGGAGGGATTCCTACCTGATTTCATTACCTTTCCTTTTGTGAAAAGAGAAAATTCCTGTTTCCCTCAAAGACCACTTACCATCAGAAGATTCGACCAAATCTGTCTTCAAAATATTAGTTTGATGGCATGCCATCTTAAACCAGATCCTCCTAGGATTTTGGCTAGTATTCTCATAATCTTATAAGGAAATGCGAGCCGCTGAATCCATCTCTCAGCTTTCTTCCGTCAGTGGATTCCTTGTGGGTTTAAATAATTCACTGCCTGGCCCACACTGGATGGGTTTCCACAGTAGTGGTAGGCCATGTGCTCGAACTGTTGGGGTTTATGTGTCCCATGATTCCTTTAATTTAATCAGCCTGGCTAACTGTGCACAGTGATCACTTTCCACATCCCTGAATGAACATCCATCATTACCCACGTCTGATCATAGTGTTGGTATTCTTGTGTAACCATGGTTGTTGCACACACAGGGACTGTATTGACATATGTAATTTTTTTTAGCTAGTTTCTAACTATACCTAATTTACTGTATTGTTTCCTATATGTTTAAAAATTCTTTTCTTCTCTCTAAATATAAAAAAAGGAGAGGAAGAATGATGGACTGAAGAATAACTTCTATAAACATTAAAAGACCCACCAAAGGAGAAATGTGTTTGTGTGCTTATATCAAGTCTAGATTTCCTATCTTGTCTCAATTTCTTGTTTTGGTCTTGACTTGGTTTTTGTATTTATTTACTATACTGTTTTAAACATTTCACTTCCCACTCTGTATTCCACACTACACATACCATAATAAACACTGGGTATTATCTTAAGCTTGATTTAAAATAGAAGCCCCGATGTTGGAGCCTGGCTCAGTGGTATAGTGTCTGCCTAGCATGCCTGAGGCCCTGGGCTTGAATCGTAGCACAGGGAGAAAGAAAAAGATACTTATGAATCCAAACAAGGGAAAACAAGCATACTATCACTCACAAGGCACATTCTTTTCTCAGCCTTCCTCAGATTATTGCCCTGGGCAATAAATTGCATGTTAAAATAACCAGTTTATTATTTGCTGTTTTCTTTCACTCTTCTGAGAAAAGCTATATCGCAGGCAAACTGACAGAAAAATTAAAAATGGAATCTACTACACTGTATGCATGTTTTGGGAAGGTGTACAGCACATAATATGTGAAATACATTTCCCTTTAAATTTATTTTTACCTGGTATCAACAAGAATGTAGTAAATGAGCTTCTTTAAGCTGGATGAGCACAGGTACCCCAAGAAAAGCAAGAGGTGATTCTATTTTTTTGTGACAGGGTCTCACTGTGTAGTTGAGACTGACCTGGATCTCACTAATGTAGCCCAGGCTGGTCTCGAACTCACAGTGATCCTCCTGCCTCAGCCTCCCGAGTGCTGGGATTACAGGCGTACGTCACCATGCCCGGGGAAGGGGTGATTCTTGGTTCCCCTCTCCTCCTGAAAATACAAACAAACCATCATCTATCAGCTATCTAAGAACGTCTTTTAAGGGAAAAGCAGATTTTAAAAAAGTATTAAAATTCTTCCAGGTGTGGTGGCACATGCCCGTGTCATGTGCTCAAGAGGCTGAGGCAGGAGAATAGTCTCAAATTTGAGGCCAGCCAACCCAGACTACATATCACCATGCCCGGTTAAGGGGTGATTCTTGGTTCCCCTCTCCTCCTGAAAATACAAACAAACCATCATCTATCAGCTATCTAAGAACGTCTTTTAAGGGAAAAGCAGATTTTAAAAAAGTATTAAAATTCTTCCAGGTGTGGTGGCACATGCCCGTGTCATGTGCTCAAGAGGCTGAGGCAGGAGAATAGTCTCAAATTTGAGGCCAGCCAACCCAGACTACATAGTGAGTTCAAGTCCAGCCTGGACTACACAGTAAGACCCTGTCTCAAAAAAGCCAGAAAAATAAGTATTACATTCATTATTTTAGAGCATGTGCTCAGCTAATACTTTATATATTGAGATACTTAGAAAATGTTCAATATTTTTTAAAAATCTGATCTTCCTGGAAGCCTCCCTTTTTGTCTCATCTTTGATTTTTTTTAAACTTTTGTGTTTTTGGCCTTGACTTTCTAAAATGTACCACTTTCATTCACAGCATAAGATAGCTTTGATGTTCTTAGTATAACATACTGTATGTAATGGTAGCTGCTTATAGCTGGCTATCAGACTGTGCATAATAACATATGTAGTCTGGATTATATATACCCCACAGGAAGAAGGGGAGACAGGGCCCTTTTGTGTATAAATTTTAGATTGCTAGCTGTATGCCTATTTAAAATGTTAAGCACTGCTAACCAGGCAGTGATGAAGTAACTTCTTTATGATTGCGACTTCTGAAACTATAAAGACAAAACTTTTTCAAAGGAAAATAAAAATGATGATGGGAATTAGCATATTTAGATGAATTTCTACTTGATACTTATGGAGATCTGAGGGTAAAGGGGGGAAAGGTCCAATTTAACTAAGAAATTTCTAAAATTGAAAATATGGCTGAGAAGAGCCTAAGAGAAGAATGTGATGCAAATGATAAATTTCATCCATCATATATTTTGTCTTTTATACAGAAGTCTGAAGCGTACACTGTACCAGTTTATTTTTTTAAGACTGCTTCTCTTACATCTTAATATTTCAGAGTAGACTACATTGAAGTTCTTGTCTTTTATTTGGGTCATTCTTTTATCATTATAGTTGTCTGGCTTTGTCATCTCTTGTTAAAAGATTGGGAACTTTAACATTTAATTCAAGAGAAGTTAATTAAATCAAACAATGATATTTTTCAGCAGTGAGATGTGAGAAAGAAGTCAATAGCTTTCTTGGCTTACTGGGTTTGTATTTTATTTTAAATATTTATAGTCTGCTTTGTTTCAGGAAGACCTCAAGGCTGCTGATATGTTTACTGCTCAAATATCAACATAGCAATAAGCAGGCTTTTGAAACTCAGGGTGAAAAATGCAGCACATTTCAGTAATCTTTCACTTATTGTGGAGTGGTTGTGAGGCATTTGGTTTCCTGTCCTTTTTCACAAGAACTTTCAATGTGGACACCATGCCTGCCGGTATCTTTATATTGGGAAGCTCTACGTGAGGTTGAAGTTTTTATAGGGAAACTGGTTAAAACACAGTTGTCTATAAAGGCAGGTTTGCCACAGCAAGGTTAAGGGTTGCCAATAAATCCGTTTATAGCGACTCCTGTATTCTGTGCTCTAGGCACAGAGTTGGGGCGACCCGCGCATAATTCCAATGGCCACACAAGGCATCAGCGGTTCCAGTTGATCCAACGCAATGGGATTAGCGGACAGAATGGGCTGAGTCCCCAGGCTGGACCGGCTGCTTGTCTCCAGGAAGGATCTGGGGAACTCAGGACTCTCAAATCCCTAAGCATACTCTGGATATTGTTCTGCTGTGGAATAACAAAACATTTTGGAGCTTAATTTACTGCCACTGACCGACATCATAATAGCATCTTTGTCTGTTCTTCCCCTCCATCTTGCCCTCCTCCCGCAGACAGAAGCACGACGCCGGCGCTCCGTGGACGTGGCCCAGACAGCACGGGCCAAGGTGGAGAGGTCATAGGAGGCTGCAGACCCGGGCCCGGGACGCCCGGGCCATCAGGAGTCTCCGAACATCCTAACTAGCTTTCGGGAAAGAAAAAGGCGCGGCCAGTGAGCTGCCTTCGTATACTTTCCGTCTCCCTTAGCTCATTTTTGGCTCCAGAAAGTGTTTGTGTTTGTGTGTGTTATAGTTAAACGAGGCAGGGAAAATCCAAGAAAGCCACTCAAGCCACCCTAAAGCATCCACAGCAACTTCTGCTCGGTTAATTGCTCCCATATGTCCCCAGCCGATTTCAAACAGCAATGGATCAAGGTATTGAGTTTCAAGAGGCAGCAAAAAGACTATCGCCCAGCTCGTCCTGTCCTACGCACCCCCACGCGGCCCCAGGGGACCAGCCCCCCTCAGGGGAAGCTCTGGCGGCCGCCGGACCAGGCCGCGGGAA
>NW_022900938.1:35009187-35009411 GCF_012274545.1 Fukomys damarensis | reverse complement strand
TTTCCCGGCAGGTAACTCTCGCTGCCCCGGCCCCGCCGCGGGCCTCCCTGCGTCCGGCGAAGGACCGGCTGCCGGGTTGCAGAGTGGAGAAGAGGGTCCGGGCAAGTAGGAGAGGGCGATGCGGAGGGTGGGAAGCAGTGTGGGAAAGTTTCTGGAGCGCCCCCTCCTCCGCCGGGCACACCCGGGAGCTTTCCCGGGATAGGCACGGACATGTCTGGCCTTCG
>NW_022900938.1:34921748-35008991 GCF_012274545.1 Fukomys damarensis | reverse complement strand
GGGGGCGCGGCGCGCCTGGCACCGCGGGGTCCTGTGTCTGGGGGCGCGCGTCTCGAAGTTGCCGAATTTAAGTGGGGTTGGGGAGGGGTCAGATTGCCCCTTTCTAGGCTGAAAGTATTGCTTCAAGACCTCCAGCACTGCGTTTCGCGTATCCTTGCTCTTTTCTTTTATGGGAGTAGGGTGGGTTAGAATTAGATTTGGAGGGATTTTAAATGGGTGGAACGGAGAAAGATGAAGATGTAGTGAGTCCCCTTGTTCTTGGATGCAGAGTGGTCACTTGGGGTGGGGGACACATCAGGACGCCTGTTCTTCCTGGAGGACTTCGGGTGCGGAGCGCAGCGCTGGGGTGTGAGGGACTCCCCGCTTTGGCGCAGTGACTTTCCGGAACGGCTGGCCGGGAAGGAAGTCCGAGGCATTGTGAGGCATGTTTGCAGATGGGAAGGTCTGACATTCTTAAAACTTACTTGACTTATTGTGCACGGCTCCGGGAGGAAACGGGGCGGTGACCAGGTAAAAGCCGGCGCCCGGGCCGACGGGCAGAGGACGCCGCCGGCGACCGTCCTGTTTTCCCAGCCCCCTCGGCCCACTCTCGCAGCCCCAGATTCCCTTGCCGCGAGGGATAGGACTCGTCCGTGGTGCCTGTTCCCGGCCAGTCAACTCTGGGAGGTGAGGAGGGAACCTTCGTCTTGAACTTGACCCCAGGGATAGCGTCGTCCCAGTGGGTTTCTCAGTAAAAGGAAGCTGAATCTTAACGTGACAAAGACTCAAACTGGCGCAGAAAGGAAGCTCCTGGTTCAGAGCCTTTGAGGAAAGGGCTCAGGGCTGCTGAGGTCACTAACTCTGGAAATGCCAGACGCACCAGACAAGCAGAAGTGTTTGGAGGGGGTGGGGTGGGAGAGGAAAGGAGAAACCTGGTTAGTTGGCACAGAGGGTTGTTGTTTCTGTAGTTGAAGTGAACGGAGTCTGCATCTCTGCTTCATCAGATCCGCTACTCTTTTTCGTTTTCCTTCCTGGGTCATCTTTATTCCTGCCAGGCTGGCAGTCCTGGGAAGGGGGAGGGGAAGGAGAAGAAAGCAGTTGGGAAGCTTCTGTGGCCAGTCTGGAGGTATTTCGGATCTGCTGCTAGGAAGATTCCTGGATTTTAACAGCTGCTTCTTGATTGCTGGGAATGAAGGAATTTATGAGCGGCTGTGAGGTGTACATCATGGTACTTGAATGTTTTCCTCATCTAAGCTACTTAAAGATCTCACAGGGGACTTTTGCTCCAGTATGCTATATTCTCCAAAGTTTCTGTGAGTCAGAACGCTTGGTGGGTGTCAATCAAAAATCATCATAGTATGTCCTTATGGTTTTAAAATGAAAAGTATGCAGGAATAAAGGAGGATGTTGGATATCTCAAGGACTGTGTCCTAAGTTGTTCTTGTCACCTGCCAAGTGAACAGCCCAGCTTTTGAACTGTTGTGATGACATTAAGAGATGGGAAATAGTGTCATCGATTTTAATGGAGCCTGGACAGTCCAGAAATAAATTCGAGGTCACTTTCCATGACCCTGTCCTGCAGTTCTTGTCTCACAAACTTTTGTTGGAACTCGGAAGCACTGGTTTTCCTGCTTTCTTGGTTTAACCACCAAAATGTCTAAATTATCATAATTCATGTTCATGGTAGAGCTAAAACATAACTGATTTGTAGTCAGTCTTTTCTGCTTCCCATAACAGCTAAAAGAACATTTTGTTTTTTCAACCACACACAGTTTATTTGATGCCATAATGAGTTTTTGATACTGGGTGACTGAGGCACATTTATAAAGACAATGGAATTGTCTTGATTAAATTGTCCATTTTTAGGCAGCCTCTCTTCCGGAGCTGCTGATTAATTCTTCATCTCCCAGGGAACATTAAAAGCAGTATCCCTGGGCTAGTAGAACTGTAATCCATATTATAATGAATACTGCCAGCATAGCTGGAGGTTAATTTTATGTTAATGTTTCCACCAAACATTTCTAACCCAGTTGTAAAGATTTTGTTGCTATTAGGTTGAGAGTAAGGTTAAAAGCCCCATATCTAGATAAATGACTGCTTTAATTTTTTCTGATGGAACATATGGAAGTTTGGTTTAACTTATAAGTTACTGAAATTAAATATGTTAGTGCCTAGAATAGCTATGTTCTGAACTATCTTATTTAAACAATTTTTCCTATTAGTGCCTATTAATTTTTTCAAAATATTAGGTTTTAGTGCATATGTTTTGATCATATTCAGTTTCCCTCTTACTGTTCCTTACAGTACAATCCTTTCTCCCTAATTCCCTTCCTTTTTTCTAATAATAGTCTCCCTACTATTTTTATCTCATCCTTTTTAAATTCCACATATTAGGGAGAACATGTGATGTTTGTCTTTCTGAGCTGTCTTTAAATATGTATTTCATTGCATGTAGCCCCAACTTGAAAAAGATTCCTGTATAGGGATTTTAAGCCTTCCTGGGCCTCAGAGTTCTCTCCATTGTCATACCTGAAATGGAATTACCTTGCCAGCCCCCTAAAGTTCTGTGACTCCAAGAGTTTGAGAAATGTAGGGTTTGTAAAGGGCTTTGTTACATATTTTATCCTTGAACCCTCAGTTGAGTTAACCAGGGCCTGGGAAGTTAGATCAGTTTGCCCAGTATCATCTATGAATAGTGGATCTGAACTTGTACCTAGGTCTTCTGACTCTGCCTGCTTCCCCATATCTCTCTTTATTCATGGAAGTTACCTGTGAATTGGCTAAAACCTGGCGAACAAACTAATGTTAATATGTGGCAATTTCTCACAGTATTTCCATTTATGAGCTATTTTGGTTTCATCTAGGGTTAACATTTGTGCTTTGAAGTTGTGGATTAAAAACAGTTCACTAATAATGGTAATAAAACTTTCTCCCTAGGAGAGTTTCAGAAAGTCACATACCTCCAACTAATCATTTATTTATTTTCCACTTTTTTAATGAAAAGTAGGCTTCAGTGACTAATGTGATTTATAATTTAGATGTGTAACCCAGACAGCATTCTTAAATCACCTCTCAAATGTTTTAAAATATAAGAAATGAACATATCATCATTTAGGTATCTCAGCCTAATTACAAAGCCTAGATGAATATCACTTTTTTGGTGTTATCATTCGTGGGCTCCTGCTGATGACTGATAAATTGGATTTTTACAGCATTTTCCAAGCCTAGCAAATGCTTTCATTTTCATTGTCTCTAAATTTTTGTACTCTGTCCTGCTTGCTTATTTGGGAGTGCTCATGAAGTGTAGCTAGGCATTCAATCTGGAAGCTGGTCTGAATTTTTTCCTCCCCTCCTCTCTTTCTTTTTCTTTTTGATTGAGCTGGAGGATCAAACCTAGAGCCTCACACATGTTAATCATGTGCTCCGCCATTGAGCTACATTCCCCAGCCCTTTAGGTTTTCTTTAATGCCTTCAAAAGTGAAATGATGTGCTAAGCTATAGGCTCTTTTACATCCAAGCAACTTGTCTATATGGCTTTTAAAATTGATTCTCAGAAGAATGTCTTTTCAAAGCAATGGAGTTTAAACCTCAAAAAGAGGATGTGTCAATCAGTACCCATTGACAGACTATGGAGGATTTGTTTTAAATCTGAAATTGCTACCATTTCCTTGGGAAGTGCGATCACAAGAAAGCATTATGAGGCAGAATTTGCTAGTGAAGTTGGGAGATTATATTTCCAGTGTATCAGAAGGGTACAAGAGTAGCAAAGAGGAAGAATTGAATTTTTATCAAGGGAATGGATTTTAAATAGTAAGACTTTCTGGAGATCTTCTGTTGTGGAGAGTAAGAGGGGTTTTCCTGGTTTGGGTATGGCCATGTTGATGATGGGGTTGTACTTCTAGGGTAGGTGTTTTTAGGGGCTCTTGTGTGTAATTAAGGAGAATGTTCTGGAAAGAAGAATCCTATAAGGCAGGAATGTCAAGGATAAGAGAAGTGTTAGAGCGGTATCGCATAGTCTCTGGATTTTAGCACAGATTTTGTCACTAACATGAGGAATTTATTAGTAAAAAATCTTCCAGCCACAGTTGTAGATAGATAGGAACCCAGCATATTCAGCCATCAAGACTAGAGCCAGTGAGTCAGCCCCTCCTGCTCTGCCCAGCAAAATTAGTGTTACACATACATCTATCACACACAGAGGCTTATTTGCATGGGGACTGGGTGGTCTCTTAAGAAGTACTTGGCTTGACCTTTTCATGCAAAAGTCATACTCAGGTGAATGGGGCCCTTAATACATGAATATTTGAAGAACTATGATAAAGAACATACATGCGAGGGTGCACACAGTGTAGTTGGGCTGTGTAGAGTTTATACAGTACTTATGTGATATGCTTTTTCCCTGTCTCATCATATATGTGCTTCCTGTGCACATTCTTCTTTGGTACTCTTTTATTAGTTGTTTAATGAATTGATTGCTATGTGACCATAACTTATTTAACAATCCATTTTGACTTCTAGGTATATTTGGAAAGAAATCTCTCTTAGACTGCCAGAGCTCTTTGGCTGTGATGTGATTTGTTCATCATTAAATTACCATGGCCCAGCAGTGTTCAGTGCATGGGGGTACCTGGTTGCTGGCAGCTCCAAAACCATATATCATCAAAAAACTGCCTCTTTGTTTTTAGTTCCAATTTGGGAAAACCCTGGAGAGAACCAGTATTGGTCTAGGGCCAGCCAAAGAGTTACAGATGGCAGTCTTCATTATACCCATAAGATGCAACTGTGGGGTGAATAAGTAGCCCAGAAGGAAGGAGATTATTGTTGATGGAAGGAGGAGGAAGTGTGTAAAAAAGAGAACTGGACAGGGGCAGGGGAACTGTAAACAGGGAACTGGTCTGTGGCACTGCACCTACCTCGCAAGCATAAGGTCCTGAGTTCTATCCGCAGTACCCCCCCAAAAAAAACCACCAAAAAACCAAAAAACCAAAACTGGTTAGTATAGTATGTATTTGCAAAATTGGTGTTGCTGGTCATAACAACATGCCAACATGCCAAGGGATATAAACATATTAAATGTTCTTGTGGTGTATGTATACCCCATAGTCTCAAAAGTAGTAGAAATGTCTGTATTCTGTAGTTGCTGAACACATAGGTACTACTTGTCTAAGTGGGTACTGGATTACAGTATTGCTGAAAACTTAAGAGTTGGTCATTATTCCCATGTAGCCCATTATACTCCACTTCTCACTACTGTGCTTGCTTGCTCTAAATTACTTGAGACTAGTAACATCAATTATTAATGTTTATTGAGTGCTTGCTAACATGGAACTAGATGTGTGAATTTAAAAAGAAATCTGTGGAATGAAACAGTACAGTCCTCTCTTTCCCTGTTGTCCTATTTACATATGGATGGTTCGTTGCCCATTTTCAGTGGCCCACAGTATTTGGTGTCCCGGCTTCCCTTGTCTCTTGTGGCTTTATCTATCACTTGTTTATATCCTTGGGATTAAGAAAATGGACCTGGTCTCAGCCATTTGGTTCTTCTGCCTGGGCCTAGGCTCACTTTTGGCTCTGGTAGTTATGTAATTCATCAGGGGGCCATTGCTCTAATAATTTATATTACTTGCTACCACAATTCTGCTTTTGATTAGTTTTCCATTGCCCATGTTCTTAAGGTAAGCTGGGTGTGTCCCCAGCTCCAAGTAGTGAATCTTGATTAAGCCAAGAAATTTTAGTAATACTACAGCTCTGACTGGTTAATGAATAAGTATATGACACCTGTTGGGTCCTACCATATTTGGAACATAAGGTAGTCAGCCCAAGAGAACAAGTCACAGAGTTTAAAGATTGAAGTTGTCTAGACCATACTTTTTCTTAGCTGAATTATCCAGCTTTAGAACCACTGTAAAAATTTTTTTCATTACTGTTTAAGATAATGATCTCTAAAGTACACTGAATCATCCAGTATGACAAGAAAGAAAATATTAGGACTATGTTCAGAAAAAGATTTCATATGTATAGGCTGACCCTAGTTGGTTATCTGTCTGATGGCCTCTTGTCTCTTAGATTGTATCAAGTCACGTGAGAGAAGAGTGGCCATTTCACTACCTGGTACAGTTGTCAGTGCTACTCCGATTATTTTCTTGCCTTCGGTGAAATGTATTCATTTTAAAGGATTTATAGGTTACATTAACTAGTTTTTGTTATTGTTGTTGTTGTTTGTTTATTTTTTGGTACCTGAGATTGAACTTGAGTCCTTGCACTTGCGAGACAGGCTGTGGAACCACTGAGCTAAATCCCTGGCCTAATTATCTAGTTCTAATTAAACCGATCTCCACAAAATTGGCAAGTGTTTCAAAATTGTTTTTGCAAAGAAAGTGTAAATTAATGTTGTTAACATGCTGCTTGCGTGTGTATACTGATAGAGTATACAGGAGCAAGAAAATGTCTTGTTACAAGATTAGAAAATGAGGTTTAAATAAAATTTTACAGGAAGTTGGCACAAATGGATACATATTGAAGATATATTCCTAAGTGAAATAAATAAGGCACACGTGTGTAAATACCGAATAGTTTCTCTGGTGTAATAATCTGCAATAATACAGAAGATCCTAATAAGATTACTGACATTGAGAAATGGGAAGAAAGGAGCTAAAGGTGTAGGGAAGGTGGGATGGGTAGGGGAAGGGTAAAAAGGGAAAAGAAAAAAATGTGAGATAATGAAAAGATGGAAATAAAGTGGTTGTAGATGGGGAGGGGAGGAGGGGGTGAAGGGAGGGCAGGGGTAAGGGGAAAAAATGAGAACCAAGACTTGTCATGTAGAGGTACAAGATCCCAACAATGAATGTAACTGTACTGTATCCCTAAAGTGTACCAATAAACTCAATTAAAGCTGAAAAAAAAGAAGTTGGCACAAATATTATATATGGATTTGTATTATAAATAAACATAAATTAACCCAGGTGTGGTGGTGTATTCCTAATCCCAGCACTCTGGGAGACTGAGGCAGGAGGAAGCCTGGGTAGTAAGTTAGTTGCTATAAGACCCTGTCTAAAAATAATTAAATTTAAAAAAGAAGAGTAGGAGACTTAGCTTAGTATAAAGGCGTTGGCACAAATATTATATATGGATTTGTATTATAAATAAACATAAATTAACCCAGGTGTGGTGGTGTATTCCTAATCCCAGCACTCTGGGAGACTGAGGCAGGAGGAAGCCTGGGTAGTAAGTTAGTTGCTATAAGACCCTGTCTAAAAATAATTAAATTTAAAAAAGAAGAGTAGGAGACTTAGCTTAGTATAAAGGCCTAGGTTCAATCCCTAGCACCACCAGAAAGAGAAAGAGAGAGAGAGAGAGAGAGAGAGAGAGAGAGAGAAAAGAGAAAGTAGTGTGAATCTTATCCTTTAAAATGTTTAAAAGAGGTTTTATAATGTACACACATGTAATTTATAACTGTGACCTTTTAATTGTACATAAATTATATTCCTTTTACAACATGTTTGGAGTGCATGTTTAATTATTTTACTGTTAGGGCTGTATGATCAAAAAAGTTTTGAATCTCAGTCACTTATAGTCAGACAAGTTTTTGTTTACTTGCAGCTGAAAACACCATAACCTACACAAGGGCAGGTATGAGCAGTGGCTGTCCCCCTTTATCTGTTGCTGGCAGAGGTACCTGACTTTCAGTTTTGGCTCTCATGTGGCACCCCCTGTCCCATTGAAATGTTCATCATCCTTCAAGTCCTGGCTCTAATAAATACTGCTTTCTCATGAACACTATCCTAGTTTTTCCCTTTCACATTTCAGTGGTTCTTTCTTTTTAATCCTCCTAGCATACTGCTTATATATTTATTATGTTTCTCTCCCCCTCCCCTCTCCCTCTTTGATATGTATATGATTATGTAAGGTTACAACAATCAAATTAGTTAACATATTCCTCACAACCCATGTTGTAATTTAGACACCCAGAATTCATTTCATCTTATAACAGAAATTATGTATCTTTTGATCAACATTTCCTAACTTTTTCAGTTCCCCATCTCCTGGCAACCACCATTCTATTCTGCATCTTTTAATTTAATTAAAAAAAAATGATTCTAGGCCGGGCATGGTAGTGCATGCCTGTAATCCCAGCTCTTGGTAGGTTGAGGCAGGAGGATCGCTGTGAGTTCGAGACCAGCCTGGGCTACATAGTGAGTTCCAGGTCAGTCTCAACTACACAGTGAGACCCTGTCTCAAAAAACAAAAACAAACAAACAAAAAGATTCTACGTACAAGTGAGATCATGGTATTGTCTTTCTGTGTCTGGCTTCCTTCATTTATTTAACAAAATACCATCTAGGTTCATTCATGATGTCAAAAATGAAAGGATTTCCTTCTTTTTATATCTAAATATTCCTCTGTATATATGCATTCAATTATTTTACCCATTTATCTGGCTGTGGACATTTAGGTTGTCTGACACAGACATATTTCGTCTATTGAAAATAGTGCTACAGTGAACATGGGAGGGCAGATAACTTCAAGATACCAATTTTATTTCCTTTGAATATAGATCTAGAAGTAGAATTACTGGATCATATGGTAGTTCTGCTTTTAATTTTTTGAGGAAATTCCATATTATTTTCCATAACTGCTGTATTATTTTATGTTCCCACCAGCAGTGTACAAGGGTTCCACTTTCTCTGTACCCTGACCAATATTTGTTATTTCTCATTTTTTTGAAAACAGGCATTCTAGCATGTGTGAGGTGCTATATAGCATTGTGGTTGTAATTTGCCAAAGCTGTTTTGCCTGCACTCCTGTGCACTGACAAGTTACTTGTTGTACTTCTCCCTCCAGCACTACAAGGGTAACAATGGGAAGCTTGTGGCATGGTGGTGCATAAACATTATTGGACTATCCTAGGCGGGTTCAAGGAGTTGAAAGGAGGTTCTTTCCTTGCTGAGTAACAGGAAAGCCCTGGAGGGTGAGATGTGTAAAGATCTAAATGCTTGTGAATAGTTACCTGTCGGCAGGTACCACCGAGCATTATCAAGGTGACTATTCCCTGTGGTACGGGCCTGAGACTTCCATAATGATGGATTGTATGCTGCTCAGGTGAACTGAGTTATTTCTGCTGGTCTTACCTCCATGAAAAGGATAATTGAGGTCGATAGGCCATTGGCTTTCAACTTAAACTGTGTTAGAACCTGTGCTGCCATTGTGGAAAACAGCTATCACTGTAGAGTTTTGAGTGTCATATGAAAGAATGTGCATGGAAATGTTCTGAATGTTGTAAATTGCCTCCTACAGACAAGGCAGAAAACAAGTTTGAGCATTTCCTTCCAGGGGTGACTTCTAGTTCATATTTCTTTGTTAGTGATTTTTTCTTTTGGGTGCATTTCCAATGATTTTATAGTGTTAGGGCTTTTAACTAGAAGAATGCATTTTTCTTTCCTCAAATGAACTACAGATAATAGTTGAAAGCAGCTATAAAAGTTTTATCCATGAAGTAAATTTAATTTGTGATAGGGTGAATCTACTATAACCCATTCAGCCCCACAGGATCCGGTTTTGAGAGTGAGACCACTTCTGGTGCATGAAGATGGAAATCTGGAGGCTTTGAGGTAAATTATGGAAAACCTTTAAATGCTACCTGAAAGACTTCCAAAGACTATTGATTTCAGGATTTTTAAATTTAAAAAATGTTTTTTAAGGCAGGGTCTTGTTATGTAATTCAGGCTGGCCTTAACTCACTCTGTAGCCCGTGCTGGCTTAAAACTCACGGCAAACCTCCTGCCTCAGCCTCCCAAGTGCTGGGATTACAGGCATGTATCACCACACCTGCCAGGAGTTTTTAAAATTATTGTTTTCACACTCAAGACAGTAACTTATTTTGACGAGTCTTTGGAGAGTCATTGGGATTAGAATGCCTTTGAAATATTTCAGCATAGCTTTCAAAGTGAGATGTAGGTATGATTTGACAGTTTGGATAAATTTGAAATCTATTCCTTTGTAGATTTGTAAGAAATGGATTTGAATAGGGAAAATTTAACCACACTTGAGGGAAAATTAATGGGATTTCATATTATGGAAAAACCAACAGAAATTAAAACATGTTAACTTAAAGAGTAAACGTAATTATTTATAGACTCAAGAGCACAGAAACAGTGAATGGCTCCTAAATTGAAAATAGATGCAGTTTTGAAATTCTTATCTGAAGTTCTTGAATCTTGAATGTGACTTAAGAGAGCCTTAAGGAAATTCATGTAGGTAAAGCAGCAAGTCTCAAAATAGGTTCCATGGGAAATGAAGTCTCAGAAAATTAATGCATACAGGAGAATAAAGATCTTGTTTATAAGTGGAAAATTCTGGGTTAACAAAAGTAAATGAGGTATTTTTGTTTTTAACTAGAGGACTTTTAATCATCCTGAGATCTGGTGCTTATTCCGGAACCTCCTTGAAAGAAAATAGAATAGCCAGTGTTTCTCAAGCATATGGTACTGCAGAAATTATTTTTTGCAAAGCACCTTTTGGTCAGAGAACAGTTGTCAAATTGTTTTATTAGTGAAGTACTTTAAAACAAATTCCAGAAATCATGTAATGTTGCCTGACAATATAGCCTGCATTTTTTTTTTTTTTTTTTTTTTGGTGCTAGGGATTGAACTCTAGACCTGGCACTTACTAGACAGCTGCAGTGCCACTGAGCTAAATCCCCAGTCCAAGCCTGACATTTCTAAGGGGGAAAAATCACCTCCTTATCACATAAAATTAGCACTCACCTTACCACCGCCATCCATTGCAAAGGATGTGTGGCCTTTGCAAAGAACCACATCCCCAGCCCTTTTTCGTTGTCGTGTTTTGTTGCTTGTTTTTTTGTTTGTTTTTGTACTGGGGATTTGTTTTTGGATTTGGGACCTTGAGCTTGCTAGGCAGGTGATAGAACCACTGAGCTAAGTCCCTGGCCCCCCAGCTCTTTTTCATTTTTCATTTTGAGATCGAGTTGCTAAGTCTGAGTTGCTTAGTCTGGGCTGGAACTTGCTGTCCTCCTGCCTCAGCCCTCCATAGTGCTGGGATTACAGGATTGTGCCACCATGCCTGGCTATAATAATTTCTTAATATTATCTCATAGTCCCCGAAATGTCATTTGTTACCATATCTGTTTTCTGGACCCAAGATAGTCAAGGTTTACATATTATACTATGGGTTGTTGTTGTTTGTCCCTTTAGATATGTACAGAAATACTATTTTACCACCTCCCTTCTTCCTCCTCATGTTTAGAAAAGAACTTGCAGGATGTTCCATGTTATGAATTTGTTCCTTGAAGTGTTGGTTACCCTTTCCCTCTGTCCCTTGTATTTCCTGAGAACTAGAGGGCAAGTTTAGAGGCATGTTTGGATTTAGATTAAATATTTTTGACAGAAATTGATCCAGAACTATCCTTTTTCACCTCTGATTTGGGAATAGGCTTGTAGGTTCAGCAATTCATAAGATGTAGCTCCTGCCCTGCATAAAGAAGTGAGTAATGGCTTAAAGTTTTTTGGAAATTAGCTTTATTAGTTTATCAAGGGAATGCAAGTTGAATTTATTCCAGGTGTGGTTAGAAAGTATTATGCATAGTTGGCCTATTTAAATGGATATAAGTTTTCAGTATATTGAATCTTAAGACTATAAACCATGCGTCTCTTGAGGAAAGTGGCTTGGGTATTAAACATATTTGGTGGTTGAATTTCATTCAGAATGACAGTGTATTTGAGTTGTAATGGTAAAATACGATTCTATACTTTTTTTAGCACAATAATTTAAGGATGTGCATCAATTTTAGCTCTGCTGGATAAATTTTAAATGAAGTAGTTTTTTGATAAATGCTTATGCTAATCTAAGCATATAAATTTTAGGACAGCCTCAGGGTAGTATTTTTATATATACATTGTCTTGGAAACTTAGACATTTAAATAAAGGTTTCTATCATTGCTGACTTTGCTAACTTAATTTGCTATGTAAGTTTTTTTCCCTTGATAGCTTTCCAAGTGCTTGTTGTATGTCTGGGGAAAATTAAACTTAAAGGAATTTTGTGTGTATTAATGAAGAATAGCTTATTATATATAAAGTAGCTTTACATGATGGATGGTAGCTAACATAAACCATTCCCAGCACATTCTTATATTTAATCCCTTAGCTGGCAGGAACACCATTTATACATTAAAATTTGCCAGTTGTGGATAATAAGGTGCTTTGGACAGAGTCAGTATTTTGTTTAACTATAGCAATACACTAAAAATACACATACATACTTTTTTTTCTCTTGCTTTCCCTTTTTTGAGATTGGGTTGTCCAGGCTGACCTGGAACTCCTGGACTTAAGTGACCCTCCTGTTTAAGCATCCTGAGTGCTGAGACTATAAGGCTACAAGTGTGTGCCACTCACTATGCTTACACTTGGTTTCTCCTCCTCTTTTAAAATACAAATATATAATTCATGGTAAAATGAGCCTTTTCATTTTTAACAGTGCTGGGAATTGAGCCCCAGGCCTGGCACATGCTAGGCAAGTCCTCTACCATTAAGCTATACCCCCAGCCCTTAAAAGCATGATCTTTGAAGCTCAGCCATGGCTTTTAGTTTGGATCTGGCAGCTTACTTCACCTGTTTCTGTATCTGTAAAATGAAAGCAGTAATTCCTATTTCCTGAACTTTGAGCCAGGAGCAAAGGTGAGACCCTTATTAACCTTATTGGTGCCGAAGACAGATCCTTTCTCCCTTCTCCTTCTCCTACTGTATTTTAAATTCATTATAGCAACTTAGTGAGATTCTGTCTCAAAAAAAATCTAACTTTTCTGGATCAGTTGCTGAACTGAAATTTTTATTTGTTCTGGTTGTTTTAAGAATTGTTAATTTTAAGGTACTTATTACAGAAGTCCAAATAAAATCTTGGTTTCAAGTAATCTGTGTAAGTTGGTTGCTTACATTGAAACAGTGAGACGTGTACACAAAATGCTTTGGACAAACTGGTAGGACAATTTTAGTGACTTAATGGAGAAGAAACTGGAGGATAAAAAAGGCATTTTATTACTGGCACAAGAATATTGCTAACAAACTGTGTGGTTTTTATGAAAATGATACTTAAAAAAAATCTATTTACTTCCTAAGACTTTGAGAACATGAAAAGTTCCTTAGACTTTAATGTTTTTAGTGGTTTTAGAGTAATAAACTTTGTTTTATTTAGACAGAGCAAATGTGCATGTTTATTTATGAATAGTATTGTCACTAGCCAGTAAAGTAGGTATCACTAGAGGGGTTCCGAATTTGGGAGGGGGATCCTCACTGATGTTGTACCTTTTTAAAAACCTGTGCAGGGCTGGGGATGTAGCTCAGTGGTAGAGCACTTGCCTAGCATGTATGAGGCTCTGGGTTCAAACTTTACCACTGCTCCCACTAAAATAAAGTGCCACAGGAAGGCAAAATTACTAGTTTTCTTATTGCTGAGACATAATACCGGGTACCCACAGATTAAAGGAGGAGAGCTTTATTTTGGCTCACAGTTTTCAGAAGATTCACCACGATTGGTTGACGTTAAGGCAAAAACAGCATGGAGAAGGGTATTGCAGAAGAAAGGGCCTTACCACGTGGAGGCCAAGAAGCAGAAAAAGAGGGGAGGAGTCTAGAGAAGATGTAGCCTTCTTGTTTATGCCTCAAGTGACCCACCTTCAACCAGGCCTCAGCTCCTCACCCATGAGGTATTAGAGGCATTCTAAATCTAAACCATAATAAATTCAGTGCTCTAAGTGTTGCACAGGAGATATCAAGGAACAATGTGGTGTCTGCTTGGACACTTATGGGCTTTGGATTCTTAGCATTTGTGGGTAAATGAAGACGTATTCTCTTCTCTCAGTTGTCTCAAAGTCTAAGGGCGTTTAGCTTTGGATCTGGCTTGTACAAGGAAATATCTCAGCAAGATATGGTCACACTTCTTCCTGCTAATGTTTCTATTCTCTGAGAATGAACTTGGTTTTCTCGGGACTCTCAAGTCCAGCTGTACTTGAGCTTTTTACACTTTTCCCCTGTTGTTATAGTTTTGTTGATCTCTTCCTTTCTGAATTCATTTAAACTCTTAAGAAGGCCCTTATCAGCTGTTCAACTTCACATACCAAAAGTCAAGTGAGGGTAATCAAAGAGTATGATTTCCCCACTGCATCATGAAAAGAGGTGTCATTTCTGGGAGATGATGATTGAGATCCAATCCAGTGAAATTCATAAAGTTATTACTTTCAAAGGGCTTTTTTGCTTTCTTCATTAAGAACAGCCTTAGCCATCAAAGAATATAATATCTTTTTGAGTTTTCAGAGGTCAGGAGTTACCATGAAGGTGTTAACTGTTTGACAAATTAGAAACTGCGTTTGTCAAAAATGTGTTTGAGGCCTTGCATTACTTTTCCTGGCAAATACATCTTGAGGGCTATCTTTGTGCCCTTTGGAATTTGAGGCCCTCAGTCTGAGGAGACAAATACAAGTACACTCATAGTACTAATGGAAGGTGTTAGGGAGACAAGAGTGCAGCAGAGAGAGGAACATGAGCTGGTGGGCTGGGGCAAGCTTCAGGGAGCAAGGAGGAGGTAAAGATTTCACAGGAGTTGGTCAGGAGAGAAGCAGGGTGCGTCTTAGGGGAAAGAGGGAGAACAGTGAGCAGAGGTGGGAGGCATGGAAATACAACTCATGTTTGGGGCTTTTGGCTAGAACAGACGGTGCCTGGCATTTGGGTACAGTGGCTGTGAGAAGAGAACCAGATTGTGAAGGCTTTGCATGCCAAACTGAGAAGTGTGGACTTGATCCTGTGAACAAGTGATAGCTGTCAAAGGCTTTTCAGCTGGGAGATGATGTAATCAGATCTATGTGTTGGAGCAAAGCTTTGTCAGCAGTGCTGTGGAGAAGAGATATGCGTGGGGACAGATGGGCTGCGGGGCTCTCTGTTAGGAGGCTTTTGAAGTAGGTCAGGTGAGAGTTGATGTTCGAGGCCTGAGTTAGCGGAAGGCAGAGACTAAAGCCAGTTGAATACCATTTAGCCATTCAGTATGCATTTAAGGTACATTAGCTCATGAGATCTTTATAAAAAACTTTCAGAGGATGCTATTGTTGTCCTCATTTTGTATAGAAGGAAATGGGCTCAAAGTAAACTGGTGCAGATAGGATTTGAACCTGGGACTGCCCTGTGCCACTGCACTTTTAGAACACTGTCAAAGGACAAAGTTTAAATGAGTTGTGTTTGCAGTCTAGTGATTCACTTTTATTAATGACTCATGAACAGGGGAGCATCCAGTCTGCAAGAGATGAGCTCTGCCCATCAGTTTTTGTAAGGTAGCCTGAACAGGAACAAGAAAATAGCATAATACAAAGGCTAA
The DNA here is from genome assembly GCF_012274545.1 of Fukomys damarensis. Taxonomy (NCBI): domain Eukaryota; kingdom Metazoa; phylum Chordata; class Mammalia; order Rodentia; family Bathyergidae; genus Fukomys; species Fukomys damarensis. The sequence goes on along the minus strand of NW_022900938.1, from coordinate 34,993,639 downwards.
ACTGGTTAATGTCAGGTTACTTTCCTTGTATGGGTTGAAGTAGAAGGAACTTCTTTACCATGCCCACTCAGATTGACTGGGATCCTTTGATTGGTTACTATGAGTCATGTTTTTCAGAAAACTGTCCTGTTTTGGATTTTTTTTTTTTTTTTGAAAGATAGGGTCTTTGCTATGTAGTCCAGGCTGGCTTTGAACTCACTATGTATCCCAAGCTAGCCTCGAACTTGTGGGCCTCAGCCATCTGAGTGCTGGGATTATAAGCATGCAGCACGGCGCTCAGCCTGTCTTGGAATTTGGCTATCCTTTCTTTTCTGCTTTCTTGAAAGGTCACATCTTAGAAGTAAACAGTATAGGTTTCATGTTGGTGACATGGAACCCTAACATAGGTGGCTCTATTTTGGGTCTCTTGAGGCCTGGAGCAGATGCTTAATCTAAATCAGTGGCCTCCTGTATATGTTTTATTTGTGAGAATGCAAAGTGTGACCTGGGAGATGATTTTGCACTGAAATGGAGACTTATTCCAGAATAGGAAAGGAGTACTTGGTAGCTGATGGGAGATCAGAAGTTTCCCAGCAAAACAGCGAGGTGTGGATGATGAGTGATGGGTAACTGAGTTGTCTCTCAGGAGGGAACAGGCAGGGCTTGGAGCCCTTCTGGGATACTAGTTGGAGATGTCAGTAAAGAGCCAGAAATTTGGTTCTTAAAATGGTACCCCATCCTTCTTATAGAAATTCTTCTTACTTCTATCCCCCCAGAAGTTACCTAAAAGTATTCAACTCTAAAGTCTGAGGTGTTTTTTTTATTTTTATTTTTTGGACAGAATCTTGCTGTGTAACTCAAGGTGATCTTGAACTCACTGTGTATGTGATGAGATCCAAATATATGGTGAATATCTAAGTTAAAAAAATTATTATGGCAAAAGACACATTGCCATTAATCCCTTCAAAATCCCTCTTATTTTAAATACACTTAGGCCATTATTCTTGTCACTTTCTGAAGCATTTCTAGGAGTCTTCTTTTGTGAGTGTCTTTATGGGGTATGATAAGAAATGTGACTCTTGCTGAGTGTCATCCAGTGGAAAGGCAAGCTTATAAAAATATACAGTGTTCCCTCATCCACCTTATTCACTGGAAGTGGCACTTTGAGACTTAGAGCTCTTCTCCAAAGTCAAAATGACAGGAAAGGTAAACATTTTGTAATCCAATCAAGGCATCAAGGCAGCCACAATAGCTCAACTAAAGACATGAAAGAGGACTTCCAGCGCTGCTTCAGAAAGTGGCAAGAAAAATGGGATATATTTGAAATGAGGAATATTTTAAGGGGGATTAATGGCAATGTATCTTGTACTGTAAATAAATTTTAAAAATTTAAACATTCACTGTATTCTTTGATCACACTTCACAGCCCATGCTGGCCTTGGACTTGAAATTCTGGTACTACGGGCATGCGTCACAACATCCAATTTGAATTTTTTTTGTTTTTGAGACAGGGTCTCACTATGTAGCTGAGACTGAACTGGAACTCACTATGTAGCCCAGGTTGGTCTCAAACTCACAGCAGTCTTCCTGCCTCAGCCTCCCGAGTGCTGTCCAACTTGAATTTTAAACCTAATCAACTGTTTATTAGATCATTTACTTGTAATTCACTATCTCAAAGGCAGGGCTTCTCAGCTCTCAGCTTCTTTTCCGTAGTCCCCTTTCTGATGGGAAAGGGACAGGAGGAAATTGTTGGTTTGTTCAACCATTTAACAGGAGCTAATGGAGCCTTTTCTCTGTCTGAGGCTTCACACAGAGTGCCCCTTCTCTTTTCTTTGTTCCTTCCTTCCATGGTACTGGTGATTGAACCCACAGCTTTTTACTGAGCTACCTCCCAAACTCCTTAATTTTTTTTTTATTTAAGAAAGATCTTGCTAAGTCTCTTTAAGTTGTCCAAGTCGAGCTTGAACTTGTAATCTTACTTACAGTCTCAGCCTCCTGGACTACTAGAATTGCAAGCATGCAGGTGATCCTTAGCACTGGAAAAAACAAAACAAAACAAAACAAAACACCCAAACCAAACCAAACCCCCAGAAAAATCCCACCCCCCCCAAAAAAAACCCAAAATAATTTTCATAAAGACCTTAGGACAACAAGTATTCTCACTCTTTGCACCCATTTTGAGATGCATTTTCTTATCCCCCCAGGATTCATAGAAGGCTAACAGGGTACCCCAGTCCTCCCCACTATGGTGTTGCCCTTCTGTCCCTCCTCTGCCAACCCCCACTGTAGGCTTCCATAGGTGTCTGTCCGGAACTCATCTACTTTTAAATCCTCTAAGGGTCCTGGTCCAAAGGTCAGTTTTAGGGAGTGGTATGGTCACTATAGATATTATGGAGTTGGGGGCTGGGTGAAGAGAAAAATATGGGACACGGGGACTTAGCAGTTTGTTCATAGGGAGAGGAAACTGATAGAATTAAGCAGGGCCATTGCAAGTGCTTGAGACTGTGCAACCTCCCCACCCTCCTTTCCTTTTGTGGTAGTGGGGAATTAAACCCTGGCCTTTTCACTGAGCTACATCCTCAGCTGTTTAAATAAAAATGGCTCCCAGAGTGTTGGATTGTGGGTTTGCACCACATTGTCATGTCTGACTGAAACTGTTGGCCCTCTTGACTTTGAATGTCTCGAATACACTGCCTGGTGTGCTGAATACAGATCTGTGGGTACTTTTTGAAAAATTTATTTATGATACTCTTTTTGTTTTTCTGAAACTTAGTCCTATGTTCTAGATTGCTTTTGATTAACTTTTTTGGTGACATTAGTGTCTTTAGATTGTCCATAATGATTGTTCACAATTATTATGGACAGTAATACATTGTTGACATTGGAAAGATGTTCTATCCTCAGGGATTGCATATTTGACCTCCTCATTTAACTTTCAGCATCAAAGCATGCATGAATCCTAGCGCTTTGGGAAGCTGAAGGCAGGAAGATCACAAATTTGAGTCCCACCTGGGCAACTTCGTAACTTAGTAAAAACTAAGAATGAAAAAGGGAAGAAAGGGCTGGGGTTGTTGCTCACTGTGAAGGCCCTGTGCCCAGTACCACAAAACAAAACAAAACATCACCACCATTACCACAAAAATGAAATCATGCACGGGGAAAGGGATTATGGAAAGAACAGTGATTCTGGAATGAAGTGGATTTGGTTTCAAATTTCAGCTGTCTCCTAATGTTCTTGCTGAGATTTCTGAGCTTTGGGGCCTCAGTTTCTTCATCTGTAAAGTGAAGATCACTGTATTTAGCAAGATATATTTGTACAGTTCATCCAGAGTATAGTTTGGCCTACAGTAGGTATTCTTATTTGAATCAGTGGATATTAAATTTTATGATACTCTGATAGTTAGAAAGATGAATAAGATGTGGTTTCTGTTCTAAAAGAATTTAAAATCCAGTCAGCAAGTCTGACACATACAAATTCACCAAGAGGAGGTTAACTTGCCAAGACCTAGGCTGAGGCAGGAGCAGCGCACAGGCACATTTCCTCTGACCTGAGGGTTGGAAGATCTTTTCCTTCCAAGAGGAAGTTATACCTAAGCTGTCTCTTGAAGGATTCAGTAAGAATTAACTAAAGCAGCCAAGGTGGGAAGGGTGTAGGGAAAGCAACAGCATGAATGATGGATGGGGATGTTCAGAATTGTGCCCAGCCTGGGTTGGCCGGATGGAATGCAGGAAGCAGGCCATCCTGGGAAATGAGCCTAGGTGGCCTACAGAGTGTGAAGTTCCTGGTGGGCCTTGTGGACCTGTAGGTAATGGAATCACTGATAGATCTTAAATAGGAAAGAGAGACAGATCTGTCTTTACCATGGTGATTGGTGGGAATAGGTATGGATTTAGGAATGGTAGGAGGGAGGCAGAAATGAGTTCAACTCTTCTGCAGTTGAGATATGACTTGACCTTGGGTAGAGTGAGAAGGATGGAGAGAGGAATATGAAAAGGCAAAATCTGTAGCAATAATTGATAAGATATAGAGAGGGATGAAAAAGAGTCTAGAATACTCTTCAAGATTCCAGTCTAAGATGGACCTTGGGGATCCTCAAGGATTTGATCCCAGGATCCCTGTGTCTACCCAAATTTACAGTTGCTTCTTTCTCTCTCTTTCTCTCTCTCTCTCTCTCTCTCTCTCTCTCTTTCTTTCTTTCTTTCAAATGGCCCAGTAGCTGCATAGATCCCACACACATCCACATGCATACTTTAAGTTAGATGATTTATAATATCTAATATGATGTAAATTTTCATATTGTTTAGGGAATGGTGAAAAAAAACTTCGTGTGAGTTTAGAGCAGACGTATTTTCCCCCTCTGAGTAGTTTTAGTCTATGGTTGGTCGAATCTGCAAATGTGGAACTGAGGGAGATGGGGCGGTTGGGAGAAGGTCTGTGACCAGTTCCCAGGACACACGTGCCAGATAATTCTGAGGACCCTGCATGTGGACTTCCTGTGGGTTCCCGTGATGTGTGGAATGAATAAAAACACAGAACACCATTGAAAGCTGTGCCTTTTCACAGTAGCCCGCCTTGTGCCTGGAGGGTATACTTTTTTCTCTCTCTTACTCAGCCCAAGTTGGGTCTGTGGAGCCAGTTTCTCCCTTATTCTTCACTTTAATTATTCCTACCTCAAATAAATGTGAAACTTTGAAAAAAAAAGATTCCAGTCTAAGAGCTGGGTTTTTAATCCCTGTAATACCAGTACTTTGGCAAGCCGAAGCAAGAGGGTCACTGAGCATGAGGCCAGCCTGGTCTACATATCAAGATCTTGTTTAAAAAAAAAACATTTTTTTTTTCCAGTTTAAGAAATGGTAAACAGGGAAACCAGATTGGGAGGGCAGATATAGGAGTAGGATTAGGCTCTTCTTTTCAGAAGGACAAAGAATTTGGTGCATTTGACATTGCGGTGCCTGTTGAATTTTCAACAAATTGTTGAATGTAGACCATAGTCTTTTGAAGCTCAATGAAAAAGAAGTCAGGGTTGTTGATCTTCAATGCACTGTCACTGAGGAAATGGTAACGATCCATGTAAATCACCAGTTAAGGTATGGGAAATATAGAATTTGCTTAGATAGAAAATAAATAGGGTCTTGGATAGAAGAAAGTCTTGCTTTATATTGCAGATCTTTCTTTACTGCTTAGACATTTTTTTCACAAACATGCTTTAAATTTTTTTTTCAAGAAAATACTTTGAAGAAGTGATTAATGTTGTACATTATCAGGTGAGCAGGAAACCAGGAAGCAGAACATAAAAATAACCTGTGCTATGGAACAGTAATGGGGTTATGCATAATTCTAGGTTATTTCATGCTCTGACAATAATACCATTCATGGGGGGGGTTAAGAGTTTCCATTTTTTGGATACATTATTTCAGACAGAATTAATCACGCCTCCATCTGTGCTTTTAGCAATTAAAATATTTTAAGGATTATAAATGTTAAATGATGTTCTGTAAAGGGGAAACGAGAATAATATTACATGGTTAACTCAGCAACCATGATTTTATTCCCCTTCCATTCTTTGCATATACCTTAAAAAATGTGATTGTAACTAAGTATTTGTGAAATTCAGACTTTTTCTTTGATATGATTTCTTACATCGCCCTGGGTGTTGTGTAGTCATTCTCCTGAGCGCTCTGCATAGCTGCTGTCTCCCAGAACAGCATGACTGCTTTACTGTGTTTCACTTGTGCCTTGAGCTCATGTGCTTTCTGTCATAGCCGTGTTTGTTTTCTGCACTGTTGCTCAGTGTATTCTGTCTTGGGGCTAGGGTGGGCTTTTTGGTCATTGGAATCAGGACACAAAGAAGAGTCTCAGCAAATATTTTTGAAGGAATGGATGTTTGTTTTGGGCTTTGCAACACATTTTAAGATAGGTATTTTGGGTGGTTTTCAGCCAAAGGAAGAGCACCAGCTTAAGTAGCTCTCCTAAAGTCTGCAGGTATACCAGATACCTGAAAGTGGCTGAAACTAAATATTAATTAAGTCCTCCTAACCCTACTCTGCAGTTTTCTCACTCATTATTCTTGAAGTAAGAATTTTCAGTTGGATTTGTTGGGGGAAGACATGATTCGATTCTTTTTAGGGGAGTAAATCAGGATTTTGACCTTCTCCAGAAGTTTTAAGAATGCTTAGGTGTGTTCTGGAGCTGTGAAACTGAGTTTGTGTTCCAGCAGTGCCTTGACAAGTAGTGTAGCCTCAGGCCACTTATGTCACATATCTGAGCTTTAGTTTCCAGTCAGTTGCACTGGACTAAAATGTATCAGCACATTTACCCCCACAGAGTTATTGTAGGATTGGGTGTTAATGCAGTTAGAGCTTTTAAGATGGCACCTGGCATGTGGTAGGAGCTCACTAAATGTCAGTATAACTTTTTCCCAATTGTTTGTTTAAAAAGAATAATGCTTGCCAGGTGTGGTGGCACACTCCTGTAACCCCAGCACTTGGGAGGCTGAGGCAGGAGGATCGCTGTGAGTTCGAGACCAGCCTGTATAGTGAGTTCCAGGTCAGTCTCAACTACATAGTGAGACCCTGTCTCAAAACACCAAAAAAACCCCAAAACAAAAACTAAAACAAAAAAAGAATAATGCTCCTGTTGGTAAGGGTGATGGGGAACTGGCTACTCTCATCCAGTGTTGGGAGGATCAAGGAGCATAATCTTTCTGGAGGCAACCTGTCAGCATACAACATGTAAACCATTTGACCAGAAATTCATGTCAGTGTAATAATCATAGAAGTACACAAATTTACATCACATGAGTGTTTACTGCAATATTGTTTAATAACCAAAAATGAGGAAAACAAAAGTCACTTCAAAAGGAACCTGGGTGAAAATTGTGGCCACACATGCAATGAAATTCTCTGTTCTCAGTGCAATTAAAATATTTTTACAGTTAGGTAGCTCTTTGTAGGGTGAGAAGTTGCTAAGTGGAGTGGTCTGGAAAGGCATCTTCTGTTGTGCTGTTCAGCGGTAAAGTAGCAGGTTGCAGAAGAGTGCATACAGAAAGGAGTCTCCCCTTCTCCAGTTTTACCTTCTGTGGCTTCAGTTACCCACTGTCAACCATGGTTGGAAACTATAGGTATTTGCCATAATTCTTTCAAGAGAGAAAGACCACATTCATGTAACTTATTACAGAGTGTTATAATTGTTTTATTATTAGTTATAGTTGTTAATCTATTACTGTGCCTAATTTGTAAGTTTTATCATAAGCACGTGTAAGAAAAATAGTATATATAGACTTTGGTATTATTTGAGGTTTCAGGCATCCCCTTGGGCTCTTGGAACAATCCTTTATGGGTAAGGAGGGACTGCTGTATGATATAATTGAATTTATACTTTCCCCCTAAAGTATATATTTTATAGCTATTTGATGCATTTGCTATATGCCAGGTTCTAAGCTATCTACCATCTTTAGCTGGTAGGATTAACAATTTTAGAGTTATGCTATTTTTTTCATTGTTTATAATTCATATTAAAAGATTTTCTGGTCTTTAAAAATATTACCTTTCTTCCCCTAAGTTGCAGTACTTAGATTTTCTTTTTAAATTTTTTTGAAACAATTAATTTCCAAAGCCCTCTTCTAATTTTTATGAAGAGAAGACACTAACTTTTTGTTTTGAATGTTTTTACTCCTTACAAATAGTGTGAATGATTGTGCTGAAGCAGATGTCTACAGTATGTGTGTGACAGGGCCGGGAAAGGAAAGTGGCTTCCTTCTACCCTTCTAGGTTCTTTGACTGAGCTCTGAATTAAGTTGACACAAAATAAAATAACGGGGGAAAACCTTATTTAATTATGTATACGTATACTCTTGGGAGTCCTACAAAATGTGAGACTCCAAGTGTCAGGTCATTAAAGTGACAGAGAGCATCGTGAGCTACAGAATAGAAGCTGGGGCTTCTACTGAGTGGTAGAGACCAGTTCTGAGAGGGTGGAGGGAGGAGATGAATGATGAATAGAGATTATCTCGCTATGCAGATAAAGTGTCAGAGATAATAAAAGTTGTCCAGAGCAGCATTCTGCCTGATACTGGTCCTTGACTGAAGTGTATTTCCTTTATAGATGCCCATTTTTCACAAAAGGGACAGCTTCTCAGAGCCCCCCTGTAGATGACTCTCAAGTCATTTAAACTGGGTAAAATATCATCTTACTATGAAAAACCTGTTGAGTAGTTTGGGTGAGTATCTCTAGAGCTCCACATATATCTACTTGTAACTTTCCAGAGTGAGTCTGTCTCAGGACAGCAGAGATTGCATCAGTGGGTTCTAACCTTTTTTATTTCATGGTTTCTAGAACATGGATGAGAATGTATACATGTAGGGAGGGGACTAGGTGGAAAGGGAGGAGAAGGGATGTAGAAAGGAAGAGCGTGATGCATTTTAAGGTACAAATTAGATTAGTACTCACTGAGGGAAAAAAACTCTAGACAGATGACTGTCTCACTTTGAGATCTTTTTATAAGAAACTTTCTATTTTAGATTTGCAGTCCGTAAACTTAGAATTTTGTGATCAAGTTGATTTATGTGCAAGCTGATATTTTGCTAAATCATAATTGGTCTTTATTTATTGGGACTTGAGAGTGTGCTTCAGATTTTAAAGTGGAAATCTTGGCATCATGTATAAATTATTTCAAAAATATAATTACTACTTGAAGAAAATTGATCCGATTTATTTCCCCTCCCTTCCCTTCTCCTCCCCCCTTCCTCCCTCCCTCCCTCCCTGCCTGCCTTCCTTCCGTCCTTCCTTCCTTCCATGGTACTGGGGATTAAACTCAAGGCCTTTGTACAGAGCTGTCCACCCTAATTTTATGACAGGGTCTCCCTATGTCACCCAGACTGGAATCAAACTTGTGTGATCTTCTCAGAGTGCTTCTGGTGGCCCAAGCCTAACTCAGATTTTCTTTCTCTCTCCCTCTCTCCTGTCCCCTTTCCCCTCCCTTTCCCCCCTCTATTTTCTTGAGACATGGTCTCACTGCAATTCAGGCTGGCCTTGAACTAACTTACCAGTGTAGTCCAGAATACCCTCAGATTTGTGGTGATCCTCCTACTTCATAATGAGAGTACAGGCAGTTTTCTTTTTTTAACCAGTGATACTAAAGGTATGCTCAATCCTGCTTTTGAGTTTGTGGAACATATAAAGCCATTCTGTTAAGGTTTAGATATAAAATGGCCCCAAAGCCTCATGTATTTGGAAGATTATTGGATGATGGGGTGGTCTAGTGGCTTGCTGTTGAGGGGTCAGGTCACTAGGTATGTGACCTGAAAGGGTTTATCTCTCTCTCCAACTCTTGCCTTCACTTTCTCTGCTTCCTGGCTGCCATGATGTGAGTAGGTTTTCTTTTTCAGTGCCCCTCTGCCATGATGTGCTGCTTTGGAGACAGCCAACTATGGACTAAAAATGTGAGCCAAAATAAACCTTTCGCTCTTTAAGTTGTGGGTGTCAAGTATTTTGTTTTAGTGATAAAATGATTAAGGAAGACTTTGGTACCAGAGGAATGGAGTTGTTACTGTGAGTCTACTTGACCATATGATTTAGAAGCTTCAGGAACTGGTTTGAGGAATTTGGAAAGGTCTAGAAATGCTTCCTGGAAAAGCAGCCCTAGAATACTGTAACTCAACTTGATAGTCAGAGTTCAGAAGACTAGAAGCTAATGAAAATGTGTATGGTAAAGGCCAGGCTCAGGAAATTTCAATTGGGAACAAGAACGCCGTTGGCAGTTGGACTTCAGGTCAGGTGAGGTGTGTTATGTTGTGGCAGAAAATTTGTCTGTATCTTGCTCATGTTCTGAGATTTTGCAGGAGACTGAGGCCTTGGATGAATAGGTCTGGCATAGGAAATTTCAAAGCAGCTCCACTATCAGTTTGTAGCATGGTTACTGCTTGCTGCTTTTAGCAAAACCTGGGAGAAACAGGAGCAAAAAGCCTATTTGAAAAGTTTTCACTTATAGAAAGTGCCTATAAAGATGGACCAGAGAAGAGCTGGGTTGCTAAAAAGACTAGTATTAAGGGCTGGGGATTTAGCTCAGGGTGCTGCTGCCAAGTGCAAGGTCCCAAGTTTGACCCCCCCATCAAAGCAAACAAACAAACAAACAAAAGACTAGTATTAAAAAGAAGCCAGGAGCCTGGGTTTTAGCTCAGTGGTTCTGCTGCCTGCCTGGCAAGCCCAAGGACCCCAGTTTAGATAGAACAATAGGAAAAATGGCTTGAAGGGCTGTCAGGCATGAGCAAGTCCCTTCCCTTTTTAGGCTCAAGGGTCCAAGGCTGTAAGACTTTGCTTTGATAAGAGAGTTCCAGGGTACTCTGCTTAAGAAGGCCTGCCTGAGGAATTGGTTCTGCAGGATTTGGTTCATAGTGTTCAGACACCCAGGAAATCAGAGATCTTTGCAGCTGTGATCCAAGGGGCCTGGCTACTGCTTGAGCTGGTGGCAGACCTTAGCTCACATATATGGTGCTACTTTTATAGCCATGCAAAGTACAAGAGTTGTGGGGTCAGGGAGGTTACTACCCAGAAGTCAGAAGAAAGCGTGGATGGCGAAGTAGTGTGCCCTTGAGAGGGCAGTATGGGAAAGGGTGAGAATGAAGCCAGAGGTACAGTGGAGAGCCCAGAAAGTTGGAGAAGCCAGGAATGTGGACGCTCCGAGGACTGTCACAAGGAGTAAGCAAAGCTAGAGTAAGAGAAAAGCCTTGAGAGGGATGGTACTGCTTAGGTCCCTCAGAGTTCCCGTCTCACCATACCTCCCACTGGGCTCTGGACATACAGCTGTAGAATTTAACGTTTGCTGTGCTAGGTTTCCATCTTGCTTTGGTCCCATTCTTTTCTATACCTTTTGGAATGGGAATGTTTATCCTATGTCATTGTGTATTGCCAGAATTTAATTTTCTTTTTTATTTTGATAGGGGCTCACAGCTAAGAGTTTGCCATGTCTCAGGAGACTTTGTACTTGGACATTTCTGCAACTCTTTTAAGATTTTGGCAATTTGTAGAGATGGACTGAGTGCATTTTGCTTGAAGAGAACCTTTTGGGGCCTGGGATGGAATGTTACAGTTTTGATCTAAAATGGCCCCCAACGCCTCAAGGTTAGGAAAGTGTTTGGATTATGGGGGCAGTATTTGGGTTATAGTTTACTGTTAAGTAATGGAGCCCATCCCAAGATATTGGGTCACTGGGGTTGTGGCCCGGAAGGCTTTTATCTCCTTTCTCAGCCCTTTCATTTCTTTTCTGCTTCCTGGCTGCCATGACAGGAGCAATGTTTTCTTTGCTGTGCCCTTCTGCTTTGTCATCTTGCCTTAGAGCCAGCCAACCATGGACTAACAGCATGAGCCAAAATAAATCTCTGCTTTAAATGTGGGTGTTGGAGGCCAGAGATTCAGCTCAGTGGTTCTGCCATCTGCCTCGCAAGCTCAAGGTTCTGAGTTCTATCCCCAGTACCAAACCAAAATGACAACAACAAAATAAACTGTGGGTGTTAGGTATTTTGTCTCAGTCACAGGGAAACTGACAAAGACATACTCCAAGTGGAAAGACAGGCTTGAAGATGGGAAGAACTGTGAGTTTAAATGTTGCCATTTCCAAACTGTGTGGCCATACATGGCTAATCCTTGCTTTAGTGGTATAAGGATTGAGGGAAATGGCATATATGAGATATGACTGTCTTGTCTAGTTCAGTAAAGACTAGTTCTTCCCAAGCCCTTAAACTTATAATAAGGCGTCCCTGGCTATGCTGCCACAGTGTCTGCACAAAGCTCTCTAGCTTGCTGTATTTACATATGTGTGAGGTGTATGATCTGGTTGTGGAGGTGTCTGACTAGGGAGCCGAATATTGTATATTGAAAATTACCACAAAGGGAAATTTGGTCATTATCACCATTGAGCTCTTCAGTGTCTTGGATGGTTACCATAAGTTTGTGTTGTTTGTGTTACAAAGCACTTTTTTTTTTTTTTTATGATAAGGTCTCACTATCATGCTGTCCTTGAACTCACTGTGTAGCCCAGGCTGGCCTGGAGATTGTGCTATTCCTGCCTTACCTTCCCAAGTGCTGGTATTACAGGTGTGCATTGCCACACACAACACAAAGCATTTTTTGTAGGAGTAGAGTGTATTATGAAGGTCTCACTATCATGCTGTCCTTGAACTCACTGTGTAGCCCAGGCTGGCCTGGAGATTGTGCTATTCCTGCCTTACCTTCCCAAGTGCTGGTATTACAGGTGTGCATTGCCACACACAACACAAAGCATTTTTTGTAGGAGTAGAGTGTAAATGCCAGTGTAAAAAATGTTAAGAAGATGGAGGGATATTCTCCTGATTATCAGCCACTTGAGTATTATAAAATCTTTTGGAGGTCAAGCAGATCTTGAAGGTAATCCTCCCCTTTAATTTTAATTAGAAGGGAAGAAAACAAGGAACTTAAAAATAACCTGGTATGTCTTCATTTCTTCTTTTTTTCTTTTCACTGACATGTTAAATAATATGTCGTTCTTTTTGTTTTGTAGCTTGAGATTATCCTTGAAATGATTTCTAATTATTGTATATAATTCATTTTTCAACCTATTAGGTATAATTAATTTTTTGACTGTTCTAAATTGTAAATAACACTGCAGTGAACATTGTCCTTTGAGCTTGAATGACTTCCAGAAATTAAACCATGTTAAATTAACATTTTAGTTTAAAAATTAATTTGTTGAATCTGTTTATCTTATTATCATCTAAGCACTCAAAGTGGTACAGAACTGAGCTAAGTGTCATGAGGTATGCTCAGATGTAAGTATTATAGTCTTAGGGATAAAGTAGACCATGTACATAATAGCAAGTGGTGGGAATCTTTAAACAAATAACTTAAATAAATTAGGCACTAAAGAATTGTAATGTATTTAGATGAAAAAGATATTCATCAGTAGCTGTGCCTGTGCATGTGTGTGGAGGCATGTGGGTAGTGAGTGAGATGTGGGGAAAAAAATCTACCTACACTTTATGACATTGCCACTGAAGAGAGTGGGCATAAAGCACGGACCTACTTAACTGTGGAAAATGGTGTTTTGACTGTAAGTCTGAAGACAAAAGAAGCTGTCCAGGGCTGGGGATTTAGCTCAGTGGTTCTGCTGCCTGCCTGGCAAGCACAAGGTCCTGAGTTCAATCCCCAGTACCCCCCCACCCCCAAAATGAAGCTGTATGGACACACTGTACTCTAGTTGGTAAAATTTATCAGAGGTCATGGATTAGCAGCTCTAAAACTGCTTTACAGTATACTGGGGTGAAGCAGAGAAGTTACATGTAAGCAAGGGAAGAAGGATAGAATGAACCATGTGTTATGGGAATTAGAATGAGAGATGTCAGTGCAAACATAGGTTTAGTTTAGTATTGATGCAGAAGTAATTTTATAAGTGCACACTACGTTGGTATGCACACAGGTATTTCCTCCATCTGTCCACTGAGAAGGGAGGGTAACAAGCACAGAATACCATTCTTCAGTAACAATCATCAGGACTCTGTGGAGAAATGATAACAACATGTCTGGAGTATCTTGCATTGCCGATAAGAAGGAAATGCTAAAAACACAAAGAATGTGGGAATGTCAAAAGGACATAGGAGCCAACATCAAGGAGCTCTTAATGGCCAAAGCTGGTTTAATTTGAGCAACAAATAATGTGCTGCATTATAATCCAAACTCTTTAGTTTATTTTGCACTATAATGAATAAGAGACATGTTCTTTACAAATGAATTTCAAATAATTTGTGTGGAAAAGTTTTGCCTTCAGGAGCCAGGCTTTACCCTTTTCCTTGAATGTGGATTGAATTTAATGACTCATTTCTAAAGGATACTTTATGGAAAGAGAGAAACTTGACAAAGCCCATCTTAATCAAGCAATCGAAGTCAACCTGACAAGCAGTACCTCATGGTGACAGCATGTAGCCATGATATGATAATGAGGAAACTTTACCTCTGTGGTCTCCCTCCAAACTCACAACCCCAGTGTAATCATTAGAAAAACATCAAATAAGTCTCCGTTTAGGAGCAGTCTACAAAATACTGGCCCAGTGTTCTTCAGAACTTTTAAGGTAGTGAAAAGCAAGGAAAGACTAAGAAACTCTTAACAACCAGAGGAAACCAAGGAGATGTATAAGTAATTACAAAGTGATATTGGCTGTGGTCCTGAAATAGAAGAGGGACATTAGTGTAAGTCTACTGACATTAAGTTAAGTGTAGAGTTCAGCTACTTTTTTGGGGGGGCGGGGAGACAAGGTCTTGCTATGAATTTTGGGCTGGCCTTATACTAGAGTCATCTTCCTGTCTCAGCCACTCAAGTGCTGGGATTCCAGGCTTATGCCACCATGCCTGGCTAATTTTTTTAAAGGTGCTAAATTCCTCCCCTTATGTTTTATTGTGAAAACATTGAATCATAAAGAGAACTTGAAAGAAAAGAACAGTGAACACATATATACACGCACTGTCTAGATTCTACAATTAAGATTTTGCCATCTTTGTTTTATTACATATCTACCTATCAGTCCATCTTATTTTAAAAAGTATTTAGAAGTATGTTGCAAACATCAGTACACATGGATCCCCCTCCTCCAAAGAAACCAAAACAAATGTATTTATTTATTTTATTTATTTATTTTTTTTGTAATGGGGATTGAACTTGGGACCTTGCACTTGTGAGGCAGGCAGCAGAATCACCAAGCTAAGCCCCTGACCCAACAAAATGTATTTAAAAAGTAGTTTTGGGCTGGGGATTTAGATGCCACTGCCTGCCTCGCAAGTGCAAGGCCCTGAGTTCCATGCTCGGTACCAAAAAAAGTAGTTTCTACCTTCTTTGCACTGTTACTGTGCAGCACCTACAGGGCACTTCATAGTGAATACCAAGTCTGCTGGTGTCCTGTTGAGTGTCAAGGAGAGAGAAAGACAGAGTGTAGGTTATGTAGCTACGTTCCAAGGTAATCATGGTGTGGCTGGGGGTTTAGCTCAGTGGTGTTGCCACCTGCCTCATAAGTGCAAGGTCCTGGAGTTTGATCCCCAGTACCCCTCAATAACCAAATTAATCACAGGTGTGAATGGCCATGTGCGCATGCTTGGCTGATGTGGATCTCTGCATGTGGGAGCTGGGCGTCATGGGGTCTGTGAGTATCTGGGAAATAACACCTGTTCTTCTGTGGGCGGTTTAAGGGTTGCCATTGGTTAGGGGGAGTCTGCTCCGGGACAGTATGGAGCTGCTGAAGCTGGGATGTGTAATCTGTGAATGTTTATCTGGGGGGAGTGGCATACATGAGCGCACCATTCTTCCCTCTGCGGGGGTCGCCTGAGGGGATAGAGTATAGAGGGTCAGTGCATCCATCCATCAGGAGAGTGTGCAGCTATGCAGAAAGGACAGTGGTCCCTCCCTGAAGGCCACAGAGCTGGTGCTTTGCCCAGAGGAGGACCTTCCAGCTGCTAACAGTGCCCTCATTCAGTTTGAGTGCATAATGATTTTAAAACTAATCAGGAACCTATGCCTGAGGCTAGGGAAAAACACAAATATTGTGTTGGACTGAGCAACCATCTCTGTTTTGTCAGATAGGAAGTTGCTGAGGAAGGTCAGAGTGATGTAATAGTGTTCACTAAGCTTTCGTCCTTTAACAGATGGGCCCCTGAAGTACCATCTGCAGCTCCCTGGGGCCCTTCAAAATCATTTCCTATGAATTGTCATAAGTTAGTATTGAGATGTTAGTGTAGTAGCCATACCAGAAGTAAAGCTAGACAAAGGAAGGAAATTTCCACCGGAGTTACCCATTTCCTCTTCCTCTTTTGCCTTATAAATAGATCCAAGCTTTATTATTTTGGTCAGCTTTCTTGTTTAGCATGTGAATATTGTTGCCTCCCTCAAATAGCCATCCAAAGTAAACTTCCCTTTCTCTTCTTATGGTCCACAACTGCATTTATAATCCCTACCTAAGCCACTGTTAGCTGGATGCTTTTTTAATAAACTGTCTTGCTATTTTGGGTTTTCTGTTTTTGTTGAGGAAATACTGTTTTTGTTTCTGGTTTTTTCTTTCATCAAAGGAATATTTGTTTTGAGGAGGCCAGGGCAGGGGGAAGGACTGTTTCTCAGTCTAGATCAGAGGAAGAAAATGTACAGCATCATAAGTGATGGGTAAGGAATCTTAATCAATGCTTTTAATAAAACATCTTAATAAAACATTTTCAGAGCAGAAAGCAAAAGTACTTAGCAGTTTGTTTATTTAGCAGTTACTGACATACATATGTGGCAAGCACTGAGAGGATGATACAGCTTCTGTTCTTGGGGCAGGAGACACTCAGAGGGATGTTTACATAAGGGTACAGAGGATTGGTGACTCAGGTTGTAAAGTGAGGGAAGGCTTCTGGAAGAGGGTTGTTCTTTTGTTTTTTGTTTTTTTTTTGTTTTTGGTGTTTTGATACTGGGGATTGAACTTGGGACCTTGTGTTTGCGAGGCAGATGGTGGAACCACTGGGCTAAATCCCCAGTCCTGGAGGAGGTGATTTTTGAGCTGTATCTCTATGAGGACCAGTTGAGTTGGAGTTTAGGCACAGGGAGGCACTGAGGACCCAGGCACATGTGTATAAACAGTGTGATGTTGGGTACTGTGGATGGAGTGTGGAGTGCAGCAGACAGCCATAAAAGGGGCCAAGGAGAAGGGGACAAGGTTTTATGACCCCATAAAAGGGGTCAGTTTGGCATCACAGTGAAAAGAAGAAGCCAGAGAAGATACCTGTGGGTAAGTTTGCAGGTGGAGGAATGGGAATAGGAAGTTGGGATGTCAGCGTATCAAACCTTGGTCTGGTTTTCTGGGTGAAATCGGGAGAGAGAGTGCTAAAGCAGGATTGAGGTGAATGATGAAAGTTGCAACAGATATTGAGGGGTATGGGAAGAGCCTTTTATTTAGGATACTGAGGACCTTTCTGGGTCTGAGAATTCTAATGCAGTGGCATCTTGCTGTGTGGTGACCCGACTTCTGTGTATGGCCTTTGGGCCTGAAGTTTAGATGAGAAAGAGCTGAGTCCTGAATCCTGGTGCTGAGTCCCCTGATGTGGCCAAAGAAGAAGGCTGTAGCTTATTAGGGGTGCTGGCAGAGGGGCAAGTCTGATGACTGCCATAGTTTGTGAGGTCAGGGAATGAAAAAGGAGGACACTTCAAAGGCCACCAAAAAGTGAGGACCTGGGAGAGAAGGGGTATGAGGGCAGGAGTTGTGGCCATCACCATGAGCACCAAAACCCCTGTGATGTATGGCCCTGGGAATGACAGGCTAGACTCAGGACCACAGATTGGATGGAGCAAGTGCACTAGCAGAACATTGGCATCACTTGTTGACCTTAGGCTAGTTGTGCTTGAAGTGCTTTGAGCTGTCAACAGCCCCGAGAGCAGTACTGTCATTATTCTCATTGATAGGTGAGGTAACCAAGGCCCAGAGTCTGGAAGAAATTGCTCCAGGTCACACAGTGAACATGGAGCTGGGCTCTAATCTAGGTTTCTCCCTGTGTTCTTGTTCTTTCAGGAGCTGACTGTTGGGTAAGCTCTCTCAGGACAAAGTCCAGAAAATTGTGATCTAAGGGCTCACCCCACCTTTTCCAGTGAATGAGAATCTACCAGAAAATAGGTAGGTGTCAGCTAAGAAGTGGGGCAGAAGGTGGTATGATTGTGAGTAGTGAGAGCCCCAGAGGAGGAGGAGTTTTCACCTGTGGTTAGAAGACAACTAGGCTGCAGAACTGTACGGTTCTCTACTGACTTAAGGCAGTGCCTCAGGGTGGTGAGATGATCATGAGCTGAAGAGGAGTTAGTGCTTAATCATTCCAGAGCATCAGTGGGAGGAGATGAAAAAGTTCTGTAGCTTGATGGTGGTGATGATTGCAGAACAATATGAATGTGCTTTGCATCATGGAAATGTCTACTTAAAAATGGTTAAAGTTGTGAATTTTTTTGTCTCTTTTACCACACACACAAAAAAAGAGGTAGTAGAAGGAGGGAATGATAATCACTACTATTTGCAAAACCTTTTCCTGGTACAAATTGGGCACGGTTTTTGCTAAGTGCTTTCCGTGTGTTTTCATTTAATCCTTACTTTCAGAGATGAGGTAAACCCCACTGTACAGACAGGGATTCTCAGGTTTAAGGAGATTAGGCAACTTGCCCACGGCCGTACATTTGGAAATGGTGGAGGCTAGGCACTACCAGATTTTGTCCCTCACACGCCTGCCTGTAAACCCTAGAGAACTGAACAACAGAAAGAAGCCTCCAGAGGCTGGGGGAAGGCACGGAGATTGGGAGTTGTGGACAAGGAAGGACTGATGTGGGGAAATGCTGAGGGCTGTGAGAGGATGGGCAGCAGTGGGACCCCAGGGGTCCGAAGTCCAGTGGAAGGGGCTGTCCTGTGTTCAGGCTGAGTATGTTCTGTGATAGAACTGGTGGGAAGTCCAGCAGGGGGTTGGAGAAGTATGAGGGCTCAGAGCTGGGGAGTCTTTTGCTGTCTGTGGACATCTTGTTGGCAGAAGATTCTTCTCAGAGAAAGGCCTGCAATTGGAAGGGCTGAAGGTATGGACAGTGTGGAGCGTCTTGGCCTGTTCCTCCTTTGTTTGTCTTCCTCTTCCTCTTCTTGTCCACCTGACCTGCCGGAGGGGAGCCACATGCCCATTGGGTCTGAAGTCAGCACTGAATCGAGGCACATGGGTAAAATCAGGAAAGAGGAGGAAGAGGCCTGAATATTTTGTGATGCTGACAATGCAGATACCACGGGTAAGGTCAAATCATGGCCAGCTATCTGGCTTTGTAAGTGATCAGCAAACGGCAGTCATTTGGCCACGGATTTTCTTTCTTTTTAGTAAAATGGTATGAAATACATATATTAGGAAATGGATCATATTTGGTTTCTCAGAAAGATGTTTGAGGTTTTAATGGAAACTTCTTAAGGCATATCAAGCCTTCAGTGATGACCAGTAGTTTTTGTGACACCCCCCGCCCCACGCCACTGCAGGCCTGTCTCAGATATTTAGATTTAGTGAGGTGTCTGCGAGATGATCTAAGCTGTTTATAAGGGAAGTGCTCTCTTGAGAGTTCCTGTTATCATTTTATTTCATGTGTTTAGTTTGGATTCATCAGGATTCTTTGATTATCCTTCTGGTGACTTTAAATTCTGGGCAGAGAGGCAGGCTGAACAGTGATTTTTTTGTGACAGTGGAGAGCGTGCTCTGTGATTATATAATAATTTTAAATAAATAAAAGGACGTCGCATGGCAGGTCCTGTAAGGGCAACCCAGGAACAGCGTCACTGGGATTAAGTTGCACTGCAGTTGAATTTTGCAGCAGATACTCCGCAGCACACGTCAGCTGTAACCTCCAGGTATAACTAGACCTCCATCAGCATCACTGAAGGGTGCTGGGAGGATCCACAGCGTGTGGGTATCCATCAAAAGTCGTTTTCAGAACCTGGTACCTGGCTGTGCTATTTTTGCTCAGTGTTTGGCAGGTTCCACAGAGCTTTACAACAATGAAAGGTAGAGGGTGTGCGCGTGCTCATTGCTGCCATGTTCTCATTGATTGTATAGCTGTATCTTTCTTGTCCTTTCTCAACAACTAAGAGTTTATGAGGGACTAGGAGGAATTTGCTTTTAAAATAGGACCAAGGCAATGATAAATAAGTTTGCCCTTCATTTTGGGAAATAACAATGGCTAACATTGTAATGATGGTTATCTTCTGTACTTTTCTGGAATTATCTAATCGGCTGCTTGGAAACAGGATTTGTCTTCACTGTGTCCCTCAGCCAAGCACAGTGCCTACTGTTGTGGGTGTGCCAATGAATGAATTTACTGTGGATAAGGATTCTAAGGCACTGAGAGGTAGCACTGACTGTCCAAAGCCATACATAGTAATAATTAAATTCCTTGAGAATCTATAGATGATGAAAGTAAAATTCAATAGAATGGTAGTTTGCCTTCAATATCTCTTCATTGAAAATAGTATTGACCACAAGTTTTTTGTTTTGTTTTGTTTTTTGTTTTTTTTGAGACAGGTTCTCACTATGTAGTTGAGAATGACTTAGAACTCATTATGTAGCCCAGGCTGATCTCGAACTCACAGCGATCCTACTGCCTCAGCCTCCCGAGGGCTGGGATT
Source organism: Fukomys damarensis (assembly GCF_012274545.1). Classification (NCBI taxonomy): domain Eukaryota; kingdom Metazoa; phylum Chordata; class Mammalia; order Rodentia; family Bathyergidae; genus Fukomys; species Fukomys damarensis. Next base: position 34,973,497 of record NW_022900938.1, on the reverse strand, counting down.
ACAGGTGTGCGCCACCATGCCCGGCTTGACCACAGTTTTAGAGGAGTCTTGAGTTACACAAAAGTGAAAATGTATCTAGTAAGAAGTACTAATTCTTATAATTAATTTTTATTAGTAATATAGTTTTATATTTCATAATCATAATAAGGAGTAAATGAGTCCTAGAACAGTGCCTGTACTTTGTGCTGTATTTGAAAATTACTCTTGAGTGTTACGTATTTTTTAAAGTATATTTGAGTGTTTAATTTTGAAGTAAAGACAAAAATGTTTCTTTTAACTATGGCATTTTCTTTTAAGAAAGAGAAGACCTGAATTTAAAAATATATTTAATATATAGTAGGAAAGCCAAGGGTGAGATCTGGTTTTAGGAATAAGAACATTACTATGTAAGCATTACCTGAAAATTTTTTTATGTACATGTGCAAATCTACCAAAATGAAACGCATCAATTTATATAGCTAATATGCACTAGTAAGAAATGTGGATGGGGGAAATACAGAATAGATCTGAAATACAGAATATCTTTCTCGTCCAGACAAGTAGAGTACAACATTTTAGTTGGAATTGCTCATAGAGTACCAAGGAAATCTAGAGTCCTCTAAAAAAAAAATGTATACACACTTCAGGAAAAGAAAAAATTGTGTAAATATCTTAATACTAAATTTATTGAGCCATCATGAGATTAATACAAGTCATCTTTGGCCTCCACAGTTATGAGAGGTGCTGAAAGTGGTGGCCATTAGTTTCCAGACATTTATTTATACAGTGAACTTCTGCTTGGGTAACCTTGGTCATTGAGATTGCTGCACATGCATTTTCAATTTCTCCTCTAAGGGCCAGCAGTGTTGTGAGTTTTCTGTGATATCCCCCAAAGGAGGATAGATAACACCATCTGTTGAAAAAACATCATACTATCTTTTCCTGAAGTGTGCATATGGTTTTTTGGTGGACTCTGTATTAGAAAGAAGTTACTGTTTAGCTCAGTAGTCTTTTTTTTGGGGTGGGTTGGGTTGGGGTGGGGGGAGCCAGGTTTGCCTTGAACTCACTATGTAGCCTAGATTGTTTATTCAGCTTTCTTTTTGGTACCTGGAATCCAACCTGGGACCTTGTGTTTGTGAGGCAGGTGGTGGTGGCACCACTGAGCTAATTCCCCGGCCCATGTTTTTGTTTTTCATTCTGAGACGGGGTCTTGCTATGTTTGTCAGCCAGGTTGGACCTGAACTGGACTGCCCCAGCCTTCTAAATAGCTGGGACTACAGGTACATGTCACCAAGACAGGCTAGCCCAATAGTCTTCCAACATTTTAAAATTTTATTTTATTTTGGTAGGATGTTAAACAATTCTACAGTAAATACTTTTTGCTCACACCTGCAACATTTGTGCATCTATAAATTATAATCATATGCTTGCTTAATAATGAGGTGTTTGCTTCATAGGATATACAAAAATAGAAATAAAGAATGAGACAAATATGATTAGAAATTTTAGTAATTCTTTTCTCTACCCTCAGAGATCACCTGCCTCCCTTTGCTTAGGAAACATCTGATTTAGAAAGACAATAATCTAGAGGAGGAAACACGCAGCATTCTTTGAAGGAGGGTTTGCTGGTTTTTGGAGTGGTATGTGGATGAGAAATGGACAGAGATAAACTCTCAGGCAGATTGAGTATAGGATAACTCGGGAGTACACCAGAGAGCTCTCCCTGGCCACCTGTCTAAAAATGTTGGTGAGGTATCATGAACCAAAGTCCTGAGGATTAAGGCGTCTCCATTAAATTGTCAGACCACTTCCTCTTAATACTTGACAATAATACTTGACACTGTAGAATAGAGGGGAAAAATATACAAAATTTATATAAAATGACTTTTAAATTTAAAACAGTTCGGCTGGGGATTTAGTCCAGCGGTTCGGTGGCCTGCCTCGGTATCAAAAAAAAAAAAAAAAAAAAAAAAAAAATTTAAAAGAGTTCAACCATTTGAAAGGAATAATTTGAATGGAGTGGTATAGAAGCCAAGTTAACCATTTGGGTGAGAAAGTGGAAGAAAGATGAAATTACGGGACTTAGTTTTGGTGAGTTGTGGGTTGATAGAGTAGTGAGGAATGACAGGGTGGAGGCCGATCAAGAACTCTGGGCTGGGGATTTAGCTCAGTGGTTCTACTGCCTGCCTCACAAGTGCAAGGACCTGAGTTCTATCCCTGGTACCAAAACAAACAAACAAACAAAACTGTGGAAGGGTAGGAGCACAGCTGGGGTGGAATATTTGCTGGTAAATTAATTTTAATTTTTGCACAGTCAACATTTTCTAAGATTGTCAAATTCTTTACCTGTTTATGGGTTCAAAAGATCACACAAATAGAGGTTATTGGGGTAAGCTGTCCTCTGCTCATCTAGGGAGAGTACTGTCACAGGACTCCATGGCAGAACCTTTTAGCCCTCCACATAAACAAGTGGTAAGGAATGTGGATTTATCTGGGATGATGGATGTGGCTGTAGTTTGCTATTGATGTTAGGGACACGGGTTACTGAAATAAAAGCTGACAATTTCAGACAGATGTACAATTCAAATTGTTGTTGCTTTTTTTTTTTTTGGTACCTGGGATCAAACTCGGGTCCTTGCGCTTGCGAGGCAGGCCACCCGAACCGCTGAGCTAAATCCCCGGCCCTGCTTTTATTTTTTTTGAGAGAACGTCTCACGATGTAATTCAGGCTAACCTTGAACTCACTGTGTAACCCAGGCTGACCTCAAACTTGTAGTGAACTTCCTGCCTCAGCCTCCAGAGTTCTGGGATTACAGGCATGGCTTGAAATTATTGTTAATTGAAGAACCGAAAACAAGCCAGAGAAATAAATGATAGATTGCCCAAAGCTTCATTTTATTTGAGAGTGTTTAAAACAGTGTACTTAGATCTGAAAAGAATATGGAGTTCCACAGCATTTCAATAGTGATGAGATTTTATGACTATTTACAGATAAAATATTTAAGTGTTGTTAAAGTATTTTTAGCATAAGTATTTCATACCAGTCTAGAAAAGAGTCTCTTCTGGAAGTAGGTGTGCCTGATATTAAAGAACCAAAGGAAATAGCAAATACGGACTTCTGGTGGTCACCGTGCATTCTTTCTGCAACTTCTTGGAAGATGGGCTATATATAGAGCCCTAGTCTTTGGCAATATTCCGCTCTGGAGAAATTTTCTTAAATGGGAGTCATTAGTACATTCAGAGAATACTAGTAGTAAGTATTCCCATCCTTCCTTTTTGATAAAAAGACTTAGTTGCTTTTAACTAATTTGCTGATGTATTTGTTGCTTAGATGAGGAAAAACTGAGAAACCTGTGATACAGTACTTGGCAAATCTTCGTAGTGACCAAGATAGAATAGAAACTGATAAAATAAGGATTTGGGATCGCTGTGTGGCCTTAAGTGAGATGACCCCCGAAGGAGTGAGTCAGGGAAAAGTTCGGCGGAAGCCTGCCCTTCCTCACCATTTGAATGGGAGGTCCAGAGATGTCCTGGACTTATTGTTCATACAGTAAAGAACAATTTAGTACCAACACGTGGCTCTGATTTACAGAAGACAGTCTGCAAAATACTGTTTTAAGGATAGGGGAAGGGGACAACATTCAGAACTGCGTGGTTGTGGAAATGGAGGAGATTTTTTTAAAAAGTCCAGATGACATTTGGCAGATCACTCACAGTGAATCTTAATTTTCTCACCTAAAAATGAGAGAAAGACTTACTGGAATAATCTCCGAAAGCCCCTGTTGATTCTAGCTGAGTATGTCTAATTTGAATAGATCAGGATGGGAAGGAGCATTTTTTAACAGTGCCTGCTTTGTATATTCCAGGCACTTTATGTGCCATAATCCCCTTAATCCTTCATTATTTCATTGCTCTATAAATCACACCCATAGGGTAGGGATATCACACTTTCCATTTTACAAGTGAGGTTGAGTAGTAGGACAGATGGTTGGTTTAGCTACTGAGAACTAAGTGAGCAGGACGACACTGAGAAATGGTCATAACAGTGATTCCTTGAAAGTTTGGAATAAAATGAAAAAGTCAGTGTTTTGGGAATTACAGTTGTTCTGTTTTTGTACTTCTGTTTTCTCACAGGTGACTTAGAAATGAAATAAACTTTTTGAAGAATGCACAATGTTAAATAGGAAATGCTTTTTTTTTTTCTTTTCCTACTAGGATGTGAGGTTGGGGCAATAATGATATCAAGTTTTTTATGTCTATATTTTGAACCACTTCTGAGAAAAGAAGGCACACATTCAGACTGTACTTTGTTTTTTTTTACATATTGAACTAAAACTAGAATATGTTTTTTTTGGTTTTTTTTTTTGGTTTTTTTCCCCCAGCTTTAATTGAGTTTATTGGTACATTTTAGGGATACAGTACAGTTACATTCATTGTTGGGATCTTGTATCTCTACACGACAGGTCTTGATTCTCATTTTTTCCCCTTACCTCTGCCCTCCCTTCACCCCCTCCTTCCCTCCCCATCTACAAACACTTTCTTTTCATCTTTTCATTCTCTCACATTTTTTTCTTTTCCCTTTTTACTCTTCCCCTACCCATCCCACCTTCCCTACACCTTTAGCTCCTTTCTTCCCATTTCTAAATGTCAGTAATCTTATTAGAATCTTATGCATTGTTGCAGATTATTTACACCAGGGAAACTATTTGGTATTTACACATGTGTGACTTCTTTATTTCACTTAGGAGTATATCTTCAATATGTATCCATTTTCCTATGAATGAATCTATTTTCTCGTTCTTTATGGCTGAGTAATATTCTATTTTTAAATGATTGTAAAAAAAAGGTTTTAATGCATGTTATTTTAGTTTATAATTTTCTGTTGCAATAACGAAATACTTGAGACTTGGTAATGTATAAAGAATGGAAGTTTATTTGTCTAATAGTTCTGGAGGCTAAGAAGTCAACAGCAAAGTGTGCACAACTGGTTGGTATCTGGCGAGGGCCTGCTTGTTGCATCACAATGTGGCAGAGGGCATCATATAGCAAGACAAACCAAGTATGCCAGCTGGGCTCTGTCTTCATCTTCTGATAAAGTCTCATACCATCCTGGGGGCCCACCCCCACAACTTTATCTGATCCTAATTAATTCTCAAAGGCGTCTCCTCCAAATAGTGTTAAGATATGAATATGGGGTTTAAATTTCCAATGCATGAACTTTTAGAGGACCCATTCAAACCATAGTATGAGTCATTGGTGAGCTTCTTACTGTACTGATTTTCATGATAGAAAGACTTGCCTGCTTGCTAACTGGCAGTGCTTGACTGTCAGGGCTTCCTCCTGTGAAGCAGCTCTCGTATAGCCAGAAGGTTTGCCAAGCCTTCAGCATGTGCTTCTGGAGGGAGTTGGCATTCAGTAAGAAGGAGGAGGGCAGAGCTGGGCCCTTTCCCTAATGTCTGTTCCCGGGCTTTGTGGATTAAGAAGTCACTAGGGTTTCTAGCAAGGGAGAGACCAGGAGAGAGGCCCAGATGGTGAGTTAGAGGGGTGCTCTCTTCATAAAGGAACAGGAACTAGGAAGACCCTTGGCTTCCAATAATAACTGCTCTTTTGTTCCCAAAGCTAGCATTCTGGATAAATTGCCTTTTTCTGCTTTTGTAAGTGAACTTGGATAAAATAACAACACAAATCCCCTAAGTTTATGGTTGCCAAAGCCCATGATGCTATGGTTTCTACTTTAGTAGAAGTCAAAGTGAAATATTCTGGCATATTTCATTTACTCAGTATTCTCAGGAAGTCACTGTATGTGGCCGATAGCAGTGTCTTTCAAATATATGCCTTTGGAACCATAGAACTCCTTGATATTTCCAGTTTTGGGGGCAGATAATGCAAAATGTGATGTAAAAATTTGGTGGACGCTTAAATAAGAAAACATTACAGTAAAAGACGTATTGACATTCATTGTCCTCAAAATACTCCCTCTCACTTTGAACATATTCATCCATTTTTCTTGGCACTTTCTGAAGCATTTCTGGAATTCCTCTTTTGTGAGTGTCTTCTCGTGGCTCCCCTGATGTCCTGAATAGATTCAAAACATTTACAGCAATTTCTGACAAGTAAAAACATTAAGGTGTGTCCTTATCCACCTTATTCACTGGATCTGGCACTGTTCAACTTTTGGCTCTTCCTCAAAGTAAAAATGACTATGAAAGGTAAATGTGTTGAATTGATTCAGGATACCCAAGCAGCCAAGATAGCGCAGCTAAAGACACTCATGAAAGAGGACTTCCAGCGCTGCTTCAGAAAGTGGCAAGGCAAAGGGGGAGTATTTTGAGGGAATAATAACAATGTCTTTTATTATAATACATTTTTTTAAATTTAAACATTTCATTGTATTTATCAATCACATTGCATAGATAGAAGACCGTGTAAACAAAAACTGCCCCCTTTTACTGTACCTATTGAAGTTTTTCTTGCATGAAATCCAGTTTTAGTTATGCTTTCCCCTCACACACTATGTTTTCGTAACAGGAATGGAAGCTATTCAGACCAAAATTTTTTGTTGGCAACTGGCTTGGCAATTTCTGAAGCAACATTTTTAGTCGACAACTAGTAAAGCAAATTTACCTAACTAAATTATTTATAAGAATTATAAAACTTGTCATTTAGAATGGATGTTGGTATATTCAGGTCACTTAGGAGGCTGTGGTTAAAAATAAAATGACCTAAATATATAGCTCTAGTTTCTTTTTTCTTTTTTTTTTAAAGGAAAGTTTAAGCTTTTAATTTTTGTTTGACATTGGATTCTAATTTTGTTTCTGTGGGGAATGTGAGTAGCTACTCTGTCAGTGTTCTAAATAAAAGCAAATTTCTTGTTGGTTTCTCATAGTATATGTAGCTATTATGTAAGAACGATTATGTAAATATCATTTCCTTTTTGATATGAGTAGTATGCATATGAAAGAGAAACTAGAGAAGGTTGTGAGCAAGTGACTGCAAGAAAAACTGAAAACAATTTGTTAATTGTTCTGATCACTCCTTTTATACTTTAAAGGAAGGAGCAGTTGAAATATGAACTTTGTTCCATTCTGCTTTGGAGTAGTAACCAGAGCATAAAATGGTGAGGTCAATTATGTATTTAAAGAGATGAAACAGGGTAATGTATTGAAGGCATATTGTTTTCTATTTGCTGGACAGAGCAAAGCAGTTCTGTCACATTCCTGCAGTAAAATTGTGTCCTGAGAAAGTGAAAGAGAGTAACACATCCTCATGGACCCAAACTTCACAGAGCACGCACAAGAGTATTTATCAAACTCTCGTTTGTCCTAGGAAAGGGGAAAAGTCCTATCTTAGAAGTTGGTTCAGCTTTTCTTTTCTTTTGTTATTGTTGTTGTTTGTTTGTTTGTTTGTTTTTTGAGACAGGGTCTCACTATGTAGTTCAGACTGCTCTGGAACTCATTGTGTAGCCCATGCTGGTCTCGAACTCACAGCGATCCTCCTGCCTCAGCCTCCCCAGTGCTGGCGTTACAGTCATGTGGCACCACTCCTGGCAGCTTTTTTTTCTTCTCTTGGTTTTTTGACTGATAAGCTGAGAACTTGGTATTTTTGTTTTATGCATATGCCTCTGTGGTTTGTAGTGGCGTGGTAAATTTGTTTTGTTTAGTTTTTGGTACTGGGGATACAACTCAGGACCTTGCACTTGTGAGGCAGGTGGCAGAACCACTGAGCTAAGTCCCTGGACCTGCGGTGTGGTAAATTTGCAGGGCACTGTGTGTTCCCCATCCTGGTGAGGTGATGAAATCTTTTGCACGAGAAGGCAGAGTTGGAGATTCCTCCTGTAAGCTCACTGTGCAGGATTGCTTGCATAGCTGTTGGATTTGTGGGATGCTTATTTGAGTGAAGACTGTCTTATGTCCACTTGATAGAAGAGGCACCTGGCACCTGTCCTGAGGACCAGGTTGTATTGACTGTGAGGCCATGTTCATTACTAAGCGGATTTGTCAGAGCTGTTGTACAGAGTCAAACTGGATGCCTTACTGATGCAAATTAGCATCTCTGAGTTGTGGAGAGCAAGAGTCCATGGGCAGGATTGGTTCTTTCTGAGGCCTGTGAGGACAGGATCCATTCCAAGCCTCTCTCCTTGGCTTGAGGTGGGTATCTTCTCCTCGTGTTTTCCCTCTCTGCTTATCTGTCCTTATGTCCAAATTTTCCCTTTTTAAACAGATATCACTCACTCTGAATTGGGGTCCACCCTAATGACCTCATTTTTATGTGATTATCTCTTTATACTTTGTCTCTAAATAAGGTTGCATCCTAAGATACTGGGCGTTGGGACTTCATCATGAATTTGAAGGGGAGGGGGCAAAATTGAATCCATAACCGCAGGATCTGGAGTTGCAGTTTCATTCTGTTTCTTTCTTCATTGCTTCCCTTGCCCTGTTTAATAGATAGCTGATGAATTTGTTGTTTGGTTTGTATGCAGCTTGGACAGGAAGGCCAACTTTTCCCCTCAAAGAAATACCTCCTTCTTTCCTTCATTTTCTGCCATACTGATTTATAGAGGGGAGCTAATTCTTAGATGGTAGCAGTTTTGCCTGAGGCAGTTTGTCAGTGAATTTTAAAAACATTTATCTTCTCCCTGTTTGGTCCTTGGCATATAAAAATACTTGTCATTTGATGTACACATTGGTTTTAAGAGGACAAATTATAGACTTTGCCTATGATCTTTTGCCTTTTAGTCTTTTTTGGAACACTTCCTTGTGCCCTTGAAGGGGAAAATGATCATTGTTTGAGGGTTCATTATATAGGACATACAGCCACCTGGGGACTTGATGTTTTAACTGTTAGGCAGCAGTGGAAATCAAGGTACCAGGTGGTTCTCACACCCAGGTTTGAGTTGGTATTTAGAATGTAATCTTTACAACTGTATAAGCATTAAAATACTATGTGGTATCACTTTTGATTTTTACTAATTTAAAAATATTTTATATTGAACAACATTTGCATCCCAGGGGCATCTGTTATTTAAGGAATTCCCAGATATAGGAAAGTTTATTCTTGGAGCCAAGTGAAGATTGTAAACTCATAGGAGATGATCCTGTCTGTCAGAGTTAGGAAATAAATACTTGCAGGGCATCCAAGTTGGAAGATTATGAACACATACTGGATATTCTTGTTTTGTGTGTCTCAGGATAATTGCAGTTTTCAAAGTAATCTTGTTTGTTTTCATTTTGCCTGTGGGGTTTTTTTTTAAAGATGCCTTTGAAAGTAGCAGCATGTAGAAATGTAAAAATAAAGACCCTGATTTGGGATAGTTTGGGACATTACCTTTTATGTGCTAATTTATAGCCTGCTTTTCTCAGTGTGTAGGTGCATTTTGGATTTCTTTTGTTGTTTTTTGAGACAGGGTCTGGATGTGTAGTTTAGGCTGGCCTACAACTCACTGTGTAGTCCAGTCTGGCCTTGAACATGCAGTAATCCTCCTGCCTCAGCCTCCCAGGGCTGGAATTAGAGACATGTGACACCATGCCACCTGCCTATGTATTATGAATACTGAATATAGAAGTGTGCATTAAAACCTTCTCAGGGTTGCCCAGCATCTTACAGTTCAAAAACAGCCAGTTGCATGGTGCTTGGTAGGAAGCTTCCCATTTTGTATATTTATTGAGGGAAAAGAGAGAAGAAGTTTGTGAAACATTTTATAATGAAGGAAGAATAGCTCATCTGCTGTAGGCAGGTATTAAAAGTTGATCTTGACAGCCTTATACTATATTGGTACATACTCCCAGCAGTATGTACCAGGAGGCTTCCAGATCCAAAAGAAAGTCCAGTGTTGTGACATTGCTGTTAAAATAGTTAATATTGCATTATATAGCATCTAAAAAATGAATTTATAGTGCATTTGGGTGTCTTTGGGATCATTGACACCTGAATTGTAGCAAATAGTTTAATTTATGTAAGTAGAACAATTCTTTTACAATTTTGGAAAAATATTTAACAAAATTTGCATTCTGATTCTTCTTAAGTGTGCCATTTACTGGCATTAAATATTTGTATTGTTTTGTAACCATCACAATCAACCATTTCAAATTTTTCACCATCCCAAAGAGAAGTCCTATACCTGTGAAACTGTAGCTCCCTATTACGCTCCCTCCAGTCTTTCTAACCTTTATTTCTCTTTCTGTCTCGATGAATTTGCTGATTCTGGGTATCTCGGACAGTGGAATGATATATTTGTCCTTTTGTGTCTGGTAGCTCTGGTTATCTTTAAGTTCTGTCAGTACAGCTTTCACCATATTCCGTTTTTTTAATCATAAAATAATTTGGCAGGTTAACTTTAGAATATTAAGGCTCTGGGGCAGAAATTTGAAACTCTTATACCTTGAGGGCCAGAAGGTAGTAACATGTAATATTTATAGAGCAGTTACTGTGTATCAGGCACAGCTCCAAACACTTTGCAGGTAATAACACATTCACCCTCACACCAGCCTTGTGAGGCTGAGAGTATTAATAATACCCCAGTTTCACAGATGGGAAGCTGAAGCTTAGAGAGATAAATTACTCGCTTGAGATAATGACATGGCGTCGAGGATGTGGCAGAGCAGGGATTCCAGCTCAGCAGTAGGCTGCAAAGCCTAAGCTCCTGCAATCCCCTTGATTCTTCGTAGATGCCCTGGGCTGGGCACAGGGAAATGACAGAAGCCCAGCCAGCCCAGGAGGGAGCAGAAGGTAAATGACAGCCAGTCTGGCCCTCAGCTTTGAGGTTGGAATTAAGGTGGGGGATAGAGATTCTGTTCAGATACCTTCAGCGTTGCTGTATGTGGATGCAGGCCCAATTCTGCTGGCCCTTTCCACATTGTGAAGAAGGGTTAGAAATCCTTATTCATGTGTACTCTACCAATTTCTAGATGTGGACGATCTAGTTCAGTTAAAACAAAGCATGTGGGCCAGATAGCTTATCTGTGGCTTAGATAGTTTGAAACCTTTGCTCTGAAGTTTCAGGATGATTCTTTTTCTTATCCAGACCCTTCAGCAGTTTGCACCCCTGGGACACTTGTTATTTGTCATTGTTTGGACCCTGAGGCAGGGTCTTCCTGATCTTTGCTTCCCCAGCTGCAACTTAGATATAGCAATTTCCAGTAAATGTGTGCTGAGCGATGAGTCTTTATAGCAATCATGATTTCTTTGAGTGCTGCCAAGAGTTCACTGAAAGTCTAATTTAAAACAAAACAAAGCCAGTAGTTTTTGAGAGGCTCACACCCTTTCATGTAGAGCTTCATAATTTATTGTTTCATTTTAGTCTCCTTTGATTTAACAATGCTGACTAAAATAGGTCTTTAAAGTGTTTTTTTTTTTCCTTTAGAAAATGTCTCACCAAAGAAATTCAAATACATGCTATGTATAACACATACAAACCTAAACCTTCTTAATACCAGCTATAGCATTTATAACATGCTTACTGTGTCATAAAAACTTTGTTAAGGGTTTCATATGCCTTATTTCTTTTACCATGGAATCAATCAAATACAAATTTGTGAATTTATATTGAGTTTAGAATTGGACTTGAACATGTCTAGTTCAGTTTATCGACTTTGCATATGAACTACTCAGGGTCATCCATGGTAAGAGACTACTCCAAAGTCTTATATCTGTTGTATGGCACAACCAGGACCCTTTCGACACACATGTATTGAGTGTATAGACAGAGTCTCCTTTATTTCTTCTGGTCTTCGCTCCAGTAATCATTTTTTAGACACTATACTGCTTCTGCTTTTATTTTTGTATCATTTGTGGAAAGACAGGCTTTGTTAAACTGTAATAATGTGTCCTCACTCATACAAACAGCTTTGAGCCACTGGCCATTGCAAGCATATTTTAAATGGTTTGTGTCTTGGTTCACACATGCTACCATAACAAAATGCCTGAGATGGGGTAACTCTCAAGAATAGAAATTTATTCCTTACAGCTCTGGAGGCTTAGAGGTCAGAGATCAAGGTGTCAGCCATAAGTGTCTGATGCGGACTGCTCTCTGCTTGCAAGATGGTACTTTGTTGCTGCCTTGTCACTTGATAGATGGGAGGACAAAAGGGGCATTAAGACACTCTCTTCAGTCTCTTTTATAAGACACTAGGGCCATGACTTACTCACTTCCTAAGAATGTATCAGTTAAGGTTCACTAGAGGAACAGACATATATATGTAAAGGATTTACTAGGAAGACTTACAATGGCTGCCTGCCAGAATCAGGGGTGGAGGATTGCAGAATGGGTGGAAGCTGCAGTATGCTGGAGAGCCAATGGGTCCAGCTGAAGGTTAAGGGCCCAGAACTCACTGCAGAGTTTGGTACAGGTGTGCATCAGAATACAGAAGGGTCTGTGTAGGAAGGCTGAAGAGTCCACAGGAACTGGAGAGCAACGATTAGTCCTCACTTTTTTTTTTTTTTTTTTTTTTGAGGCAGGTCTTAATGTATAGTCCAGCTCGCCTTCTACTTGCTATGAAGCCCAGGCTGCTGTTGAATTTATGATCATTGCCTCTTGAGTGCTGGGTCTATAGCCATGTACCACCATACTGGGATTTCAACTTTTTTTCTGAATGCTGCAGTTTTTCTCTATCTTCAGGGCATTCAGTCCTAAATTCCCAGTGAATTCCTTAAACCTTGGATAATGCCAAACACTGTATGTACTCTGCTTTTTCCTGTGCATACAACATACCTATTATAAGTTTGATTTGTAAATTAATCACAAGGATAAATTAGTAGTAATGAAATAGAATCATCACAACAATATACAGATGCTAAATAGTTGAAATGATAACTGAGGCAGCTATTGAGTGACTTAGCAGATGGGTAGCATATACAGAATAGATACACTGGACAAAGGGATTGATCATGTCTTGAGCGGGACATTACATGACTTCATCATACTTCTTAGCACTGTACGGTTTCAAACTTAATTTGAATTATTTGTGGTGTTTTCCATTTAATATTTTCAGATCACAGTTGACTGAAAGTAACTGAAACTACATAAAGCAAAATATTAGATTAGGGTGGATTCCTCCACGTGATTTCGAGAGACATGTATATGCAAATCATAGCACTTTGCTATTACTGATGTGGATTTGGATCAGATATGCATGGTTGTGAGGTGCTCAGAGCTTGTATTTTCTTGTGGTTAAGAGATCTAAGCCCTTACCACATTAGCACAGGGACCCTAAACTAAATGATTTGATCATTTATAGGCAATACCGTCAATGAGAATGTAAGGAAAAGTTTTAAATGAGGCACTTGTCATATGAATGGTATAGTAATCAGTTCATTAATCTGAAACTTGACCATTGGCCTTTACTATGGTAGCCATCAGTCTACCAAAGCTCTTTCTAGTAGGAAGGGTAGAGGGCAATATTTGTACAATTTTTATTTAACTGAAAATCATCTAGACTTTTCTTTTTAAAAGTTATTTTCCTTATGACAAGGGTAATCTATCCTTCTGGTAGACATTTTTAAAAACAGAAAAGTAACTTCTTTCAAAAATTCACTGCAGACATTAAAAATAAAATAGTATATTTAATTTTATTTAAATCTAATAGAACACTACCTCCCCACCCCTGCTGCATTCTCATAGAAAATTGTTCTAAAGGTTTATTCATTCATTCATTCATTCCTACTGGGGATTGAACTCTGGACCTTGCACTTGCAAGGCAGGTTGTTCTAAAGTTTTAAACAAGTACAGATGCTTCTCAGCTTTTGATGGGGTTACATCCTAACAAATCCATCATGTGCTGAAAATATTGTAAAGTGAAAATGCATTTGATACATCTAAGTTATTGACCATGACAACTTAGCCCAGCCTACCTTAAACATGGTCAAAACACATTAGCCCACGGTTGGGCAAAATTGCTAACACAAAGCCTGTTTTATAATAAAGTGTTGAATATCTCATGTACATGCACAAGTGGACATTCTGTAAACATAACCGGATGTGTTTGACAATGTTGCACTGTGGAGTATAGGTTTTTGACCCTCATGATGGCATTTTTGACAGGGAACTGGCACACATTACCTCTGCCCAGCATTGGAGCAACATTGCTAGCTTGGAAAAAGATCCAAAATTAGAATTGAAGTGTGGTTTCCACTGAATGCAAATTGCTTTTGTATCATCAGGAAAAAACCTTAAATTGGACCATCAGAAGTCAGGGATTATCTGTATATAATGAACCCAGTACAGGAACCCAGCTTACTATTAGAGCATTACTTCAAAGTAGTGAAGTATGGTTTCAAAGTAATGTCACATAAAAGACATGTATAAACAGTTTGGATCAGTTTATAATTTGATAGGTAGAGTGTTTGACACAGGCTGTAAATCAAAGTCTCAGGGAGAACCTAGAGGTTCCTAGAGGAAACAACTGACAATTTTCTAAGTGATATGAATGGGGGAGATCAGTATTTTTTTCATCATTTCAAAATTGTGAAAGAGGAGAGTTCTCCTTGGAAACCCTGGATTCATATTGTTTTACTTGCCCAGACCCACCTTGGGTGGAGTTCCTACTTGTATCATTGATGACCTATGGAAGTGTAGGGACTCTCTGAGTGTGATACTTGGTATCAGAAAACCAGAATGCCACCCTTTCTCACCTGGAGCATTTAGTAATCTGTTATGCAGGAGAGGTGGGTATTGCCCAGCAGTCCTGTTATCTTGTACACAGTTGCAGCCGCTGAGAATCCTGGAGTACACACTACATGTACAGCATAGACACTGACACACATGCATCTTTTTCCGAAGTGTGAACCCAAGGCCTTTTGTCTTTGACCCAGCGGCTGTTTGAAGTAAGAGGGTGTGTGTTTAGAGTTCTGTATGTAAGAAATGACAAACTAGGAATTGCCCAAGTGGAAGGCAGGCAGGCGTGTTTGACTGTGTAAGGATAGCAACATGGGAAGATTTAGCCTGAAAGAACATGTCACCCAGGGCAGGTGGGTCCAGACCTCTGCTTTGAAGTGAAAGAGCAGCGCTAGGTCTTAGTGGTGAATAGGAGTTGTTGAAGTAGAGTAAAAATACATTACAGTATATATAGGGGGAGCTCTTTATTTTACTAAAGTGACTAGAATCTAGGCAGCAAATTTTGGAGAAAATTTTACAGTATATGGAACAACCCTGAGCTCTTATAGTAACCATAGAAATTGTCAAAAACATATAATGAGGCACATATTTAACTACCACATACAAACCCATCAACATGCTTTAAATATCAAGATTTTGCCAATTTTATTTCACTAACCTGTCATTTGGGGGTGGTGGTTGGAACAGTTTTTTTTTTTTTTTGGTACCAGGGATCAAACTTGGGTCCTTGCACTTGTGAGGCAGGCAGCAGAAGGAACAATTTTTTTTTTATTGTATATACTTGAAGTAAACAATGGTGTGTTTTGATGTATAGTCACACACCACAGAACAATGTTTTGGTCTGTGATGGGTTGCATATACATGTGGTGGTCCCATAAAGTTATAACGGAACTGAAATATTCTTTTCACCTAGTGAAGTCTCATAAATGTAAAATTGTTGTTTGTGGTGATGCTGATATAAATAAACCTGTGCTGCCAGTACTATACAAGTATAACACATATAATTATGCACAGTAGATAATACTTGATAACAACTGTGTTATTGGTTTGTGTATTTAATACTAGGCAATACTTTGTAACACTATTTTGGAATGTGCTCCTCCTGCTTAAAAAACTTTTTACTGTAGAACAGTTTACCATGTTATGTCAGCAGCATCTTGTGTTTACCACTTCTGTCGATCGATCTTCACATCTAGGTTTGTGTAAGGACACTATGATGTTTGTGAAATGGTGAAATTGTGTAAATTCTTTTTTTAAAAAAACTGTTAGGTATCTATCTATCTATCTATCTATCTATCTATCTATCTATCTATCTATCTATCTATTTATTTATTTGGTATGGGGATTGAACTCCAGACCTTGCGCTTGCAAAGCATGTGATGGAACCTCTGAGCTAAATCCCCGGCCCTAATGATGCATTCTTTAGAACATTTGGTAAGGTTACCTTACATCTGTTTTCTTCCCAAATTCCAATACAGAGTATAATATTACTAACTAGACTCATCATGTACATTAGGTCTGTAGTCTTATCATCCTACCTAACTGCAGTTTTTCAGCCTTTGACCTACATTTTCCTCACTCTCCCCCCAGCAATTTAAGGCACATTCTACACATGTTATAATTTAATTCATAAATAACATGCATCACTGACATAAAAATTTCCCCGTGCCATTTTCACACAATGAGGCTCATTCCCCAATACCCATTGAATACGCAGTCCATATGCAGATGAACCCTCTAGACTCAAGTTTCATTATGTGTTAGCTTTTCATCATAGTGAAATAAACAACCAGTAGGAAGAAGAGTTTTATTTTGGCTCACAGTCTTGGAGGTTCTATTGGTGTATCCAGTGGTGCAGTTGTTTCAGGGTTAGAGTGAAGCAGCACGTCATGGCTGGAGTATGAGGCAGAGACAAAATTAACGTCATGCCCAGAAAGCAACACAGAGAAAGAGGAAGGGACTTGGGTCCCACAGTCCACTTCAAAGGCATGTCCCCTAAAGTCTTCTCACAAGGCCCTACCTTTCAAAGGTTCTACCATCTCCCAGTACCACTGCCTGGGGAAGCAAACCTTTATCACATGGGCCATTGTGGGATATTTAAGACCCAAACTATAGCACATTATTTAAAGGATTAATTTATTTAGCATACCTAATTCTTTTCAGGAATAGTAGGTAAGTGGGTTGTATTCTAATACCATATGTGTGTGTGTGTGTATGTAATTTTTTTTTTTTTTGTACCAGGGATCAAATTCAGGACCTTGCTCTTGCAAGGCAGGCACAGTGCCACTGAGATATATCCCCAGCCTCCTTTAGTTATAAATATGTTACAATTTATCTGTTGTTTTTCTTCAGATCAATTTTATCGTGAGGCTGGCCTCAGTGGAGGACAGTGCCTTGAGTTATTTTGGGCAGAGTCTTGCTAAGCTATCCAGACTGGGCTTGAACTTACGATCCTCCTTCCTTAGCCTTTCAGAGTGCTGGTTTCATAGGACGTGCCCCACCACACCCAGTTTAATACTTTTTATGTTGCTAACTTATATAGCAAGTCCTTTTTTGGAATTTGTAGAACTCTTAAATTCTGATAACTAGATTATAAGTGCCTTATGGTACTCTGACCAGTTCCTTAGATGTTTCCTCCATTTAGCTTTCAGTGTTTAGTTCAGAATTGGTAGTGTGGAGTTTATTCTACATCATACTTACCTCCAGCCTTTGAAAGCTAACCCCTAGGCCACCCTTGCCTGGATCACCTCAGGGCCCATTCAGACATAGAACAAACAAAGAAAACATTCTAATGTTTGTAGCACTCCATAGCCTCAGCGTGATCCTTCAGGGGACCTGAGTTGCCCTCATTGTTGATGCTTAGACTCAGCCTTCATTTCTCTGTCTCTTCTCCATTCCTCCTATTCTGCACTCTGGCCCTTAATATGCTCATCACCACTGTTTATACTTCTCTTGCATGCTGGTAGTAGGAAGCTGTAGAAGGGAAGGAATTTGAAGCCTGTGTCATCTGAAGTCCTGGGCCAGTTTCCTCATCCATATCTTAAAAAATTATGGTTTTATCTTCCTCCCTGAACAAATGTACAGTATTGTTACCTACAAGCACAGTGTTGTACAATAGATCTCTAGAACTTTTTCTTTGAGTGACTGAAACTTTATACCCACTGAACAATTTCCCATTTTCCCTTCCCCGCAGCCCAGGGCAAACACCATTCTATTCTGCTTCACTAAGTTTGACTACTTCATCTAAGTGGAATCAGGCTTTCTTTTTTTCTTTTTGTACTACCTTATTTCACTTATAATGTGCTCAAGGTTCATTCTTGTTATAGCATTTATCATGATTTCTTTCCTTTTAAAGGCTGAATAGTATTCCATTGTATGGACATACCATGTTTTTTTTATCCACTGTTGTTTCCATATTATGGTTATTGTGAACAATGCTGCAGTGAACACAGGAGTGCAACTCTGTCTTTGGGATCCCAATTTCAGTTCTTTTGGATAAATACTCAAAAATGAGATTGCTGGATTACCTTATCTTTTTTTGTTCTTGTTTTGTTTCTTTTAATGAAGGTTTGTAGTTTGAACCTTGTGCATTATCTTGGGCATACAAGGTGCGTCTTTTCCTGTCTACAGTTATTGGGCAGTCACCTTTGTGAGCAGGAGGCCATACATGCGAATCTTTATTGTGCTTTGTTATAGCACTTCTTAACTTCTTAGTTAGTACTTCTTAACTAATGCTTTACTATTTTGGACATTCTGTTCAGTAATTTTCAGAATTACAGTGGACCTTCAAGTTACAACTGGCCTGACATTAGGACAACTTGGGTTAGGTCAGCGAAAAATTCATCTGCCTCTTGTTATCAATAGTGTGTATCCAGGTAAATTTCCAGATCTCAGCTATATTGACTTAGTTACAGCTAGCCCTTGGGAATCAATCAAGTTTGTAAGTCAAGGGTCCACTATATTTTGGAGAGAAGTCCCCTTCCAGTCTCTTATTCCAAAATAGAGGTTTTGATTTGGTGGTCACTTACAACAGCAGTGTTTTTGAGGAAGTGTTGGTACTGCTTTTGGTTTTTAAATGTCTGTGCATTATTTCTTTCCAGGAGTGCAAAAATTGCAGGGTTGGAATTTTCTGGATTGTTAACAAAATAAAATAGCAAAGACATAAAACTAAAGGTGGGGGAAGGTAATGGTGGGACTCTTCCTACAAAATAGTAGTAGAAAGCAGAAAATGTGAGAATTTTGTAGAAAAGAATAGGTATTATAAAAATAAGCATTGACCATGAAGGGAGCAGTTTTTCTGAAGTGTAAGACAGTTTAACCAGAGAGAATTTTTTTTGGTACCCGGGGTTGAACTCCTAACCTTGAGCACTTGTGAGGCCAGGCACGTTGTCTGCCACTGAGCTACATCCCTGACCCTAGCCAGCTAGAATTTTTAATGTTGACTGGTTTTCAAGGGTATCAACATATAAACACGTATGCGTTTAGCTTTGTTAATAGGGACATGGAAAACAACTTGATTTCCTAGAGAGAATTATCTTGTGATTCTTTCATATTTGCAATTTTAGTAACTGTTAGCTTTGAAGCTACCATCGGCTTTGAAGCTGTTGACAGAAAGCCTTCTTTCATTATCCTCTAGCCAGGGAGGACACCACTGCAGTCACTTCTCTGATTTTCTTCAGTTTTTACCTTAGAATTGGTGGGTGCAGTGGCTTTAGCTTACCCAAAGCCAACCTGGGGATGTTAAATTTCAGGGGGAAAAGTGATGTCATTTTCTCTTGTTTTGCTGTTGGGGTTTTATTTTTGGCATTTTTTGGTAGGTAAGACCCAGATCTTGTGTTCTAGCCAAGAACTCTCAGCTTTTTGTGATCTGAGTCATTTCCTAATGAGGTGCAAGCATTGGGCCTGGAACGCACCCCTGGGGTGAGGGTGCAAATCAGTTGTCTACAGCAGGAAGGAAGCCCAGGTACCAGGAGGGAGGAAAGGATGGGGGTCTAGGGCTTGTGGTCTTTGTAAATAGGGAAGGGTGGAGGGGGTGAAGGGAGGGCAGGGGTATGGGAAAAAAAGAGAACCAAGATCCATTATTGAGAGGTATGAGATCCCAATGATGAATGTAACTGGACTGTATGCTGAAAAAGTACCAATAAACTCAATGAAAAAAAAAAGGGGGGGAGCTGGTGGCCTGGAAAATGGTGGTCTGGGGTGGCTGGGTCATCAGAGTAGAGTGACACAGGCACCGTGGCCCTTCTGGATTCAGAGTGCCATCTGGTTCCCTGGAATATTGGCAAGAGCTAGGCGGTGCCTCAACCCCCAGGGATTTAGCAGCGCTTATCCTGAGAGGTCCTAGGCTCCTTATCAGAACTCGGAGAGTGGGTTAGGCCTATGGATTGCAGGAGAAAGAAGCCAAGTTATTAGCTCTAAGGTCGGGGCAGTTAGGCAGCAAGTACAACTTGGCCAAGACTAAGAGCCTTCAGCTGTGGGGAAGGAATAACTGTAGAAACTGACAACTGGCCAGGCCTAGAAGGCCTAACTGACTGGCCCTTAATAGAGAAGTTTTCAGTGTCCTTGTAGGTCGTTTTGGCCTGTCTGTAAATGAACAGATCGTGAAAGTAAGGAGCATTTTTAATAATGAGCTTGAAATAATAATGAGAATTATTTTTGTGAATCTAGAAGTAGATGTAGTTTTAAATTCATTGTAGACAAAAAATTCTTCAAAGTATAAATTATAACCTTATCTTACAGAAGTACTAGTTAAATTCATTCAAACACTTTACTAAAGCTGAAGCGAATCGGTACTTTTGCATGCTATTATTTATCAAGAAAAAATACGGAGTTACCTAGTAATTAGGCTGAATAGATGAATAGCTAAAAATATTTGAGATTAGGTTGTTTTAGATCAAGGGAAAATCCACCCTCACCTTTGTAGTACAGATAGACACATGCAGCAGTGTGAAATTTACTCCTTGGCTCAGTATCCCATGCAGATTAAATTCCCAGGTAACTGAAGCTTGCCTCATTGGGCACAGAATCCTAACATATAAACCAGTTTTATAAACCTTAAAAAAGCAGGAAGCATACTATAGAAATATTTAGGCTATTTTACAACATACATGACTCGAGTGTATGTTATTTTAAAAAAATGTAAGTACCTCCTACCCTGAGGCTCTAAGGCCCTAGGACTTCTGGACAGATGAAAACTGGCTGGTGTTAGGTAGTGCTGGAGACCACATGAAGATTGCACATGCATTTGGTTGATGAGCCCATTCCTGTTTTCAGGACACATGGGTCTTAGGGACTGAGTTTGGCCATGTGGACTTCTCCCCTGAATATAGTGGTAGAGATTCACTGAAAGCAAAATAGCCTTTTCTTGGTGCCCAGGGTCATTGCTCAGAGCCACTGGTTGTGCTGTTTTGAAATGCTTTGTTTTGGTGTCCTTGGACACTTTGGGGATTGAAAGACTATTTAAACTATAGGATACAGTGGTCTGTAATCTACTGTTTGGGATTTTATAAATTCTTTCCTGTCAGTCATAACTTCTCAGGGCTGTCATTGTGCCTTGATCTAGCAGTCACCCTCCACCCCCTTAATTGATGGTGACCTAGGAAACCAAATATTCCCTCCTGTTAGAGTTACGTCTAAAAGGAAAGTCAGATGGCTGGAAGGGAGGACCTGGGAGAGGGGTTGGTAGGGGTGGGGAGAGGTTGGGAGTTGTGTTCTGAATTGTGTATGAGTCACAGATTTTGGCAGCTCTGAAAACTTATTTTCTTCTTGCTTACTAGCTGTTTTCTGCATAAGATAAAGTTGCCCCCTTCTATAGGCTTCTCCAGTTTTTCTTCTATAGCAGGTAAATATTTTCTTTGACCCTTGACTAAATCACTTTTGTTATAGAAAAACAGAAAAGTGGAAAGTTTTCTCAGGGAAAATGAGCAGGTGAATAGAGGAAAACCAAAGGCTGAGGCAAGGGATTGTTCTGTAAATGACTGATGATTCCAAGGCATGGCACCATTGAGAAGAGTAGTGTGTAGTTGCGAGCGTTAACTAACAGACCTGAACTTTTGCATCAGGTGTGAGTACAGAGAAGAGTATTTGAGACAGGAGTTTGGGGCTGGGACCTAAGCACTGTTTGAGCAAATGCCCATGCAGTCTGCATTGAAGAGACCTGTTGGATTCTGAGAGGAGGAGGGGCAAGTTCATGAGACTGTGTTACAAGTGGGAGAGCTTGGGGAGAGGTTCAACAGCACATCTGAGGAACCCATTTTGGGGGAAGAATTGATGTCGGTTTGTGATGGGCTCACAGACTGTTGTGTTAAAATGCGGGCTCATGGGCTCCAGGTACGATGATGCCTTTGGGCTGGGATGGTGTTTGTGAGTGGTTCCCATTGCTCTAATGCGCACACATGGGAGACTCTGATAAGGCAGGGATGAGGCTAAGTGGATTAATTGTCAAATGATGCCACCTTGGGAAGGAGGCATCCGAACTGAATCCCCTGATCTTTGTTACTGTTACAGAAGGACAGGCAGAGAGCAGGGAGCCTTCAGGATTACTGACCCATGCGGTGAAAGCCGGATTAGCATTGAGCTGTGGTCCCACTGCCTCACTCAGTCACAGTGATAGCCATGTTGGCATAGTGGGTTCTTCACACATGAAAGCCATTATATTAATCACTTCTCCCATCAGAAACACAAGCATAGGAACATTGTTTAGGTTAGCTTTGGATTGCTACCCCTTGTCCCTACTTCCATTTGCCAGAGCAACCAAATTTTATATCTACTGCCATGCAAGGTTTACTTAAGAAAAGACCCGTTCTGTTCCTATTCTGTCTTCTCCCTCAGGTCTCACTTTATAATCCACCCCAGTAATCTTCACCTGTAGGTTGCTCTTTGCTTCCATCTTCCTCCACTGTTTGAGAGTCACATTCTTTGTGGATGGGACAAAATACCTGACATCAGCAACTTAAAGGAGGGAGGGGTTTATGTCGGCCCATGTTTCAGTCCAGGGTCAGCTAGCTCCCAAGAAGAAACAGCATGGCAGAGGGGCCTGCTGGAAGAGACCTGGTCATGACATGGCGGGCAGAAAGCAGAGAGCAAAGAGCTAAGGAGAGAGATAAACTCTTCTAATACACACATGCCCACAGTGACCCATCTGTTCTGACCAGACCCAGCCTCATAGCAGTATGTCAGTTATTAAGCCTCCCAAATCTAATCACCTTCCAAAAGCCCTCCCTATGAGTGCGGGAGGTTCTTGAGGAACATCTAGATATTACTTGTAACCTTTTCTCCTGTGGTCCATTTGCCGCCCCCTTTTGGTACTGGGGATCGAACTTAGGACCTGTGCTTGCAAGGCCCCTCCCCTTTTTCAAGGCCTAAATAGTTATCACTTTATCCCCCAAGAGGACAGAAGAAGCAGTCTAGGGATTGGTAGTGATTCTCAGACCCAGTTACACATCATAATAAGGCCAGAATTTAAAAGTACCAGTGTTTGAGCCCCACTCCTGGAGACTCTCTTTCACTTCTTCTGAGCATCTAAATTTTTAAAGCTTTTCAGGAGATTTTAATGTAAGGTCAGGATGGAAAACCATCTTAGTGTGGTAGACTGGTGTAACAGAACTAGAAAGACACCTGGTTCAAGAAAATGGCAGTCTTGCAAGATTTGAAATGGAAATAGGTATTTTAAAATACTGTCCTTTGCAGCTAGGTGCTTTGGTTTATAGTCCCAGCTACATAGGAGGCTGAGGTGGGAAGATCACAAGCCTACAAGTTTGAGACCAACCTGGGCAACACAGTGAGACACTGTCTCAAAAAAAAAAAAATCCTTTGCCACTCAAGCCCCAAATGTCTGAGAATCCCAAAGGGTTTCCTTCTCTCTGCCTTCTCTATTTAAGTTTGTTTTCTAGTAAACACCAGCACTTAAAATGAAGTAAAACAAAAGCAGGAGCTTTCAGCTGTGCTGGTGGTGCACACCTGTAGGGTCAGACAGGGAGATGATGAGTTTGAGACCAACCTAGAAAGTTCAAGGTCATTCTGGAGTACACAGTGAGACCCTGACTCAAAAAATGAAAAAAGGAGCATGCTTTCACTTGCCTTAGGGTTTGTGTGGTATTGTTTCTACTGGTTGCATTGGAGTGTGACTTGAACCTCCTCCTGAACTCTTGACACAGTGGACGGCTAAATGGCCTCCCTCCACCGTGGACCCTCCCTGGGCCTCACAGTCTACTCAAGCAGTATTCAGAGCTGCATAAACCCACTCACCCGGAGCATTTGGACTGTCATGTGGAAATGGTGATGACACGCTTTGGTCCATGAACACGTACAGTAGTAGTCTTTGTTTTGTGATCTAAAGGGGCCCACTGCCAGGTTTCTAAGAGAATACTTGAGAGTTTTTTTTTTTTTTTTTGTGGTGGGGAGGGATGCTTTTATTGCATAAACAGCTTTAAAGTCTCTCTGTTTATTCTTTTTCGGGCAGTACCGGGAACCAAACTCAGGACATTGTGCTTTCAAGGCAGGTGTGGTGCCACTGAGCTAAATCCCTGGCCTTCTGTGTTCATTCTTGAAAGTGATGACCAGGAGGTAAACCCTAATAATTTTTCACAAAGGCAGTTTTTTTTTTGGTTTGTTATTGAGGAATTAATTGGAAATTAGATCAGAAAATAAATAGTGAAGGGTAGTTGGAGCCCTCATTTAGCTACTCTGTAAAGCAGTGATGGTGAACATTTTAGAGCTTTCGTTGGTAACAGCCAACTGTGACATATGTGCCATAGGCTCACCACGAATGGTGTAAAGTCTTATATTTCTAGTAGGTGTAATTTAATGAATAATTTGTGGTATCATGCTTGACTTTTCAAAACTTAATGGACCCTGAATATTGATTTGTGAATTGAAAAGACGTTGGAATGGAGGGATACAAAGACAGATTAGTAAAAAGCTCCCTAATGTTTTTGTTAATCTAAAGTCGATTCTAAAAGACAAAAAAAAAAAAAAATAAATAAAAAGAAAGAGAAAACTCAAGGCATAGTTTCTTTTGTAAATCTAGCCAGTGATCTGACCATAGTTACAAGTAACTTCTCAAATACAGCTCGGAGCTCCTCTGGTCTAGTTGGCCTCTCTTTTTCCTTTCCATAATTATGGAATAAGGCCCTTAGAACCCATGTAGGACCAAATACAGAACTAGAGCTCTGTGATCTCATCACCACAAAAACAGACAGTAGAGACAGTCCTCACAGGAAGCTGCCTCCTCTTGGGACCTCTAATTTCTAGTGTTGTTTTGTAGTAGTCTTAAATTCAGAAAAGACTTTTTTCCTTTGCCCTTACAGAGGGAGTGTTACATCTGGGCTGCTGTAGGTAGGGAAGAAACCAGCAAGGAAGCATGCATGTTTCTGAGCTGTTGCAGGTCTGTTTTGAAGGGCACACATGTGGAGGTCTGTCTTATAGCCAGCCTGTTGAGGGCTGTGATGGAGTTGACAGGAGAAGCCTGTATTTCCTGCTGTGGTAAGCTGTGTGGAGGGAGGCCTTTCCTGCTACCACAGGAAGGTGATCCTGAGGGGAGTACACAGCAGCATCTGATCAAGGGCTGAGTAGTGATCACCAGGTGATGGTGTTTTGCTTTGAGCGCCTAGAACCTCGGACTGTGCTGGTGAGGGCTCACCTGGCTCAGGAGCAGCCTGGAGCACTCAGTAGCCCTGGAAGCATTTGTAGGCTCTCATGAACATGAACTGAGGTCTTTCTGAGGAAATATTAAATATTTGACATGCAGTTGACCACCTCAGGCTTGTAGGGTTCCCCTCTGTGTTTTGCTCCAATGAGATCTCAGCTGTCTTTGAAACAGGCTCGTGGAGGTGGACTTGATTTCCTTTCAGAGAAAAGCTGCTGCACTCCGCTCTCATCTTTGAAGTCCTGGTGGGTAAGGGGGCAGAGGCCAGTCTTCTAGGTCTTCATTAATCAAATTTAAAGGGTGAGAAAAGGCTTCTATCCTGCCCTTGCGTGCACAAGCCTGTTAGTACCCTGCTACCCTGCCAGGGTGGTTTGGTTGGCCCAGGCATGACTGCACATGATTCCTTCTGCTTGTCAGTGTAGTTGGCAGCATGCTTTGGGGGGATCGACTTGGGCCAGAGCCTGGCAGTTAGTGTGTTTGAGCATAGCTATCAGTCCTGAAAATGAATATTTTCCAAGACAGGTGTAACAGTAAAAATATTTCCAGGGAAGTAGGCTCTGAGTCAGCCACGGGGAACCTCTTGTTGGAATCCAGAAAGGAAGCACACCTTGAGCATCTGCCTCTAGTTTTAGTAAGTGCTGGAGGGTGCTGGCAGGTCACACGAGCCCTTGAGAAATGGATAGGAGGGGAGGTGGAGGCTTAATGCGGCAGATGACAAACACAGGTGTTGCCAGGTGTCCTGAATGCAGGGGACTGATGTGAGCCAGACACGTGAGATTCCCTGGGGTGGGGGAAGCCTTCAGGTGATGCTCGAGCTGTGCCTGGAGGATGACCACTGCCCAGAGTAGGGAAGAGGTGTTTCCAGATGAGGCGAGTGGAGAGCAAAGGCTGAAGATTTGTAGTGTGTTTGGGAATGGTGAGTCGTGAGGCAGCAGATGTGGGAAAGAGGTTGCAATGACTCTACACCCTGAGGGTTGGAGAGAGAGGCTCTTAGTTGATTGTCTTAAAGTTTTCAAGCTTTCTCCTGTGGATTGGGCTGCAAAGCTACTAGCAGCTCGGAAAGAACCTGAGATAATAGAGTTAAACAGGACAGTTCCAGGGCCTTGTTCCAGACAGTGAATCTCAGTAAATGTCCCTCATCACCTTGGACACAGGTTATCTAGGGTGTCCTTGACTCTCCTGGATTCTGGTCACCCTGCTTTTCTAAGACTTAGAGTAGGTACATGGTGTGATGTCTTTTTCCTTTCCATCACTGCTGCACTGGGATTCTTAGTTGTTTTAAAAACTCTGCTGCTTGTCCCTTGGGGTGTGTGTGCCGACAGGTTTCCTTTTTCCAGTTCTCTTGCCAGCTCCTGTGCTCTGTTCGACTGGAGGAACATTCCAGATTTCCCTGGTGAGTGAGAAGCCACTGTCTTATAGGAAAGGGGAGGCTGGGCTGGAGAGAGGTGAACCAGGGCAGGGAGGTGTAATCTAATACGGAGTCCACATTCAGACGCGCATAGTGCATGCACATTGGGTGTGTTTTCTGAAAAGTTTGAAGCTGTGAAAGGTAAAGCAGGTTTTTAGTTGAGATGTAGACTTATCTTTTAAAAAACAAACATCTTACTGAGAGGATGGGAATTGAGCTGGAGACATGAACACCTGAAACTAGGCTTTTATTAGGGGAACAGGGTATAGAGCACGGGGTGCTGTGCTATCTTGGACAATAGTGAGAGCAGTGGGGCAGGGGCTGGTTGAGTGAGGTTTTATATGGGCAAGGGGTCATTAGTGGGAGGGCATAGTGGAGATAGATATTTGGCTGCAGACAGAGGTGAGG
Organism: Fukomys damarensis; assembly: GCF_012274545.1. Classification (NCBI taxonomy): domain Eukaryota; kingdom Metazoa; phylum Chordata; class Mammalia; order Rodentia; family Bathyergidae; genus Fukomys; species Fukomys damarensis. The sequence goes on along the minus strand of NW_022900938.1, from coordinate 34,946,449 downwards.
TTTAAATCCATTGGCAAGTTTAACTTTCTTGGTGGGAAGGACCAGAAATGGGAGCGCTTTGTGGTAGGAAAGTTGGGTCTATGTTTCCCTGGAGTGACTTATTATTATTGTGGCCTAGGTCTCTTTTTCTGTATCTCCTTCCTGCTGGCAAGGGGCATTGATAAGGGGTCTGGGGTGATGGGTAGGGTTTCATGTGGCAGTGGTGTTCTCCATTGCAAGGTCCTCAGCCGTGATGAGTTTGCTGACTGGCTGATAAAGGCCCACATACACTCCTGCAAAAAATTCTGAAAACAATGGAACAGACAACATCTGAATAGTAGCATTATGCAGAGTATAGTGAGGGGACCCAGGAAAGGAAGAAGCCATGGAATAATTGGTCAAAGTATCCTGGCAGAGTGTGTAGCTGGTCTAGGTCTCTACGTTTTTCTATATGCTCCCTGAGTTCCTTTACCTTGTCTAGAACAATGCCAGATTGGTTTACAAAGTAGCAACATTCTTCCCCTAATAGGCATGTTCCTCCTCTTTCTGCTGTTATTATGTCCAGTGCCCATCTATTCTGGAGTATCACGCCTGCCAGAGAATCGATTTGGCCAATCGATTTGGGACTGCGGGGTGACCAGAGAGTCAGCCAGCTACCTTTTCCATATCTTCATTTAGCTCTAGGGATAGGGAGTAATAGAAATGTGTTGTTGTTGAGATTCCTGTCACACCAGTTCCAGTTCCCTCCAGAAGACCGGCTCCCATCAGAAAGGGAAGTACAGGGAGAGTGTGCTTTTTGAGATTGTGGATAGGTGGCTGCTGTGAGGGCAAGACTTGCTGTAGTAACTGGGTTTCTGTACGCATTGTGAGGGGAGGGCTGAGGGAGCCTGCATAACAGAGGGAAGATGGGGTTGAGTTGAGACAGCAAAAGGCTTGAGAGTTGCAGATGTAAAACAAACCCTTAGGGAGACAGGCTATGCCTGACTTAGGAATATGGGTAACTTTGGCACAAGGGGCAGAGTTGTACTGATTTATGATGGATGAATTTATACAAGTCCAATTGCCATGCGTGGAGGATTTTAATTGAGATGCAAGGGGACCTAGTATTGTGATATTTTGGGGGCAAGGATAGTCCAGTGAAGGGGAATTAGTATGGGGACATTTGGCTGGAATCGGGGCGACAGGCACCCCCAGCAATCAGTTTGGTTGCCTGGCAAGCGAAGCAGGGTGGTGATGAAGAGGTGCAGAAACTTTTTATGTGTCTCAGCTGCATTTCTTAGGGAAGACAGATCAATGGTCTTATATGGGGGAGTTTAGGTGGATTAGGTGTTTTAAGAGTTTCTGATATGAGTTGTTTTTCTACCTCTTTTTGCTTTTGTTTTCGTGTCTGATCTTGTACACCCGCTCCATCTGACATTCCCTAGTGGGTAGTCAGTGTCCAGCAAGCCCAAGAACCTTTTGGTACATTAGTGCAGTGATAAGAATCCTAGATGTAATCTTTCCCATATGGTAGAGGCTGGAAACTGCCAGAAGGGGTCAGTGACTGGAACCCCTTTTTATACCTAGCTTTATTACTGTGACACTGTTTTATACCTCTTGTGGTTATCCTTTTCTGCTGGGTGTTAAGACCAAGTTAAAGTGAGACCTGTGTCAATCAATATGAACATCTTGATACCTATCAAGGTCAGTTAAGTCTCTTTAGGCATTATTTTGGAACCATGCATAGAGTCTGTCAGTGTCAGCCATCAGGATGGTCTAGGCCTTGCTGAACCACTTTGCTTTCGTGAAAGCATGGAAGATTTCCCCCTCTTTGTGACCCTCCTTTGGCACATGATATTTGTCCTCTGGTGTCTAGCAGTCTCCTTGCTCAGGAGGTTCGGTGACTTACCAAAGATGTAAGATCTTTTAGAAAAGGTTCTTTGTACCCTGGATCTCTGATGACCTTAGAGGGCCAGGGCCAAAATATTGTCCATCTTCTTAGCCCAGCTACCTTTTCAGTGTTGGTCTCTGCACTTTGATGGTTAAACACCCAGAAGAGAAGATCAGTGATGTCAGTAGTCTGAATAACTTTGTCTGGATAGCAAGCATCCTGGAATCTAAAATATAGTTAGAGGACTTGTTTTTAGCAATCATGGTTGTTCTAGTGGTTGATTTCCTGTAGAATATTAACAGAAAAATCTTTGAATCAGGAGCCACACATAAAAATAATATTTTAGCACGTCCGTCATGATGACGTTATTTTTGTACAAACTTAGATACGTATCTTAGTATAAAATAGCCATTGTTAAATGTATTTATTTCCCTCTAAAAACACATAAAAAACAGGAACCTCTTGTTACTACCTTTTGATAGGATGCCATCTAAGGAAAATGTATGGGCCCATAGTTGTACCTATAATCATGAGTAGGTGGAGCAGAAGAGAAGGGCGAATACCTGGATCAAAAGGTTATTGTCATAAACAGTATGTTGGAAGACCTGTGTAGTCAGAAAATATGAATACATTTTGTACACCAGAAAAGTAGTAATAATTGCTATAATTATATGAAACCTCATGTCCTGTAATGTAGCTTGCTACCAAAAGAATCTTTTTTTTAATATTTCCTTGTTTTTCTCACAGAAAATTTTATATTTTGAAGATGACCAATATAAACATATTACAATAACATATTGAGAACTCAACTCTTTGATGGTAGCCAGTGTACATTTTATAACAGCGTATTAAGCATTGTTTATTGGGGATAAGTCTTCCCATAATGCTATGAAAATTGCTGGGGCTCCCATTAGTGAACAAAGGCCAGAGTAAATTTTTCTGCGCAGCTGCTTCTTTATTCACCAAGGGGAGTCTTTCTAAACCTGAAAGTTTGTATTTCATTATCTTGACAATTTTTTTTACTTAACCTGTAAAACCAGATGGTAACAATTAACTGTATGTAACCTATAAAAAAATATATATATATACTTTGAGTCATTGAATGTAGACAGCAATGTGTGTTACAATCAAAATTAATCTTTGATGTCATTTTGATCAGCTAGCAACCTGGGAGAAAAGGAAGGCATGCCTTTAATAACATTTATCAAAAATACAATGAGACAAACAATTGGACAGACAAACAAGGCAATTTATGTAACTAGAGTTCATGCATATGAAACTAGAGTTCATGCAAATATATTTGGCCAATTGAATTATAACATTTTTTTAATTAAGACTAGTTAAAATTTTGGTAGTTCAATTAACAGAGATCTCGTAATTAGAATCAGAAGGAGTAAAAGCGCTTTATAACAGTAGCGTAATCTTGTGTTATAGTTATCAGAAGTCTCTAAGCAGAAAGTAGAGAAGGGCAAGTTAATCCTACAATTACAATTTAAGAATTTGCAATGTAAAAGAAATGTTTTAAATACATCAGTTAAACATTTGGGAAACAAACACCAGTTTCCAAACACAAAAACATTTTAAATTGAAGAGGAAAGATACATTTTTCAATTAGCCAGAATTTATAATTTGATTTTAAGATCCTCCTGCCTGGCAGGACATCACAGCTGATTTTACAATGGAGCAAGCAGTCTGTAGCCTGCACTGGTCTATAATCTTTTGTTTGGTCTTGCGCTCCGATTTTAAGAATTACATATTTTTTGAATTTTTTTAAAACCTTGTATTTTATTTTCCAACATTTATGTTAAAAATAATCGGGCCCATTGAGATTTTTTTGGTAATGTATCCTGCCAAGCAAACTGTTGAGGTGTAAATAGGCAGGGCCAGGAGAGGATTTTACTTTCTTTTGCAGAATCTTGCTTCCCTCTGCTCTCCAGGGAAACCGGGGAAGGCAGAGCAGGCAGAGCAGTGGGTGTTCACTCATCTCCTGTTGGGGTGGGGGCTGGAGCAGCAGGGAGAGGGTTTTGTGTGGTGGAGGAGTAGTGGGGCTGGGTTGTTTTGTTTGTGGTGAGGGAGAGCATGGGAGTGGTTGAAGGTGCCACCGAACAAGAAGCAGAGGGATTGTACGGTGGGGGCAGAGGGGTAGGAGGGTGGTTGGCCATATCAAAAGTAGTCACATAGGTGTCTGGGCTGAGGTTGGGGGTGGGGAGTGGAACAGGACTGACAGAAGAGTGGGTGTAGAGGTAGATAAAAGCCTGCAGATAGGCGACTTCAGAACATTTGCCATTTCCATGACGGAAAATAGGGAGATCCTGAAGAACATTGAGGTCAATTGTTCCATTTTCTGGCCATTGGGACCCATTATCTAATCTATATAGAGGGCATGCTTAGTTGCAGTAGAAAATAAGCTACTTAGGCTTGGTGTCGCCAGTGAACCTGAGAGTTTTTAAATTAGCCAAAAGGCATTTCAAAGGGGTTGAACATGAGGGCTTGGATTGAGCAGTTCCCATAATGAAAGGAGGCCAGGTAGGTAGGGTAAGTCTGGGCCAAGCTCCAGAAAAGAAAGGCAAGGGAGACAAGGGTTCTTGTCCCCTTTGACAGTCTCCAGAGAGAGAGAGAGAGGGAGAGAGAGAGAGAGGGAGGATCTGAGCTGATGTGAGAGACGGGACAGAGAGAGAAGAGAGACAGGGGGCCTGGCAGGGTCTGAGAAGGACAGACAGAAGGCTGATTGTCCAAAAATCCCAATGGTGTCCTTCCCAGGTTTTGACACCAGAAATAAGAGGATAGGAATTGAGCAAACTAGGCTTTTTATTGGGATGGGGTGTCTTGGACAATGGCAACAGCAGTGGTCAGGGACTGGTTGGGTAAGGTTTTATATGGGCAGGGGGGCATAGTGGAGGTAGATGTTTGGCTGCAGCCAGAGGTGAGGTTTAAATCCATTGGCAAGTTTAAATTTCCTGGTGGGAAAGACTAGAAGTGGGAGAGCTTTGTGGTGGGAAAGTTGTATCTTTGTTTCCCTAGAGTGATTTACCATCAGCCAGGAAATGCCATTTAGGATGTGGGGTGAGGGCCATTTTATTGAGCAGGGTACTTTATCATTTACTGTTTGAACACTTATTAATGTGGATGCTTTAGTGTATCATTTCAAAGCTTTTCTCATTTTACTGACTTGGGCCCATTTCAGTCATGGTTTCTTTAAGGTGCCTAGTACAGTACTTTGCCACTGAAAATGTTTAGTGTATGTTGACTAAATTGCATAATACAGTGGACCCTCAAGTTAAAACCAGCCTGACTTACAAACAACTTGGGTTAATTAGGTTACTGGACGATTCATCTGACTCTTGTTGTCTATAGCATGGACTCAGGTGAACATTCTGATCTCAGCTGTACTGACTTACAGCCCACTTGAGTTACAACCAGCCCTTTGGAATCAATCAAGTTTATAAGTTAAGGGTCCTCTGTATTTTGGCTTACAGTTTTCATATGTAGAGGTGTAGCTGCTAAAATTTCTCAGATTTTTTTTTTAAAAAGCAGATTTCTTACTATGTTGGCCTGGTATTTCTGGTCTCAAAAGGTTTTTCCCACCTCAGTCTCTGTAGTCACTGGGACCATATATGTGTGCCACTCTGTCCTCGCTTCAGATTTTTAATAAAGCTAGACTGGCTGTTGCTTCTTTTATGTGGGGGAGGTACTGGGGATCCAGCTCGGGCCCTTGCACTTGCAAGGCAGACAGTAGAACCACTGAGCCAAATCTCCGGCCCTGGCTATCGCTTCTTTATCATGTCATTCTCCTGTCTCTTTTTCCCCATGAAAAACGTTGTCAGGTTTAATTATAAGCCTCCTCCTGGCTCCCAGGAGACAAGGGAATGTTTATAGCTTGCCTTACCTCAAATGCTCCTCATAGATTGGCTTTTTGGGGTCATGTCAGTTAACGCTGGCTTAGATCCTGTCTCCTGACTGTCCTGTTAACTTATTCTGAGTAGTGTCACTCCTTCTTCTGCCCTGGGTTTCAAGAATGATTGTCTACTTGTCTGGCTTTAGGAACTGTAGGAAAATTTCTAAACCCATGCTAAGGTTTTCCTGCACTGCAGTCTCAAGTGTCAGTTGTGAAACAAATACCTTTTTCAGGAGCTTAAGGCTTCTAATGGGTGAGGTCTACTAGTATGACTTGCATTCCCTCTCTTCAGGGGGTAGCATGTAGTGGGAGAATGGGCTGAGAGTGGATCTCTGGGCCATTATGAAGCGGGCACAGCTTGGAGGCTGATTTAATAACACTCAGCTGCCCATGAGAGGCAACAGGCAGGAATCCCAGGATATCCAGTGTAGATGGTTGGCTGGGGATCTGCAGACTCTGACCTGAATCCTCTGTAGGCTTTAGAAAATACTCCTTCCAGCCGGGGGTTCAAGGCCAAAGCTGCTTTCCAGTCTCTCTCAGTTCCTGGGATGTCTATGTGATATGCCTGCACCCTCTGCCATCTGTCTCCTGTGACTTGTCAGCAGGATTTTGTTTTCTGCGCTCACCCTTCCTGCCACACCCTGCTTATCCATAAGGAATAATGGCTACATTGCTTGCCAAACTTAGCTACTGACCAGATTTGGTGACCAGATGGTCCAAAGAAATCACTTACCTTTGTTTCAGTGATGCCTGCAAAGAATAAGTAGTATTTTTAGGGGAACACATCACAGAATGCTCAACTATTTAAGCCTTTTGCTATATATGTTCTAAATATTAATATTTGAGAAGTTCAGCTTTTTGAAAAATACTTGTATGAGGAGTTGACTTGAAAACCAAAAACACTTTCTTAGCCTGAGCAGATGTTTAGGGGAATATTTTGAACTCCACTATCTAGTTTAACCAGTTTATCCTGCCAAGCCAAACATTCTCTTGTGCTACATGTATAGTAGAACCATTTTATAACTTTAAATGAAACTTGCATGGTAAGAACATTTTCTACAATTATAATCGTACAATTAATGAGAAAAATGCCATTGAATAACAATTTGCTAAATTCAGCAAGAGTTTAACTTATTTAGAAATCCAGGTGTAAATCTGCTTAAATGGAATTTTACAAGTGATTTGCATATTGAAGCCAAGCCTTTCTACTTGAGGTAGCACATTGAAATAGCAATTTAAAATTTATTGCCCATAGAGATTTATTGGGCAGGAAATTTATTTAGTAAGTTACCATTTTTTCCACCTCTAGGTTTTGTGTGCTGGAGAATTAACTGATTTTTCTCCTTAGGACTAACTTCAGGAAGTAAATAGGATAGCAGTGATTTTGTGGTATTTAACTATGCTTGTCTTTTGCAGATTCCCTTTCTATGAAAGAAACCTTGCATTTCATTATTGTTTGAGGTTTTATTTTTTGGGTCTGGAGAATGATGAATTTTAGTTCTCTAAACAGAGCCCTATGGTTACTTTGTAGTCTTTGACCCAACTTTTCTGTAGCACTGGTAGGACTGACCACTCTTCATTGGGAACTCTGGGTTCCTTTGCACATTTGTAATTATTTTGCTTTTCCGTCTTTCGTTTTCTTGTAGGGGCTACTGTGTCTGCCCTTATTTGTTCACACTCCTTGCTTTTCCTTGGTGGTTTCCTTTAGGCTGCTCAGCCCTTTGGGGAATCTGAATACTTCTAAGGCTTCAGGTACCACCCACATGATAATGACCTCCAGAATCTCTCTGAGTTCACTCTCATCTCAATCTTGTGGACATTTCTACTTGGATGATTCATAAGTACTTTTAACTCAGGATATCTATACAACTCATTTCCTCCCTAATTACCACCTGTTTCCTGCCCCACTCCAAGCCCATCATCCCCAGATACCTGCCAGCTTTTCCCATTTTGGTTGTTGGCTCTTCTTTCTACCTCATTCCTAAAGCCAGAAATTTCTGACTCATCCTTTTCCCTTCCTCAGTCAGCCCCATATTTTAATTGGCAATCAATACTATCATTTTAATGCCCTAAAGTTTACTTGAAAACTTAAGTCATCCCATAACATCTAGTTATTGTGTTTTAAAATTTGTAGTTGAGCCTATATAAATATATGTTATACACATATTATGCTAGACATAGTTTTAGGTATTTGTGATATATTTCTAATTTTCATAATTATTATTAGATATGTCATCTCTCTTCTAAGTGAGAAGTCTGGGATTCAGAGAGACCTAAGAATAGGCTTAGGATCACAGGTCAAGTGAAGAGCAATGGATATAAGATTTAAATCCGGATTGGTGTACCTAACTCGAAATCCTTTGCCTGTGGCATTGTCACCACTCTTACTTTGTCTTCAAAATGCCATGGGATAGTTTTACATATCTGTCAAGTAGATTGTCTTTGAGGGGAGAAATGGGGTGTTATTCAAGACATACCTTTTTTTTAGTGTCAAGATGCATACTTTTTCTTAGAAAATTGGTGGTGCTAATGGTTTGGATGTGGTTTGTCTCCTCCAGAACTCTTGAAACTTGGCTCCCGATGTAACAGTATTGAGAGGTTGTGGAACCTTTCAGAGGTGATTAGGTTGTTAAAAGGGGTTGATGAAGGCCTCCAGGAATTAATTACCATGAAAGTGTGTTGTTATTAGATTGTGTGCTGTTTTTGGCTTGTCCTTCTGCTGTTCTTCCCCGTTAGAGTGCAGCACGAGGCCCTCCCCCACATACTGCTGCTGCCTGATTATGGGCTACCAGCTTTCAGGATTAAATATATATATATTTCTTTTATAAATGACTGGGTCACAACTGTTTGCTATAGCAACATAATAAAATGGATTAAGGAAGGTATTAAGATGTGGCTCCAGGAAAACCATGGTCCTCGATGCCTGTGGCTTCATCCAGAATCCAGACCTGGTCTTCTCCTACCTGTGTATTACCTGGGTGGCCCAAGGAAGAACAGTGGACCCATGCTGTTTGCCTGCAAAAGCTTTTTTATGAAAATCAAATGAGATGGAACAAGGGAAAGTGCCTTAAAGCCCACAGACATTTTTGAAAAGTTGTTTAGTTGTGAGAGTTGGTAATTGTTCAGCCCAGATGAACCTCTTTTATTTCTTTGTAAAAAATATGTGAAAATATAAGCTCTCCTGGATTTCTAATGTTTGTGCTGACTGAATCATCTAAGTACATGTAATAAAATTAGAAATGTTCTTTCAGGTAAAGCACTTGTTAATCAAAAGTACACATAGAACTAGTTTGTTGTTCTTTTTTGGTACTGGGGATTGAACTCAGGACCTTGTGCTTCCAAGGCAGTTGGCAGCATTACTGAGCCAAATACCCAGCCCTAGTTTGTTAGAACAGCATAAGACACATTGTACGGAAATCAAATGAAGTGTAGGCGTAGGTGGGTATATTACAGTCATCTTATTGAAGTTTTCTTCTGTGAAATTGATCTTGGAAGAATGGATTTGTACATGTTTGTGCTGAACCAAAATGGACCCTATTTTGATTTGTGACAGCCTCTTTTGCCTTGTTTTGAGAAGAACATGCTCTTTTTTTTCCATGGTTTCCCCTTTTTCTTTATATTTGGTTACAAAGTTCGTCTAAGGAGAGTCTTTTCCAGTGAATGTGTAAAACCAATTGGTCATTGTAGAATTGAGAAGAGAAGTTTGTATCCTACAAAATTTCCCTATAAATTTGGGAGCAGTGCTGTGTCTTGCAGGGTGGTTTGGACTGCAGCTTGATAGAGAACATACCTATTGCACACAGTAGGTCCTTGGTGAGTGGTAGCCATTACTTTTTAAACTTATTTTAAAATTTCAGGTTTAGTAAGGGTTATGCTGCTACACAATGAATGAGACTCAGAGAATTTGGGACATGTGAGGTTGGGGGAAGCACTGTAGCAGGAGGGTGCACAGGAGTGGGACCCGGAGGAGGTGTGCTGTTGTCATCAGCTGGGCACCCTTATAGAGATAAGCTCTCAGCTGCAGGCTGGACAGAAGGAACCAGGTCAGACTCCTGTGTTTATCATTCTAGCAAAGAGGCCTCAGAGTGTAGAGGCATTACGGCTGGTAGACCAAAAGGGGATGAGGGATGATGGTCTAAGCAGGAGCCTGAAAGAGATGGTAACTGGATTTTGGAGGTGGGAGAAAGAGCGGGGAGGGATAGTTTAGTTTTAGACATGTTGAGTTTGTTACCAAGTTTGTCAGCAAGCTGGAAACAAAGTACAGTAGTAGCACAGGAAAGACAATAGCAAAACATATTTGTGAGTCACCTGCATGGAGAGGACCAGTTGTGGAAAGGGGTATTCAGATCACTTCCCCAAGGAAAGTGGAGCAGAGAAAAGAGAGCAGGGCCAGACTGGCACGAGATTGCGTGTTTGGGATTATGACATCCAGCTTCTTTCAGAAGGATAAATGAATATGTTCAGGAACACATGGTGATGTAATTTTAAATAAAACCTGATTATCAGCGCAGTGTTCCAGTTCTGCCATATTGCTATCTTTAGGCTCTGTGCCAAGTATTAGAGACTTGTCTTTGTATGTTATTTTTACCTTGGGATACAAGGGTTAGGGTGCAAGGAAAGTTCTAGTATATCTTTCACCTAAAGCAGGAAAAGGGAGTGAGGTGTTAGCAGCTAAGGTGTGACATGGAGCAGGTTGCTGAGATTAAATCACCATTTCCTTATCTGTCTGAAGAGGATGATTACAGTTCTTTTCTCAAGGTTGTTATAAGGACCAAATAAGGTGATCTCTGTGAGATGTGGCCCTCTCTGTGTCCATGGTTGGTTGGGGATTTGGGAATACAGGTCTTCTATCTGAAACAGATTTATGATATTGATCAGGAGGTAACTGTAAGAAGATGTAATGCAACTCTAAATTGGAAATAAGTGTAACTTACAGTTCTCAAGGAATTAGCACCTTGAAATGTGGGCTTCATTAGATTTGTGAAAAAGCAGAAAGGGTTTAGTCTGGGAAATTCTATTGCATAAAAATAAGATTTGGATATTTAAAAAATTATGCTCTAGCCGGGGATTTAGCTCAGTGTTTCTGCCTCCTGCCTCCAAAGTGCAAGGTCCCAAGTTCAATCCCTGTACAAAAAACAAAACAAAACAAAACAAAAACCTCCATTTGCAACTTTGTTGCAGGTATTTACATATCTTGCAGTACTAGAAAGATGTTTTGCTGAGAACATGAAAACTTAGTACATCTGTGCACCTCCTTCATTATATGTAGAACAATTTCACTAATTGAGAGTCATTCAGGAAACATGTGTTCTGTTTTCCATTGGGTTCTAATTGGAATGTTTTTCCTTAATAGAAGGCATTTGGACCACACACCTACATTTTGAAATAACTTGGTATGACATGTATAAGAAATGTAAGGAACAGTCTCATTTTGGAAACTATAGCTTCTTAAACACCCTCCCAGCTCCATACCCCAAGAAAAATGACCCGTGCGTATACATGTGAGCATGTGTGGTTTCTGTGCTGTGTCACAATACCAGTTCTGTTCCTTAGGTCAGATGTTTCAGACTGCCTGCATGTGTTAAGAGAAGTGGTGACAGAGTTGTTGATCAAAGCTTTTACTACAGACTTCTTAAAGGCTTTAATTGAACCTTTCATTGAGTTTTAGAGAAAAAAATCCTGCTCTTCATGCATGGCATATGACATGCTTTCGGATGTAAAGCCTTAACTTCATAGGCTTGATTAAAGTTTTATGGGACCCCCCAAAATAACATTTGTCATCTCTACATGTAGGAATTAGTGTGCAATGCACAATTCAGCTGGAGTGGGTTTTTGCTGCTGGCTTATTTGAGTGCCTCCAAGTAATTTCAGAGCCACCACCCAGCTCTTCTAGAAAGAGGTTTGCATCATAACTTGAGAAAAAGTATTGTGCCCTGCAGCTGCTGTTCCTAACCATGCAAGCAAAAACCATCTCAGTTACCCGAGATCCATGAGAAATTGGCATTGGCCCAGTGTAAGTCCATGTATTTTAGACTCTAAATTATATTAGTCTTTCTGTGGGCATCCCCTGATTTAGGTGCACAGCTGGCAATGACCTGATTGAATAGTGAGGCAAGGAGAGGCCAACTCTTGGCGCTGCCCTCACTGGGAAGTTTGTCCAGTTAATGAAAGACTAGTTGCTAGGCCATAAATACTTTTTAAAAATTTAAGTTTTACCTTAACTTTTTATTTGTACATGTTTGCAGTTCATGTACTTTACAGTTGTCTTGGAATGGTTGCATGTAAGAGTGAAGAGAGCACAGTGAAATAGCAAAACTGTGTGTTTAAAATACACTTGTCCCAAATATAAGACCTGGCCTTTCCCCTTTCTGTATGTTGATAATGTCAATATCTGGAGATCTTTCTCTTGCAGTGCCAGGTCTAATTATGGCAGTTGAGTTAGTAATTTGGTAGTGACGGACTTTGTCAAGTTTTTAGAGATTACTCTGAATACTAATCATGGACTTGACATTTAATTGCTAGCATTGGTGTATATGAGGAATAACTGACCTTGCCCATGTGTCTCAATCTGACATGTACTGTTTAATTTTTGGGGGTTTTAGTGGTTCTATGAGTGAGATAAAGCTGAGCTTCTGTTTCTGCAGAAGCACTTGAGCTATTAGTACAGCTTTTTAGTAAATATAAGTCTGGTTCTCTGGGTCAGGGTCCTTAAACTTTGGAAGTCATTGATTATACTGGGTGAAGGCAGTCTGTGAACTTGGGTGGATGGAACAACAACAGCAAAAATCAGAACTTCATTTTCACTACTAGCTAAAATGTAGCCTTTGCTTCAGTCGTGAAAGTGGGCAGCAAAACCATGTAATGTCAGCACCTGTGACTCTGTCACATAGAAGTTAAAGATTTTTGTGTCACATTGGAAATAGTTTAAAATATCATTTATGCCTGTCACTGATTTAGAAACTGCCATAGTTAGATGTGCATATTACTACACCAGAGTTGCTTTTTAAAGTATTTTGATGTGTGTATTTTGGTATAACTAGTTTTTTTGTAATCATATTTTCTACTTAAAAACATTCAAACGCATTTTTCTCATTAGAGGGTTCAGGATGCTGAAGTAGCCTATGATCTCTGAAGTTACAAATTCCTGCTTGGATGGTACCCATGTGTCTTTCTGGTCTTGCTCTGAGACTGGATTTGTTAATATTAAATCTAGACTTGTTAGCACTAAATAAAAACACATTTGGCTATTTCCTAGCATGGCTTGTCTCTGACTTTTATCATCTGAAGCTCTGGTATTCCGCATATGGAAGCTCTCAGACAATTAAGAAATAAAGCTATTGTGTGTGCCTCATGTGATCTTTCTCACAGGCTCTGGTAGCAGTCCCTTTAAGACTGTTTTCTGCAACCAAATGTTTATGGATGAGAATGTTTTCCCTTACAAATTTCAGCTGACAGATCAGCAATGCATTTGCTGACATTTGCTCTAGCTCTGGGAAGAGGTGGTGCCACGTGACTTGTATGAATTTGATTCAGATCTCTGTTGCAGGCATACCCTAATTTAACTTAGAACGCAATATCCAAGGTTAAAACTCTACTGTGTAAAACTACTGAAAGACTCAGAGAAGGAAATGGAGGTTCCCAGGCCATTCTACCATTTCCACTTCCTGTTACCTTTAGCAGGTGTCATATGATTCAGTTAGTAAGAAATGGAGTGGATTTTTTAGTCTGTCTGTCTGTCCATCCTTCCTTCCTTCAAACTCGGGACCTTGAGCTTGTGAGGCAGGCAGGCAGCCAGCAGAACCACTGAGCTAAATTCCTGGCCCCTTTGAGTTCTTCTTTAACTTAGGAGGATAAGTGGGTAAGTGTTAAGAATAGGGGAAGCATTCCCCACGTGACGCAGAGGTCTTTGCTCCATATGAACCTCCCCTTTGTCAATCTGGCCAAACTCAAGAAGTTGCTCATTTAGCATGTGTTCTGTTGCATGGTCACAAAGCTGTCTTTTTAAAATAACTGATTAGTTGTATGCCTACCAGAACTAGGTGAACCTATTGAAGCTTTCAGTGATAACAAATAGCCAGCTGCGAAGTGCTGTAGATTCGCCTCCACTGTACTAGACAGTATAAGGTATCTCAGCGGGGGCAGATTCTTTTTCATGTTACATTGGGGTTCTGCTCTGGGTGTGTGTGTTTTTGTCTGGCCAAATGATTTATTTCTCCTTTTGAGCAATTTTATCTGTGGTTCTCTCACCAGTCCTCTGGGAGATAACCTTTCTCATTTTTATCCAAAGGAGGAGTTATAAAATGGAAGTGGATGGTCAGACTCTTGGAGCCAGAATGCCTGGATGGGGGCCCAGGCTCTGCCATATACAAGCCTAACTGTACCTCTGCTGATGGAGCTTGATATTACTTTTCTCAGAGAGTGACTGTAAAGGTTAAATGACTACACTGAGAGCTGAATGCAGAGCCTGACATTTGTGGTGGTGCTGGCTGCCCATTAGAATCACCTGGAGAAGCTTGAAAGAAACTCCGTGGGAATTATGAACTCCCATCCTAATGAAACTAGGGCCTTGGGAGGTTATAACCTTTTATACAGTCATTGCAAGTCACTAGCAGAAGTGAAGGATGGATTTTGAAGTCTTTTATTCTGGGGCATTAAGTGAAAGATTCATCTGTCAGCTACATAAGCAGGAGATTTTCCTGTAATGAATAGCTGCCTTTCATGGGCATCTTTGAAGTTTTCTGACCCTTTTTACTTTGAGGCCAGAAGCAGTGCAATGTAAAAAGTTTAATTTCTTTACATTTATAATGTCAGACTTCATTCAGCTGACATTGATTGCTTTTTAACACTTGTTGAAAAATGTCTTCAAGGTCTTTTCTCTTTTCATACTAAAAGCTTATCACTCATACCATAGTGCTATCTGAGGGGTTCCTTTTCTTGTAGTGATGGTTTATCAGCTGCTATGATTACAGTGGCCTTTGAACAAGAAACAAAGTTCCCGCCTTAAAATTATAGTACCTACTGGTGTGAGAGACCTGAAATGATCAAATCCAGCCGGAAAAGTTGCAGAATCCCATTCGAAGAGTCAGTGAAATAACTTGCCCCAAATCACTTTGCAGAATGCCCCCACTTTGTTAGGAAGCTGATTGCCACACCTCAAGAGAGGATTAGTATAAGTGGGGGATTGTACCCCATGTCATGATACAAGTGGGAAACTTAAGCAGAAAGGAAGACAAAATGTCATTCTCGGAGTGTAGTTGTTAAGGAGATAGCTGCCGATTGGGATTGGGACTTGAAAGTCCAGAGAATCACCCTGAGCCCAGAGCCATGTCTTCTACAGTGCTGTCAGGGTGAGAACCAAATTCAACACTGTCTTTTGTATTCAAAGTTCTGAATTCTTCAGGAGCTTTGGTTTCCTGGCCACTGGTACCCCATGTGGATGTTGGCATCCTCCTAGCCCTTCTTGGCTAGATCGATGACTGCTGCACTTTCACCTTCTTACAAGCTACCTTTTCTCTGAGGCTTACACTCTGCTCTCCTGGACACCACCCGACCCTCTTCTTTCCTTTGTTGAGGACTTTGGAGATAACTGCTTAATGCCTGCACTTTGTCAGGTCTGGGTTCAGTCTCAGCTCTGCTTTCACCAATCATGTAGCTTACCATCACATGGAACTGTTCCACATCCAGAATTTAAAATCATTTAAAAGAACCAGATTCTCTTCAAGTCCCCCATGCATTCATTCCAAATGTGTTTGCTTTTTTATCTCTTCAAAATGACACAGCTTTTCTCTCTGGCTGTCTTGTTTTCTAGGGCCGTACTGCCTTCCTGTCCAGCTCTGATTCTGTAGCACGGTCCTCTGAGTGGCCCTGTGCGGTGAATTGCCTGTTGCTAGTTGTTCCACTTGTCCTCTGGATGGTTCTTCCTTGGGGTAGGAATGCACAGTTTCACCATTTCATCCATTGTCTTGTGTGGCACCTGGGTTGGTTCTGCAGAGCTGTTTGGCCATCCTTTTGTACTTGTCTTCCTTTTCTTTATAGAGGTATGTTGAACCTTTGCTGTACCTCTCTCACCTTATTTTAATTCTTTACAGAGAAAATGGTGGCATGGGCTTGTTCCTTTTGAGAGAGTTTCTCACGGAGTTGCTCAGTTTGAACACAAACTTGTGATCTTTCAACCTCAGCCTCCTGAGTAGCCAAGATTACATGGTCTTTTCTAGATTCTAGCCTATGTTTGCCAATATTGTTGTCTTCTTCCTCTATCATATTATACTTGATTTTCTTTATTATCTGGCAAAACGGATACTTAGGAATACATAAGGAATGAGAAAAACTGCATCACCCATCATAAGGATCACAGCTGAGACTTTTGTAACAAAGGACAGTTAACAGAGAAAAGCTCAAGCTGTGCATAATGGTATGTGCCTGTAAGAGACACAAGCTAGGAAGAGTACTTTAGACTAAGACTAGCCTGGTCAAAAAAATGTGACTCCCCTATCTCCAACAACAACAACAACAACAACAACAACAACAACAAGAGTAAAGCACAACAAATTTTAATCAAAGGTTTATGTGACCCAAGTGCCTTCAGAAATGAAGACACAAAGAACTGTCCAGTTTTATGCTTAGGAAGTATAATTGGACACAAGGGTGTGATCTAATGGTGTAGACTGAGCGGGGAGCCCACTAAAGCCTGTCTATTCAAATTCTTGGCATCTCCATGTTGTATTCCTTCCTCTCAGATATGGGGCAGGACCTCCGTGGAACAAGGCTCTTATATGTTTCAGACAAAGTAGATCAGAGAATATCTTTATAGCCAGACCCTCCACAAAAAGGAAGTTAGAGTAATATTTCTAGGTTTTATGGCTTGTTTTAGGGGAGAGGGTTTTAGTTTTTGTAACATACTTTGGAAAAGTGAAACTCTGGTTTCTGTGTCTTGTCTCGGGAAAGAAAGGGAAGCAGGAAAATGAGAGCAGAAGGTCTGAGAGACTTCATTTGAGGCCATCCTTGATTCTCCCAAAAGTACCAGCATAGCCAAACTGGGTATTGTTTATTTGCCCAAACACCAGCCCAATGCTTATTTCTCAGTTGGAAAATCAGATTGTAACCTCATTTCTGCTATTTGCTAGCCTGGAAAGCCAGAGCATATTCCTATATATCTCGGGGCTTCGCTTAATTAATTAATTAATTAACTTAGTACTGGATATCGAACCTGGGACCTTTGCTCTGAGCCATGTCCTCAACCTTTAATGATTAAAAAAATAATAATTTTGGATAAGGTCTTGGTAAGATGCTGAGTTCTTCTGTCTCTGCCTGCAGAGTGCTGGGATTACAAGTATGCACCACCACTCTAGTCTCAGGGCTTATGCATTTTAAATGATATTAAAATTACTTATATTCATAAAGGATGACAATCTGTTTTGCAGTGCAGCCATTCCTTTTGAGTAATATAAGTTGATTAAAGTTGTTTGCCCACAACCATTTATTGATTTTTAAAGTGAGAAAATATACTGTATTGAGGTGTGAGTGGGGTAGGGCAGAGTCTGACCATCCAGAAGCCCATAGTCTGATGGAAGAAGCAATTATATGAACAGTTAAAGTTAAGAAGGCTTTTAGGGAAGGTGATTGTGGGGTAGGTTTTAAAGTAGCCTTTTGGAATTTCTTTGCTGTCTCCAGTAGATCTAAGTAAATATCTGAGTAATACCTGAATGGTGGGGATAGTGATAATACTGCTGCTATTTTGCTTTCTAATTAGGAGTTCTGATGCCATGTTTGGGGAATACCCAGGTGAGTGGGAATGGAAGATAGTTGTGGGTGATAGGGGGCTTTCTACAGTGTTCAGAAGCTTCTGACCTCATAGGGATAATGATTGTCAGCAATGCTGGAAACCCTTGATTATTTTCCTATCTGAGCCCTTCTTGGTTTGAGGGAGAATGAATTGATTTTAGATTTTAGCTTTTTCTGTCATTGCCTGGATCCCTTCGGTATGCATATTTGAAACACCAATATAAAACTTTCCTCTCCTCCTATAGTAGGATCAACTCTGTTGTGTTAATGTGCTGTTACACACCAGATAATTTTGACCATAAATTTGGAATTAACAGTTGGTACCAGAAGAATTCCTAAATTATTAGTCCAAACCTGTGGTAGATGAGACTCACCATTGATTTAGATTTTCCTTCTGTAGTAATCTTGCCACTCATTTATTTAAAGACTCTTGTTGTATGTAAAATGCATACCTAGGTGCCATGGGGAATTTGTAGAGTTCAACAATTTTTTAAGCATAATTTGGATTGATAATCATATACCAGTTTAAGGTAGGGTGTAGAATTACAGAAAAGCTATAATTTGACCTACCACAAGTTGGAAAGGCTCTGTAGAAGAGGTGATGGTAAAAGTCGGGCTGAGCAAAGCCCTTCACAGGTATATAAAAAATGTCTGTTACACACAGAAAGAAGCAGTTTCTTCTTTTCCTCCAAAAGTGAAATTTCCTTTCTGCCAATTGGTTACCAAAGTGAGATCTTGTTTAAACAAAATTACTTATAGTAATTCTCAAGCAAGTGATAATATCAGTTTGAGTGAGATTTTTATGGGCTGGGGATTTAAATCAGTGTTTCTGCTGCCTGCCTGGTAAGTGCAAGGATCGGAGTTCAAGCTCTGGTACCCTCCCGCAAAGTGAGATTTTTAAAAAGAAACTCTTCTTCAAACAAATTGTATCTTATGCAGAATATTTTAAATATAGGTTGAAAATTATTTCATCATTATAGGGATTTAAATTTCATGCCTCAGATTCTTTTAAAAATTCACATTGCTTATGATTACATTTTACCAGGATTTCAATGAAATTTGAAAGTGTTTTTGCCTAAGAGAAACCTAACTATAAAGCAAGGAACAATAGAACTGGAGGTTCAATTTGTAGGATGGAACTGAAAAAGGAAAACTAGTGGATGGGCCTCAGTGTTGTAGACGCTAAGTTACAGCTTATTTGGTGGCATGTTTTCCAGCTGTGCATGTTAAGAAGAAACAAACATCAGCCCTGTACCTATCACGTTTGCATTCTGGTTGTTTTAATATCTTTCTGGATGAAGCCTCTGAATCCTGAGAAAGTTCCCTTATTTGTCCCAGTCACATTATTGTGATCCGGTCCTTTTTAAAAAAAAAAAAAAAATTTTTTTTTTTTGGCACATTTTTGACATAATGATCACATTCATAATAAGGAATTTGTATGTATACATAATATAGCATCTTTTTTTCTTCCCATTCTCCTTGCCTCAATCTTCTTCCACTCCCCATTTACAAAACTTTGTTTCTATTGTTTTTCTTCTATTCTTTATTCTTTTAAATCCCTATTCTCTTCCCCCTCTGCCCCGTTGACATTCTCATTTGAACATTTTCTTCTGCTTCCCAATATCTGTCCTCAATTTTGGTTTATTTACTCTTTGGGTTTCCCACACAAGAGAAGCAGTGGGATATTTAAACGTGTGTCCAATTTATTTCACTTAAAATTATGTTCTCAAGGTGCATCCATTTACCAAAAAATGTCTCAAGTTTATCTGTCTTTATGGCAAAGTAGTACGCCGTTGCATATAAAAACCACATTTTCTTTAGTTTATGGGCATATGGGCTGTTTCTAAGAATTAGCTATTATAAATTGTGCTGCTATAAACATGAGTGTTCATATATTGCTGTGGTATGATGATTTTAACTCTTTATGGAAGATCACTAGAAGGGGAAAAGTTGGATCAAATGGAATCTCCGGTTTTGTTTTTTTGAGGAATCTCCAGACTGCTTTCCATAGTTGTTGTACCAGTACTGTACTTCCCATCAACACTGAAGGATTCCTTTTGTCCACAGCCTTGCCAGCATTTGGTATTGGTTGATTTCTTGATGATAGCTGTTCTTTCTAGAGTAAGATGGAACCTCAGTGTTGTTTTAATTTTCATTTCTTGGGGGGCCGGGGATTTAGCTCAGCGGTTCGGTGGCCTGCCTTGCAAGCGCAAGGACCCAAGTTCAATCCCTGGTACCAAAAAATAAAAAATAAAAATAAAATTTTTTTTTCATTTCTGCAGTGACCAGTGATGATGAACATTTTTCATATATTTATTTGCTGTTTGTACTTCTTCATTTGAGAAGTGGCTATTAAATTGAGATGCCCAGTTTTAGATTGGGTAATTAAATTTTGGGGGCCTGATCTTTTTGAGTTATTTGTATAGTCTAGATATTAGTCCTTTGTATGAGGAACCAACATTTGTAGTAGACCTTGTCCTTGCAAGGCAGGTGGGGTGCTGCTGAGCTAAATCCCCAGCCCATGAGGAAACTTTCTGAGTGTTTAATGTTGACAGTGTTCTTGATGTCTTCCCCATCTCTGAAAAAATATTTCTTAATACTTATGTATACCATATCTTCCAGTGCTTTCTCTTGTAAAATTACTACTCCAGCTTTGTTACTTATTTGGACAAAAAAAGGAGGCATCTTCAGAGAGTTTTGATTTGAGGTCAGATGGGCAGTTTGTTGGGAGATGTTAAGTTGGAGCACACAAAGCGCGCGAGTGTAGGTATTTGGGATAATTGGCTTGGGAGTTTTAGGTTAAGGTATGGACATGAAAGGATATTATGAAATGCAGCATTTCCCCCCCAGGTGTCTCATAGCCTGATGTCAATTGGATTTAACTGAGTTTTCTTGCATTCCTTGTGAATGAGAATATGTAAGAATGTTCTGTGTCCACTATAAGCCACTATAAATGTTGGTTAATTGCTTGATGTGGAGGAAATCATGTATCTTATGTTTTTTGCATTCTGGTTAAACCTGTCAACAAATATTGAGAAGAGAGTGGGTGCGAAGCCTTTGCTCTGGCTTGTATATATTAAAGGATAAACGTAGCCCCTGCCCCCCAGCCTTGAGCTTTGACTTGACATTATGTAGACAAGCAAGATGGTAATCCAGAAGAGGAAATTGTAATGCTAGTGCTATTCTGTGATTTTGGAAGTTAGGATATTACCATTGTGATTGAAAACTGAGGTGGTTGCTTTGTTTGAAATCATCTCATTTTTAAAACCTAAGGTGATTTTTGTTATTTTTTTAGGTAATAGTTAACATACTGTGCAGAATTCTAACATAGGATATGGCAACATTGTGCCTATCCTTGAAGACTGGATGTACTAAGGGCAAAATACAAGAAGTGGTCAAAGCTTTTCATGGTCAATTTAGCTTCTGCAGGTTTTTAAAAGTCAGAATCTATGGCATTTAGGGAACCTCAGATGTTAAATGATAGTAGAAAATAAGGGAATTTAGTAACTTTAGGTCATTGTCCTTCTAGATATAATGTTGTGTATTTACCTCTTACTTTCTTTTAAGTGAATGTTATAGGAAATTTTCTTTTATTACTTAATTTCAGTTGTAACCTAGAGAGTGATTTTCTTGTTGGGACCTGTCATATTGTACCCCAAAATGTGGCCCTGCCAATTGAGAACTGCAGAAACAAGGCCTCTGACCTCCTCTTGCCTCGTTCCCTAAAGCATTCTCATAAAGGAATTTTCAACTTACCTCATCTGATAGGAGATCATAGACTCATTTCAGAGGGGTTCTGCCACATACTAGGAAGCTAGAAAGAATCTGAACAGACCTTGGTAATTTTCTCCCAGTTTATTTAGTTGGGCTTTTCACCCAACAACACTTTCATGTAATTGTCATTCTTTATCTCTTTTAAGCATAAAAATACAGTTTTCCCTAGGCTGGATCTTTATTTCTGAAAGCTCCCATATGACATAAAACTTTGGTTTTATAAACTTAAGCTTTTCTCTTGTAACAGAGTTGTCATCCATGAACTTTGCAATGAGTGGGAAAAAGACAGTACTCCCTCAACTCTATACATTCTTTTCCTCAAAAGCATATAATTTATTTTTTGCAGTGCTGGGGATCAGACCCAGGATCTTGAACAGGCTGGGCAGATGCTCTATCCCTGAGCTGTAATGCCAGCCTCAGAAGTATGTAATTTAACGTTATAACTGATACTCTACTTTTTGAAACATGTATTCTTATTGGAATCCAATCATATATTTGTTTTCCTTTCTGTCACAGAAGCTTAAGAATTTTTTGTTTGTTTCTGAAATGTAAGGTATTATGGGGCAGACTTAGCATAGTTCTATTTGGCCAGTTATATCTGTGCCTTTTGTTTGTGGTATAATATTTAAAGTAAGGACAGCATTTCTTATGTTTTATCCTGTAACACTTGTTCCTGAAGACTTCCTCACCACATGCCTCGTTTTCCATTAGCAACTTGATAGCTTCTGGCAGTTTCTTTTCAGTGTTTTGGGTCTGAATTACTGTGTCTGGAAGGATGGTTAACATCATTTCCATTTGGTTCTTCTTCATGACAAGTAAATATTCACTCTTTCAGAGGAAAAATGATAGTAGTTGAAGCTACTGCTGGAAGGGAAGTATGTGAGATGAAGCAGATGATGTATTCAGGGAAAGCCTGCTGGCTGGATTCACAGGTCTGGTTCATGGTGGCGTTGCCATCAAAGAATTTACACTCTCTTCCTTTTGGTCCTCAGACTGAGGACAGTAGCTCAATAGTCTCAGTGTCTTGAATGGATGGGATTTGGCTATTTAACAAAACTCAAGAGAGAGAGATTGTGTAACTTCAGAACACTGGTTGATTACTCCCAGTACTGACTGGATCAGCACTCTCTCCCCACACTAGTGGCATTCTAAGAAAGGAGCCAAATTACAGAATCAGAACAAAGGGAAGTAGTTAAATCATGCTAATGTTAATAGCACCCAACACTGATAACCCATTTCCAGAACTGCATGTGAATGTGGATGTATGTTTAGTTCCTAGGTGCAGTCAGGTATGTCAGGTAATCTCTGGAATACAATTATTGGACCTTGTACCCTATCATAGCTGTTCCTTCTGACAGTCCGCCTTCAGATAGGAGCAGTCTTTAGGTCTATTAATAAATCCTTAACCAGAATGTGACATCCACAGGATGATTGGGACTTCCAGGCGATTTTGCAAAGCTCTCTTTGTATCTTTATGAATTTCAGAATTTAATTTGCTGAGAAATCTTACATTTTTCCTTTCCAATTTGTGTGTGTACATTTATCTGTTGTAGTGGTCCTAGGGTTGTTTTACACTCAAGTATTATCAGTTTCTCAAGGTCATTGTTTGAATAGCTTTTAGCATATAATTTAAATTCTTCCCCCTGAATTGCTATTTATAAAGGAAAACAGGAACTGTAACAAAAAATTATAGCTGGTATTTGATTGCCTTTCTCTCTCTGTTTTTGGTAACTGGCATTGAGCTCTGGACCTTGTGATTGAGAGGTAGGCAGCAGAATCCCTGAGCTAAATCCCCGGCCCTGATCGTCCTTTTCACTTAACTCAAGGCTACTGATGTTAGAAGATATGACTATCTTGGAAACAGCTGAGAGCCCCAAACTAGGCAAACAAGTTGTCTGGAATGATATGCCAACATCAGTATCACCTAGACCCTGTGGCATATGTGTTCTGAGTGGGACTGTAGGTCTGCTGCAAATTGGCTATGATGTGTGATCAATCAGGGCAGCAGTGTCTTGGACATAATGGGGCCTGAGCTGATTTGAGATTCGAGGACTTGGGTCCTTGACATGAACTCTATCAGTTCCCAAGGGCTGGTAGTAAGTCAAGTTGATTGTAAGTCAATACAGATCTGAGATCTGGATGTTTACCTAGGTACACGCTATAGGTAGCGAGAGATAGATGAATCTTCCATTAATTAACCCAAGTTGTTTGTATGTCAGGCTGGTTATAACTGGAGGGTCCTCTGTAGTCCACTGTACAAGGTTCTTCTAGAATCATTTTGGCATGTGCAATGGGACTTTTGATGGCATGGCTTTATCAATATTATTTTTTATTCTTTGGATTTTCGAGACAGGGTCTGAGGATGTATCCTAGCCTAGCCCTGAACTTGCTATGTATTCCAGGCTGGCCTCAAACTCACATTCTTCCTGCCTCAGCTTCCTGAGTATACTAGGATTTCTGGCATATGCCACTGTACCCAGCTTCTGTCAGTATTTTTAAAGTGTATAGTCTTTGTTAAATTACAAACCTTGGAAATTGTTGATTGACTGATTAATGGATATCATTTTTAGTGCTGTAACATTTTGTATTGCTTTTTGTAACGGAGATCAAACTTAGGACCTTGTGCTTGTGAGGCAGATGTTGGCACCACTGAGCAAATTCCTGGCCCTGTATTGCTTTTTTAAGGCATGACTGTTAGGAGCAATTTGATTCCACATGTCCTCACTTGGAAGCGAACTGCAACCCTATTCTAGATTGGGTGTTGGCCCTTTAGGTTAAACGTGTCTCTTCACCCAGGCCCATTCAAATAGCATCTTTAAAAAAATTGGCTCTCAGCCATGTTCCTTTTGTGTGTAACAACTTGTTTGTAAGATGACTTAACCCTAATAACCACTATGGCTTTCTCAAATTCTAAGATTTTTTCCCCCCTAATATTTCTGATTTGTTTGTTTGCCCAGAGCTTTCATTGATCTGAGAGGAGAGGCCAGCCAGCCAACAGAGTAAGGCCAGCCCTTGTTGGGACTGCAGATTTGGATTCTTGCCCTGCAATTAATTAGCTGAGTGAACCCTGGGCAAGTCAGCCTCCCAGGGTCTCTGTTTCTTCATCAGTAAAACAAAGGGCTTAGAAAAATAAATAAAGGCCTGGTCAGTGTGATAAGGAAGGTCACCCTGCACACTTATGTTGTGTAATTCTGTGGTGAAAACACTGAGGATCTGTATCTTTCTTAGTGCATCCCACAAAATCTCTGCTCAGCTCCAGGGGTTGAAAGGTGATGTGGGCTGTTAACACTGAGACATTTCAAGCATTCATGCTAGCAAGGCAGGTTTAGGAGCTGTCTTCTCAGTAGAAGTTTCCCTGCCTCCTGGTGCCCCCCCCCCCCCGCCACTAGCGCTGCCGTCGAC